>NC_047672.1:14266121-14567858 GCF_011762505.2 Arvicanthis niloticus | reverse complement strand
ATAGTTGAATTTGCATGCTGAGTTATAAACATTGGGCTTATTTTTATTTATTCTAATAGGTAGTGTCTCCTTTAAGCTTTTTAAAATGACATTTTTGAATTGAAACTGAAGTGTATATTATTATTATTATTTTGCAATTTGTCTTATTTTTAGCATGTATTTCCATTTTCCACTAACAGAATAAGAAGTTAAAGATCTTTGCTAATTACTTATGTTTGTCGAACACTAAACTTTAGTTATGTTTATCATTATCGTATTTATTCTGTTGCACTTCTGCTTATTTAAATAGATTTTGCCATATTTTGTTTTCACTATTATATTTATACAAATATCCATCTTTTCCCCTGATGACAACGTCAATATTTTCAGTATTTGGAAGGGTTTTCTCTCTGCAGAAATTCCATATGCTTCCTTCAGTTTATTTTCATTCTTAATCACCGGAGTCTTTAAACCCAGCTGGAAGCTTCCTCAGTACATTGTAAGTAATACATTGCATTTGTTTCTCAGAAAATTATCCTGTGGCTGGGGATGTGCCTCAGTCTGTAGAGCACTTGCATGACATGCTCAAAGCCCTGGGTTCATCCCTCAGCCTCAGTAAAGCAGTTGGAGTGGCACATGCCTGCAACTCCGGCATTTGAAAGACAGAGGCAGGAGCATGGGGAATTCAAGGTCATCTTTGACTATAGGATACCTTGTCTCAAAGAAGCAAATAACACTGTTCTTTCTCTATGCCCAAGTCTGTGCAAGGCATTGCTAGTTTTCAGAAGGTAAGAACTTAAGGGAATTTCTGCCAGCAAGGACCTTCTCCTCCAAGGCAACATCCAGGTGGGTGTGTTCAGTAATAGTATGCATAACCTTACCATGTTACCAAGTGGAATGTACGAGGAACATCAGGTAGCATTGACTAACTCATTCTTGAGGAGCCATGGAAGATTCCTTCAGGAAGGAAAAGAGATGTCTAATCTGAAAGCTAAGAATCAAGAAGGAGTTGGCTTGGTAACAAGAAATGAAGAGGATCCTGTCTCAGAGTGGGTAGAGTGAATGCAACCCCCACACCAGAATAACAGTCCACTGGGGCTGGGGATGAGGGCTGAGATGATCACTGTACCAAAAGTATCTTGTTGAAAGGAGAAGTAACTTTGTACTCATCTAAGAGGGTGTGGGGGTTGAATAGAAATGGCCACCATAGATTCTTGTGTTTGAATGCTTGGCCCATGGGGAATGGCACTATTAGGAGGTGTGGCCTTGTTGGAGGAAGCGTGTCACTGTATAGGAAGGCTTTGAGGGCTCCTATGCTCAAGCTCTGCCCAGCATGGAACTAAACCCTTCTCCTGGCTGCCTATGGAAGACTATCTCTTCCTGGCTGCCTTTGGTTCAAGATGTAGTACTCTTGCCTCTTCCAGTACCATGTCTGCCTAGATGCCACCATGCTTCCCACTGTTGGGAGTGACCTTGCTTAAACATTAACTGCTTTGTCAGCCATATGTGCTTACTGGCACAAAGTCTTGGCCTCTGTGGGAAAGTCCTAGCCCAGTTGAGAACAAGCAGCTATAGATCTTGTGGACAGGTACCTAGCAACCCATTCTGTTCTGTACTTTTTGCTGAACTTTTCACCCAGTCAGCATCCTGTTCTTGAGAACACCTGTTCTCCCCGGAGACAAAGCGACCCTATGTCACCCCCGTACTCCATATCCTGCTTCTATGAGTATATAACCTGTGTGGGAACAATTAAAATTCAACAGCTTGATCAGACATCTTGACTTGTTGTCCATTCTTCGTGTCCCTTGTCCCCCCCCCCCATTCTTTTCCAGGTGGTCCCCTAGTCCCCTGTTCACCACCCCGTGGGCTGGGCACCCCACTATGATGATAATGAACTGAACTGCTGAAACTGTAATTTAGCCCCATTATGAATGTTCTCCTTTGTAAGAGTTTCCTTGGTCATGTTGTCCCTTCACAGCAATGAAACCTAACTAAGACAGAGCTAACAGCCCACATCTCTACTGTGTCTAGCACTGCTTGGTTGTGCTGCCCTCACAACAAAGCACAGGGTTCCTGCTGCATGTTGCCAGGCTTGGGTAGAGATGAGGCCCTGGAGAAGGGAGACGTGGTCCTAGCAGATTACCCCTACCTCCTCCCTAGTGACCCACACCTCTCCTGGGCTAGGTGTTTCTCCCCTTGTCTTTGTAAAGGTGAGCCCATCAGCATACCCAGATGGTCTTTGCTTGTCTGGAATGTACTAGAAATCTTTAAAAGAAAAGTTTCATCTGAATAGAGTGTCACTTAACAACAGATACACCAACAATTACTGAATTTAAAGAAAAAAATTTAAAGAGAAAAGGGAAAGGGAAAGTGGTCACCACCAAAATCAAATGCTGGAAAAAGAAGAATAAAAATGTCACTGGTGGTGTGGAGCCCATACTTTCTGTTAGTCAGATCAACAAACCCTGCACCCAAAAGTGATGAAAGGTAATAAGGACAGAGACAAAAGCTTTTGGATTTTAGGGCTGTGCAATAAGAGAAATATATGGCGTCTGTGGACACCGTGTGGCCGAGTCCAGCTTCCAGTCATAGTCTAAACCATGGGATTATGTATGCTTCAAGTCCTACAGATATCCTAGTAAAGATATCAGCATTTAGCAGATGGTATTCTGCACAAAGCATGTGAGTAATGGTCCTGAACTGTAAGGGTGTGTAGTGCACACGCTGGTCAAGCACACACAAGAGCCCTGATTATAGAACTCTTGGTTTTGAAGCAAAGAAGTACAGGCTCCATTATTTGTTTGGCTGCCAAGGATGGAGAAATGATGGATGTGTCGTCTCTCATTTATGGGCAGAGTATAAATATGATTTAAAAATAAATAATGACAAAAATAAATCTTATAAGCATATCCCTGACAGTAATAGTAACTGTCTTGAGGAGAACATATGGTGATTGGATGACTGTGGGATAATAAACACAGAGAGGGAAGTTCAATTGAAATTCAAGGTCATAAATGCAATGATTATCCACTGGATAGCACTATACAGCCCCCTCCCCCACCTGAAGCAATATTCCATGCTTCTCAGAAGTAAACAAGGCTGGATACATAAAACATCTTGCAAAATCAAATCCTGATGCAAGTTATTAAGCAGGCTCGAATGCAATAGCTTTAAAGCCGGAGGGAAGAAATGTAAGAATTATTCTTAGAAAACTTATCTCCATAGAAGTAGCTTGGTATAGGTAGTAAGCACAGAAGGTAAAGCAATGAGTGCACATAGGAGACCGGAGAAGTAAGACCGATTCGATCCCACTCTCACATTTTATTGAAGAGGCAAGCAGGCCAAGACAAGTTAAATAATTAGCCTATAGTTGGTATCAAAACTGGAACTCCGAAAATGGCAGTCAGACCTTCTGGTGGATGTAGACTCTAGAAATTATTTACTAAGTCATGTAATCATGAAACATCATCTAGCTAGAAAGAACAAATTAATTGCTTCATGAGCTAAGTATGTCTGTCACTTTAAATAGATCTGAAATCAGCAATTGTAAATTTATAGTATATAAATCTGCAGATAACTGGATTTTGAAAGGTGATCATACTTCTCTAGCAATCAAAAAATAAATCCATTGGATTCCTCTAAATTAAGAACTCTTTTTTTCCCCAAGATCCTGTCAAATAAAATGAATTTGACTCATATACCAGCTAGGATGCACATTTTTAAAAAGAGGGATTCACCCTAGGAACAGAGCATATCCGTAAGTTAACATCCAAGTTGTAAGTTTTAATTTACATTTCCATATTGCATCAGACAGCAGAGCACTAATAAGAATTTATTAGCTCTTTTGAAGATCTGCGTTAATCTTAAAGATTAGCACTTAGGAGCCAGCCAGTATGCACCAATTATGGCTTTAGCTGCAGTGAGATTCGAAACGAACACACTGTCCTGTGTTTCTGGGCCTCCCGTGGCCCAGCTTTGCCTTTGCTGAAGAATGGTCGGTAGAACGGGGATGTGTTTGGTCTTGACCTCTGCATTAGAGATGCAAATGGCTTTAGAATAAGTCTCTGGTTTAAAGTTTCCTATCAGGACTCAGCCTCTATGGAAGTGTGTTCTGTTGGGCTATCTAGAAAGGGCTCTGTGAGAACTGGCGGAAGTTGTCTGAAAAACCAGAACAAACAAAACAAAACATGGGGTGTTTGAGAGACCAGAATGAGAGGACAGTGGTATGGTCATCTTTGCGAATGCAGAGTCCTACAGGGCACAGTGAAGTCAGCATGAGCACCTGGAAAACAGACCCCAGGAAGACCATTATGGGTGCATAATGGGAACACCAGGCTGTTAACTCTTTCAGCCTCTGGCCTTTGGAAAGACAGGGAGACTCTGTCTTTGGTGTCAGGAAAGGGGCAGTGGTGACGGGGTCTGGGGGGGAGGGGGGCAGGAGGAAGTTTTCCTACTCCTTGATCAGGACTGAAAGAGGAGGCAGAAGGCAATGTAAAGGAAAGTCTGCTTTTCTGTGGGAGCTGCCTCTTGTCTATTGGTGAACGCCAGGCTACCATCTCTCTGTATTTCCATTCTACTCCACCCTCAGTCTTTCTCTTCCTCAATCCTCTTAACTCTCTCCTTTTCTGTCAGATGTCCCAAGCCTTTGCTTTGACTCTCCATGAGGCAGCGGTTGGAGCTGGTGCCTGGTGGAGGGGACCTTCCAGGAAGAGGGCTGAGCAAGTGGTCCTTCTGCTCTGTTTTGGGACTAGAACAAAAACAAGCTAGACATTTTAAGCGTTCATGGGATTTAAAAAATCTGGTATGGAGACAGATAGCCACTGCCACAGAGAAGACACTCATGAATGATGTCATGTTCAGAGTGCCTGGAAGTAGGAAGCACTGAGGCCAGGAGGATCGGGGAATGTGAGGAGGGAAGGGCTCATAGGGAAAGTGCTATTGGCTTTAACGAGGCTTCCAGGAGAGGCGTAGATTAGCTATGATGAACAGTTTTCTGTGGGTTGCCTGGAACCTCACCCTACAGTTGTTAACAGTGATTCAAATAAGAGTATGAGAGCCCTCTCCAACTCCAGTCCATTTAAATATGCTTAAAGGAAATCCCCTTAGTAATTAGCCAAGAAGGTGTCAAAGTGAAGTCTGTCCTGCTGTGTGCACAGCCCTGTCTGTGTGGGACTTAGCACGATCCCCTTGAGGCTCCTGTGCAGTGGTCCTCATGCCTGGCTGTTGAAGGACTCTGGAAGCCCCACTGTCAAACATATAAATCAAAATGTTGGGGCCCAGGCTGGGCATAGCTTCTGTGAGAGAGCTCCTGGGTGGTGCTAATATGTAGCCAAGTTTGAGAGGTCTACCTGACACTAGCAGCATTAGTGCTACTTGGAGACCTTTTACATTTTTCTCTTGAAAAGTTTTAACATAAGCCAGGCAGTACTTGTGCACACCTTTAATCTCAGCACTTGGGAGGCAGAGGCAGGTCGATCTCTATGATTTTGAGACAAGTCTGGTCTACAGAGTGAGTTTCAGGACCTGTCTCAAAAAAGAAAAAACAACAGCAAAAAAGTTTTAATGTTTCTATTTACTTGTATGTGTGCGTGTGTTGCATGCATGTATACATCTGTGTGTGTATGTATGTATGTATGTATGTATGTATACACTAGATACCACACTCTACCTGGTTCCCTTTCAGACAGGCCATCTCATAGAACCTAGAGCTAGGCTGGCACTCAGCAAGCCCCCATGGTCCTCCTGGTTGCACCACTACAGTGCTAGAGTTCCAGGTACATACACAGGCAGGCTCAGCTTATTACGTGGGTTTGGTGACTTGAACTCAGGTCCTCACATTCAACCACTGAGCCATCTCCCCCATCTTACTGAGGGACTCTTTTTCTTTCTTTCTTTCTTTCTTTCTTTCTTTCTTTCTTTCTTTCTTTCTTTCTTCCTCTCTTTTTTTCTTTCTTTCTTTTTTCATGGAGTATCTCAGCCTCCATCTCAGACCAACAAAACCAGGATTTTAACAAGGTGATTAACAGGAGGGGGATGCCTATGAGAAGTGGTAGCTTCCGGCTTATCAGGACAAAGGTTTGACTCTGTTAGCTATGGTCTGAGAGGCTCTGTATCAGGCAAATGAAATCCTGGGTCACCTCCCTCCATTTTGTAAGTGACCAGCTCAAGGCACAGACAGAGCTAGACAGATAGATACAAAGGGATATGTGATTGGCACCTAGGAGGTTGGTCCAAGCCTATAGTACTAATGAGTTCATCTTCTTAGGCTTGATCTCCTAGGCACAGCTGCAATCCACCCCTCATTTCACATTCACAAATGTACCCCTATTTCCTCCTACAAAGCACAGAAGCTTAATGCTGGGATTCCAGGTCACATGTTTGACCATAGGGTCCTACCCTACTCCCCATAGTTGGAATTATTTCTTGTTTTTTTGTTGTTGTTGTTTTGTTTTTTCAAGACAGGATTTCTCTGTGTAGCCCTGGCTGTCCTAGAACTCACTCTGTAGACCAGGCTGGCCTTGAACTCAGAAATCTGCCTGCCTCTGCCTCCCAAGTGCTGGGATTAAAGGCGTGTGCCACCACTGCCCAGCTGGAATTATTTCTTAAAGGCATATTTTTTTCTCAAGTAAAAACAAAAATGTATGAAGCAAGCCTATTGGAAGGAAAATGGCACTTTAAAGAATCTGCGGCATTCAATCACCATCTTCTGGGGTGATCTATGTTAAATTAAATGTCAACCAAGTCATAGAAATTATCTTTCAAGATGAATGAGACTGCCTTTCTAACTACCAGTGGCCATCCCCTCTGTTATGAAAGCGATGAATTACTGTTTGATAGGGATTGCACGGTATCAGCCATCTTCAGGTTTCCCACTTAATCCACAGTGATGAATAGGGATTGGAAGAGCTAAGGACTCCACAGAGAGGAAAAACATAGGACCTGAGGGCTTATGGAGCACCACATTCTCAGATTTTCCTCTCAAAACTTGATTTCTCCTGTGCCTTCCAGGAAGACCAGGTTCTTGGTCAATAGTGCTCTCCCTTGCTAACTAATGTTAAAGACAAAGCAGTTACCCGAACACTTTTATGGAAGAATCCTGGTGCAGATGCTAAGCGAGTCTTCCCAGGCGATTTGATCACCTCCTCTTCCTACTCTGATTTCCGGTTTGCCCACCCAAATGCCACACTTTCCCAGCACCTCTCCCTGCCTGCCTGGTTGTTGGAATAGGTAGTTGAGATCAAATGGGATAGAGAGGATTTTAGAAAGTGGGCAAAAGGGAGGCCTATCTTCCCAAGTGAAAAGGGTTCTCACACAGTTCTGAGTAGGGCTAACCAGGGAGAGGGCAGGGGCCGAGACCCTAAGGGGATGTGAGGAATTGGAAGACTCAACTGATATGGAAGTGGAGAAGGTCAGTCTGAGGTGGAAAGATTTAAGAGGGTATAGGGGTAGGGAGACCAAACAGGAGAGAGAAACGGCTAACCCAAACCATGGATATATGAAAAAGCCTGTAGGAACTACAACATTGTAGTAATTAAAAATACCATTAATGGGCATAGAGAGACAATTCGGCAGTTAAGTGTACTTACTGCTCTTCCAGAGGATCCAAGTTCCACTCCCAGCACCCACAGGGAGGCTCAGAACCATCGCTAACTGCAGTTCCAGGAGATCCAACTCCTTCTAGCCGCTTTTGGTACCAGGCATACGCACACAATGTACACGCATAAATGTAAACAAAACAGTCATATACGTAAAATAAAGCAAATAAACCTTTAAATTCTAATAAACAACATTAAATGGAGATGATACTGTTCCCGGGAGCTAGAGGCTATTAAACAAAAATATCAACGTCAGATTTGGGAGACCTCCCTCCATGTTGTTAGTCAGGGAGCTCCCAGAGGCCTCCAAAGCGATCAAGGCGTTTATATTGCCTCTGCTCTTGGTTGCCCGCCAGAACTTGATGATAAGACCCTATTGATAAAGGCAACACACAGAGTATAAGAGACATGAAGCTTGGACTGGCCCAAAGTACTCCCTCACTGCTGGCTAGCTTTCATAGTGCTGGAAGATGCCATGCGGGGCACTGGGGAAGAAACGTCATCAAGTCTTACCTAGAAGAGGGCCCTGGATACTGCACTACCAGTCAGTCAGGAGATGTGTCTACTGGTGCAATTGTGGCATGGCTGTTATGGGGAAGCAATTGTTTCCAATTGGGTTTGATACATGCACCATAAAAGTAAAACCATGCCTGCTACTGCAAACCGAGTCAAAAGCCTGTGGCTGTAGAAGCCAGAGGACCTAGTGAGGAATCTACTATTGCCACCTTGCATGTCACTAAAGTTCTAATGTGAATGTTTATACCCATCGATTAGTGATGTTCTCAAGATTAGAGAAGCTTCTTTTCACAGTGTGAAACAGTTAATACAGAGAGTCATAACTGGTCAGTGTACCAAGAATAAGTGACTGTTGAATGATTAGTCCTAGATGAGACATCTATATTACTCCACATGCCTTGACACTTATATGGCTTTTCTCTGTTCATTTGACACCGGGTTTTTTTTAATCATCATCATCATCATTTAAAATCTGGTTTTTTTTCCCCATCATCAGCATCTTTACCTGTTCATGATCTAATGTTGAAGGACTGAAGAAAAAGTAATACCATACTAGGCCACCGACAACCTTCTCTTTTATAACTGAGAGGAGGAGAGGGAGGGAGAGAGTCTGAAGATTTCTCGATGTTTGCAATGTCTGTCCTTGTGTCGTCATGTTAAGAAGATGATGTACAAATCAATGTCAGAGGAACCATGGGTGCCAAAAGGCTGTAGAGCCACAGGATGAGCCAATAGGGTGAACACAGAGGTGCCAGATTGTCTCTTTCCATAGGCTACACCCTGAGGGACATGAAGCTAGTGGGTGCTTCTGGGGATGCTGTCTGGTCGTAAGGAGGATGAATCTCTTTACACAAGGACACTCAAGCACCGGAAAGCATGCACTTGCCTTTCATGTGACCCAAAAGTAACTCTGGTCATGACAGAGGAATAGGAGAGAGGGCAGGAAGCACAGAGAGACCTGACACTTTGCGCTGGGAAAACATCGCCTAATTTGAGATGAAATGAAAAGGGCTTGCAAGCCGCTGAGCTTGGATGTGGTTTACCCTTCAAGCATTGTGTACCATTCCAATTTTAGTATACGGGCTTCCAGGCATCTGCTGGAAAGAAGAAAGGTTTCAGTGGGAGAGGGGAGGGGATGACAGAGGGAAATAGAGAGTGAAAACTACTAAAATTAATTATGTACATCTGTGAAACTGTCAAAGAAATGGTAAAAGAAAACACCACGCAAGCAACACAAAAGGGAAAGCCAGGGGCTAATCGACTCACAGCAAAATGTTCAATCAGGAGATTAAAGAGATTAAAGATTAAAAAGTTCAATCACAAGTTAAAAGAATAAAGTAATTTTGCTTACTCTAAAACAGAAAGCATTTATTTATTAACTATTTGGTCCTTAGTCCTTTAAGAGACCGTGCCTAGTAGACTGTAACTAAGCCACTGGGGGCTCTGGCCTTGAGAGGCATTTGTGTTGGGTTCACAGAGTAAGTTAATTTTCAAGGGAATGGTTAATATAAGAGTAATTCCAACCTCTGTTCTGCCCTAGGTTCTTTTAAAGCACGTGGTCTCTTCTGCCTACACTGCCACTATAGTCTTACTATGAGACCCTCAACCACGGAGGATTAATGTGACTATCTGATCTTTAAAAGACTTACTTTCAAATGTTTTTGTCACATAAACCAGGCTAATACAGGACTGGAGGAAGGCATTGGGTGACCTCTTAGTAATTTAGGAGGAGGGAGAACTAGGCACATATGGCTTACGTATCTTTCTCCCTCTTTGTGCTCTGAGGAGGTCTTTCCCCTCCAATGCATTGGAGATCACATTCTCAGGACAGTGCCTCTCCCTTCCCATGGGGCTTAGATTACAATCCCTTAGCCTCACATGAAGTGGAGGAGTAGTGCGCATATAATTCAAACTTTGAGTCTGTTAACACTGTTTGAGAATCATTCTTCTTTTCTTTATCATTAACTGAGTGCCAGTGATATCCCGAGTACTTTGCTGAACTACATCACATAGCAGGTGGGAAAGCTGAGCCACAGATACTCAATCACTCCCAAGGCCATCAGACAGACAGGAGCAGAACAGGAACAAGATGCATGGTTTCCACATCTCTGGTCAGAATCCTTGCTTGTCACACCTCAAGCCATAAACTGTAGTCATTTGCATATCCACTCCCCCCCCCCCCCCGTGAACACACAAAATTCCAGTCTAGAGTTGAAGGACTTAGCTTTGATAGCCTAATAACTTTTTATTCCTAAACCCAGCGGACCTTCCTAAGATATGAGCTATTGGAAATCTCTTCTTTAATTAAAAAGTTTTCCCTAGAATGAACAAAATCTCCGAGCATTTCTCATAACATTAGTCACCAGACACATGAGAAATGCACCCGTAGACCTTTTGCTTTTGCCCACAATGGGCTGGGCTCTGAATATCCCTGCATGTTATCTGCAGACCGGAAGCTGGGCACTGTTGCATTTGTCTAAAACAACTGTGGAGTGCAACCCGAGGGTGATGGGGTTTCTTGATATGGATGCAGGAAGGAGGTCAGCTGCACAGTAGGCATCCAGAAGTGATAATTTTATGTCTTATCTCCTGAAGCCTCCTCTGCTACAGCATGCCAAGGGAACTCTGGTGTGCAGTATGCTTTATAGTCTGTGAAATCTTTGAGTCTCTCAATGATTGTTGTGGTTTGAATGAGAATGGTGGCCTCCATAGGCATATATGTATGTATGTGTGTGTGTGTGCACGCGTGCGTGTGTGCGTGCGTGGTGCGTGTGTGTGTGTGTGTGTGTGTGTGTGTGCGTGCGTGTGCGTGCGCGTGTGCGTGTGTGTGTGTGTGTGCGTGCGTGGTGCGTGTGTGTGTGTGTGCGTGTGCATGTGCGTGTGCGCGTGCGCGTGTGCGTGTGTGTGTGTGCGTGTGTGTGTGTGCGTGTGCATGTGCGTGTGTGTGTGAATGTTGAATGTATGGTCCCTAGTTTGTAGAGCTGTTTGGGAAGGATTAGGAGACATGGACTTGTTGTAGGAGCTGTGTCACTGGGGATGAGATTTGAGGTTTCAAAAGTCCATGGTATTCCCATTTGTCTCTCTGTTTCTGTCTGTCTGTCTGTCTGTCTGTCTGTCTCTCTGTCTCTGTCTCCCCTCCCCCCCTTGTGCCTTGTGGATCAGATGTGACCTCTCAGCTACTGTTCCAGCACCATGCCTCTCGGCTGCCATGTTTGCCATGTTCTCTGAATGGATGGAAGGTCAGACTTATCCTCTGAAACTGTAAGCAAGCCCCCAATTAAACGCTTTATTCTATAAGTGGCCTTAGCCATGATCTCATCACAGCAATTGAAAAGTAGCCTAGGCAATGCTACATTATTTTAAGGGCTTATAATGAGGTTACATCTTTTTGAAGGAAAAGCAGACTTTTATAGGAGCAGTAAAAATATTGTAGTTTGAGCTACAACTCACATGAAGTCGTCAAAGGTTAAGTATGACCGCTGGCAAGTCTGGTCCAGTTCCTCTCCTGTGCTGTGTGAGAGAATGAGACAACCCAACTCTGAGCAGAGAACCTCAATCCCCGCTTTCCCAATGACTCAAAGATGTGAAGCCTGGGGGCTCAGCCGTGGGCTGGACCCCTGTGATATTTCTGCCTCACACCCAGGGGATACTGGACACAGGGAGATAAAGTAGTGGTTGGTCTTGAGGACCCACTGTCTCTAAGGCTGCCACCAAAGGCATAAAGAAAGAGATCTAAAAATCTTTCTTCCCAGTGTGGGTCATGGCAATGAAGTTTCCCCAATAGTACCAAGCATCCAAGAGAAATACCATCTATCCATCTATCCATGTGTTATCTACCCACTCATTCCTTCACTAACAAATGCTTATTGTGACTTTAGAGGTTCACACGGGATATATAAGCTCAGGTAAACACTTCAGTATAATTAGACAAAGTTACAAGCTAGTATTTTTCTAGAAGAGAGATGCCTGTACAAGAAGAATTAGAAATGGCATTTCTCAGCAAGGATTAGCCAAAGAAGTAAAGAAAACTTTGGTTTGAAACTCTGCTGATATGGAGATCCAAATCTGGTTCCTATAACGAATCTTTGGCAATTACATGCCCTGTGTGAGCCCACTTTCTCAGCTGGGAAGTAGACCTGATGACGTGCTGTGAAGACTTTGGTTATAGGCCCCTGGGCACCTCTAGACAGCTTCATCTTCTGTCCCTCCTGGGAAGAGTGAGTTGAGGTCTTGGCTGATCTGGAAGCCTCTATGCTTGGCACTATATGCTTCTGTTTCAGGGACTGTCATAAGCATAAACCTTGTTCTTGCATAGACCCGGCATTGTCAAAGTTCTTTTCTTTTCTAGGATAAGATCCAGAGCCTCCAAACTGAGTGGGCTTCTCTGAGAACTGAGTGGGCTTCTCTGAGGACTGAGTGGGCTTCTTTGAGGACTGAGTGGGCTTCTCTGAGGACTGAGTGGGCTTCTCTGAGGACTGAGTGGGCTTCTCTGAGGACTGAGTGGGTGTCTCTGAGGACCGAGTGGGTTTCTCTGAGGACTGAGTGGGCTTCTCTGAGTGCTCTAGTGAGTCAGGTCTCTGTTGCTCTGCCTTGGAATAGCTGACAGTCAAGAGGAAACTTGGAAAATCTGCAAATGCTTAGAGTATACAGTGACTGAACTTCAGCGCTACACAAGGGCTGACTGAGCCGCCACAGTCAAGCCCATACAACTCACTAGCATGGCTAGGTTTCCTCTCCCTAGCATTCAAAATTAGACAAGTTATTTAAGTACTCTGTGCCTCGGTTTCTTCATTTGTGATGTGGGCTTAATAAGAGGAGTTGGTTCATAGAGTATTCCTAAGAATTAAGTACTGACAGATTAAAAAAAAAAATGTTACTTGTGCCCAGGACACAGAGAATGTTGGCTTTGAGTGTCATCTGCATCTGCTTGTTCTATAGGTGAATTCTCACAAACTTGTTTACTGCTTAAAGCATGGGACACACGGTTGTCTTCTTTTGTGGAGAGGGGTCTTTTTTTTTTTTTTTTTTTTTTTTAATAAAGTATTCTCTGAGTACCAATATAGAATACTTCGATTGAGAAATAGCATTGATAGACTATCTGCATACACAGGCCAGACTTCTCCAGGCTGCTCGGCTATTCATGGACAGACAGCTCCTGTATCCCTGCTTCTCAACAAGGGGTTGCTGTGTTTGTATCATGTTGCCTGGGGACTCAACAAACTCCATCTCAGTTCTTCTGGACTTGCAGGCACTCTGTATTCAGTTTTGTGCTCCCTTCCCTGGGTTATTTCAAAACAAGTTGTTATCCATACCTACTAGATTCCTCTGGAGAAGGAAAGGGCTAATTAAACTGGGGACCTTCCGGAAACATAGTGCCTGGTTCTGTGGGATGGCATGTTTACTTCTCTCTCCACACCTGCCTCCAAGGCTCTCTTCTGCAGGTCTATGGGTGGTGGTGGTTTTTCTTTTCTTTTTTTTTCTTCTCAGTTTTCCAGCCTTCCTAGAGCTCTTTCTTCTTGGAGTCTCTGAGCATCTGTCTTCCCAAGTTGTTGTCAGACACAGCACCAGAGGGAGCACTTCCGGTATTTAAGTCCTGTGACTTCAGGAAATACAAATAGGTTCTCCCAGAGAGCTAACAACTGTAGGCAGTAAGGGGATGGATGAGGAAGGAAGACAGCCAGTTGTTAAATGTTGGCAGCTTGAAATCAGCTGAGGTGGGAGGATTCACATCTTGGCACGTGGCAATTGCAGAGTCCCCCTTCTTCCTTTCTGGTGTTTCTGACATGCCTTACAAGACAAGGATGGAGGCAGAAACCAGAGGTGCACTTTCTCAGATGTCTTAAGAGATTGGCACACTGCCATACAATCTAAAGCTTTTCCATTCCCCAAAACAACAGCAAAGAGGTTTTAACTGGTGAGACTTCAGTGCAGACAGACAAATACCTATCTTTGTTGCCCTACTAAACCAGCTTCCCAGGAAACTCAGCCAGATAAATGAGAACAACAAAGGAGTGAAGTCTCCCAGGACCCATCAAGAAGGAATTACTCATTAAGGAGCCCAGTGTGGGGTAGCTGAATGCCACTATTATTAAGCAGGTCTATGCACAGACATTTTTGGGCCCAGAACACTGCTAGAGACGATGCCCTCCAGAAAGTAGCAGGACTCCTCTCCTTCTCAAGCCTGAGAGTCACAGTTCTGTTCTCAGTTTCTCTGGCCAAGCACTGAACCATAGATTTTCGTTTGCTTTTGCAAAGGTCTGGAGAAGAGGATCAGGGAGCTGATTTTCATGACATCCCCCTTCCCAAGCCCACTCTCAGTGAACATTCTATCACCAGGCAGGCAGGCAGGCAGGCAGGCAGCATAAGTAGATGTCAGATCCAGTACCGAAGTGGTGGTAAACAGGATGGGACATTAGTTCTCATATGAAGGCAGCTAGCTGCTGGGGCTCCTGTTCTTACCCAGATACCCAAGAAAGATAGATACTGCCCATGTCTCTACTGCAGTCTCATGGATTCAGCCCTAGTAAAGGTGACATTAGAATCACCTAGGGGCAGGTTTGACTCCCCTGATGTTAAATATTCAGTCACAGGGCTTGGAACCCAATGAGGATGGACCATACCCATCAACTTTGATGCCTCCTCCCCCATCCACATCTCCTGTACCCCTGGTAACAGGCTGATTTTAAGGAAGAAAAAGCATTACAGTTGCCTCTCAAGATTTGAAATATCACATGAAAGAAAAGGGGGGAAGATGTCAGCCGCAGAGCCTTGTTGAAGGCCGTGAAGGAAGGACTCTCGGTAAAACACAGCTGTTTTATGGATGTTAATGTTTAAGGTTCACTCTGTTGTATGATTTTTGTTGGTTGAATGGGCTCTGAAGCATATGTCTGGCCCTCAGTGAGGGCATGCCATGACTGCCTAAAAACTGAGGCTGGAAAGCTGGATCAGAGGTTAAGAGCTCTGGCTGCCCTTCTAGAGGACCTAGGTTCGAATCCCAGTCATATGTGGTGGGTCACAACTCTCTGTGATTCATTCCCAGGGATCTAATGGCATCTTCTGACCTTAATCGTCGCTGCACACACATGTGGCATATACACACATGCATGCGAAATGTTCATATACATTTTAAAAATTAAAAATGTAATGGTCTAATGATAAACTTTTAGAGGATTATAAGACTATAAAGATATAATTATTGTCCCCCTTCTTAAGGTTTCATCCAAATGGGCCTGTAGTCACAGAGAAAGAGACTGTCTCAGGCATTCCGAGATACATGCTTATCTGGCCTTGCTGCTGCTTACAGAGCTTCACTGTGCAGTTCGCACAGAGTCTGCACAACTCTCACCCCTGCTCTCCCTTCAGGCACTGGGCAGCATTTTAAGCCTCCTTATCCTGACACTGGCCATTCTCAGTCTTCCTCATGCGGCTGCTTGCAGACTTTCCACGTTGAACTTGTCTGCGTATCCTTTCCTTCTTTCCTTCCTTCTTTCTCTTCTTTAAAGATGTATTTTAATTTCATGGGTATGATTGTTTCATTTACCATGTGTGTGCAGGCTAGAAGAGGGGCTCAGATTCCCTGGAATGGGAGTTACAGACTGTTGTAAGGTGCCTTGTGGATGCTAAGAACTGAATCCAGATCCTCTGCAAAAGCAAATGTTAACACTGAGCCACGACTTAGCTCTATAGTCATCGTGAATAGCGGCTGACTGTTTTCCCGTTTATTATTACTTATTATTTATTATTGTTGTTATTGCTTATATTTTTTGTCATGCTATGTAGCCCTGACTGGCCTGCAACTTGCTATGTAGATCAGGCTAGCTTTCACTCTTCCTCTCAAGCGCTAGAATTAAAGGCGTCCACCACCTTCCCCCAGTATCTGCTTTCTTGATCTCCAGTTCCCTTCCTCTCTCCCAGCTTACCCATCTCCTCTTCCTTGCAGCTGCAGAGGTCTCCAGCTTGCCTGCCCTGTTGTGTTTGTCTTTCAAACTCTAACACAATTGTTCTTAAGTTTCTTTCTGAGTCTGTTTTAAAACTATTTTATCTAGAAGACTGAGACCCCATTTTCCTCTATAACACAGATTTCTGACCAGCACAGTCATATCCGAATTTCTGGAGGTGGCTCCCAGGCATTCAAGGTTTTGAGATCTCTCCAGCGGATTCCCTAACATAATCAAAGTTGAGAATCACTGTCTTGTCTGTGGTCATACCATCTGGAACTTGATCTTGTTTGATATCTGAAGCTCATCAGGGGCAGGGCCTGGTTAGAACCTGATGGGAGAGTCACTGCCCTAAACAGAGAGGTTGCACACCCAGCCCAGAGCTAGCTGGTCCGTCTCATACTGGGTTAGGTAGCACAGCCCCATGAGGGGACATGAGGCATTTTGTTTATCACAGAACCCCACACTGCTCTTGGTATTTAAGGCTTAAGGCTAGGAGCATTAGAACCTCTGTATTTTGTAGAACAGTCTTTACAATGGTAAATGCCAAGCCTCTGAGTGGTTGTGTGTAGAAGGTGAAATATGCTGGATATATGCACACTTGTCCTCTGTAGAGCAAGGAGGAGGCACAGTTGGCTTCCAGCTCAGCTCTTGGCAACAAAATGCAGGCGCTTTTCCTGGATGGTCAGGAACCTGCTCGCAGAGGCCCCTCTTCAGTGACTTTCTGTGAGAAGTGTGGCAGCGCGGCCTGTGTGTTGGACATAAACTACAACACTCTGTGTTGTTTTCTCTCCTTTGTGCTTTACAGAATCTTCTCAACATGAATGCAAGCCATGGCCGTGGTGCCAGACATGAGAGGCAGAGGAAGAACTGTTGTGATGCCTTTGACTGTCTTCTCATTTTCTTAGCTTGACAAAGAGCCCACAGATGCATTTGGTGCTCAAGTAGAAACATCTTTATTGGAAACCTCATTTCCCAGCCTGTGGCTGGTGGTGCCATTCCTAGACATGAGAGCTCTCTTCAGAGAACCCACTCCTGCTTATATCACCATCAAGGGGGTCTGAAAACATCTATGACTTGCAAATGAAAAGCTAGCTCAGAGAGGATCTCAGTCCTATCCTCTGGCAATTATCTGAGGAAGCTCTCAAATTATATCAGTGTCTTATCCTGAACCATGTGCATCAGAATTTCTGCCAAGGAACAATTATCGCTAAGCTTCCTGGATTTGGTGGCCATACCTTAGGGGGTACTCGAGTAACTCCCCACAAATCCCTCCCTTTAGACATGTGAGAACTTTGACCAGCCTTTAACCCACAACACAGTAAAGGCTGTCATTTCATGGAGTTACACTACATGGGCAAGGTCAAGGGATATTGCAGACATAACTAAGATCCATAGTCATTTGACTTTTGGTCATTATCCATGCTACAATCCACAGACCCAGAGCGGCTAAGGAACATGGCAGGCTCTAGGTGGGACATGTAGATCTCCCTCGGAAGAGCAAATATAATAGATTTTGTGGGTGGACTGGGAGCAGATGAGGATGGAAACATGAAGGATTGTGAACAGGGTTTGAAGGACAGAGGGAGAGAGTACTGGGAGAGATGACTGGAATTGGGCATTTGGGGGTGATCTAGAAACATAACACAGTGGTAACTCTCTGGAACCTATGAGAGTAATGGGGGATACAGAGCCCCAACTGGTCATCTTCTGTAAACAGGCAAGGCTCACAGATGAGGGACTCAGACATCAACCCAGCCACAAAACCTTTTACCAACAATCTGTCCCTCCTGCAAGATGTGCTGCGACAATGGTGATGCAGAACTTGTGGGAGTGGTCAACCAATGATTGGTCCAACGTGATGCCCAAAGCATGAGAGGGAACCCCATCCACCGCCCCTGACACTGCCTGGAGGGCGAGAAACCAGAGGCAGGACAACCCAGAGACCCAGGATAGAACCAAACGCAATAGGCAAAAAACAGTCATAGGTTGGTGTCTAGCCCAATTGTCATCAGAGATGCCTCTGATGCCTCTGATGGGAGCAACTGATGGGAGCAGATGCAGACTCACAGGCAAACACTAGGTGGAGCCTGCGGAACCCTGCTGAAGGAGTGGGAAGAGTAATAGTGGGAGCCAGAGGGGTTGAGCATGAGAACACAGCCCACAGAATCAACTAACTAGGTCTCATAGGGACTCAAAGAGAACGAAGTGACAAACACAACATGGACCCTGTATGGAACTGGCCCAGGTTTAGTGCGTATGTCATAGTTGTGTAGCTTTGTGTTCCCGTGGGACGTCCAACAGCGTGAGCGGGAGCTGTCTCTTACTCTTTTGTCTACTTCCGGGACTCTTTTCTTCCAACTGGGCTGCCTTGTTGAGCCTTGATAGGGAGGTTTATTCCTAGTCTTAGAGTAACTTGTTACGCCATGTTTAGCTGATATCCCTGGGGCTCCCCCTCCCCCACTTTTTAAAAAGGGGAATGGAGGCAGAGTGGATTTGGAAAAGAGGAGAGGTGGGGAGAGGAGCTGGAAGGAGTGGAGGGAGGGGAGACTGCAGCCCGGACGTAACATATGAGAGCATTAAAAAGAAAGCATATTATTCTGAGTGGAGCTGACACCGTCAGGTGAACCCTTTGTGAGGCTGTCTGAGGAAGTCAGAGGCTCTCTCCTGCTCTGGCTTTGAGGAAGCAAACCGTTTGAGTCGAGCAGTGACTGACTTTGAGTCTTTGGTCATTTGTGTCACAGGTAGAAAAATAAATATACGGGGCAATTTGAAGGTTCAGCTAATGCTGACTGTCCAAGGACTATAACAGCAAAGTTTTCTTCAGGTAAGCATATTAATCACCCAGAATTCACAAATGAGGCAAAAAGATGAGTGTGTGTGTGTGTGTGTGTGTGTGTGTGTGTGTGTGTGTGTTCTTAAATGTCATTACTAATTGGCTCAATTCAAGATTCGGTCGTCTAGGGCTGTGAACCAGTGCCTAACTTTATTATTTGTGTACTTTATTTAGATACTATGTTCACATGTAAACTTTTTCCAGTGATAAAAATGTGTCTGCCTCATAGAAAAAAAAATTCCAAAGGTCATGGTTTGTTATACTATTGTTTGTTTACCAGGTTTTATAACTGACTTAGAAATTGTATCCTGAAATTCTGTCCTTAAATTATGAATAAATACCCAGCTACTTGCATGTTCTTAGAACCAGCCTTACTAGTAATAATTCCCTCATTAACTAATTTTTAAAAAATTAGTGCCCTTCATTTATTTTATATTTGTATCATGTTTTCAACTTGCCAATAATTAAACCTTGACAAGTTTTCAAAATGATATTCTTTTTTTAAATTTTTAGCTTAATTTTATTTTTATTTGAGTCCATTGTAATTGTTTGAGATTACATTTTAATTACATGTTTCTCCTGTCAGACTGTGTGTCTGCCTTGCCTCTGGGGTGCCCAAGCACCACTGGCAAGCCACTCAGGGGAGGCAGAACACAGTCCATGATAGGAGTCCCAGCCTGTGTTTCTCCGGATGAGAAACATCGAGGTCTGGGACAGATGCTTGGTTCCTGGCCTTCCATGTTCCCAGATGCCGCTGGGGTACCATGGGGAGTTGGGATCGGGGTCTGAGGTGTACCAGGCAGGAAGAGGATGGCTGAGCCTGTGACTGGGATGGAATCCTGTTTGGTTCTGAATGAGTGCTGAGAGTACAGAGGGGCTGAAAGAGAGAAGGACTTCTCTGGGAGATTTAGGAGTGGTTCTCTATCACAAAGAGCTCCCATCAAGGTGGTCCTTGATGAAGGAGAAGGTCCTTGCTTGTCCAAACTGTTTTATTTGATGGATGTGAATGCATTCATCTCACTCAGGGTAAACCAGGGATTAAATACCTTTGGTGAGAAGGAATGTTCAGGAAGGGAAGCTCATTGGCTAACCCCCCGGGCCTATCTAGACACCTCATTAGCATGGAGAGTTCCAGGTTTTTATGCTACATGACTGATTGTCACGGTCCTCTCAGTGGTGTGTCATGGTTATGTGTTCCAGATCAGGTAGTTTGACAGGGAGTTGGCTACCTGTATTTTGTACAACAATGGCTTAGGTGCAAGCTATCAGGTGTAATATAGGAATTAACAAGCACCATCATGTATGAACTAACTAGAAGCCACTTATCAACATAGATATTTGGTAGTGAATGAGAGGAAGCTATCCTCTCATTTTTCTGCTATGAGAAAAACACTGGCAGTAATTTATCGAGGCAGTGAGCTCATCCAAGCAAATAGAAATACAGTTGAATTGCAAGATTTTTAGAGTCAAGAGGCAAGATTCAGTCCATCAGGACTGGGAAATGACTCAGTCATGCATGATGTGTGCATTTCAAAGTCCTCTGGCTGTTCTGTGTCATCTCTAATTTCACTTTACCTAGATCTAAATTTGCTTTCCTGTCAGAACCAACTTTAGAATCCCCATTGCAAGAAAATCTGTCTTTTATCTTTTTGCCTGGAGATGGGTGCTCGGGAGCACTCGGGAGCACAGTTTGAAAGGTCTGAATCTATCATGTTAATCGTGATGGGATGAACTTGGAGTTTTCCAAGTCTGCCACTGTGTGAGCAGCTGGGCCAAGCCAAGAGCAGCTCTGTGACAAAGACCCCTTCTGAGACGCAGAGAGAGCTGAAACCAAGGCCTCCCTCTGCTGCTAGGTCTGGTGTTACTTTTGTGCCTGAAAGAAAGGGCTTCTAATTCACACACAGGAACAAACAGAGTAACAGCTGTAGTCTTATCACATGTAAAAGTCAAGTGGAAAGTTCTTCTTCAAAAAGTACAAGCCAGAAATGCTTCCGGGTTAAAGAGCACCAGTTTTAAAGGTGGTCCCTGGGTATTTTGGCATGTGGCAGTGTTAAGTCGTGTCGGTAGACTTTATTTTCCATGGAAACAGTATTTCCTGCTCGATGCTTTCTCTTACTGCCTGTTATACTTGGGCAGATTTCCCTTTTATCTTAGCCCTGTAATTTCTCCCAAGAAAAGCCTTGATCCTGAAACTCTTAATCACAAATGACGTTAAGAAATTGTTTGGTGCCGGGCGGTGGTGGCGCACGCCTTTAATCCCAGCACTTGGGAGGCAGAGGCAGGCGGATTTCTGAGTTCGAGGCTAGCCTGGTCTACAGAGTGAGTTCCAGGACAGCCAGGGCTACACAGAGAAACCCTGTCTCGAAAAACCAAAAAAAAAAAAAAAAAAAAGAAATTGTTTGGTATCCTAACAATGAGTCAGTATTAAAAAGGTTTTGGTAGGACCCAGTTTGGGATGCTTTTGGGTGGGGGAGTAGGGAGTGCAGTAAACTTGATTGATGACATTCAAGAGAGTAGGTCTCCCTAGGCCCCATCAGTTATTGTGGGTGTCTGCTATGGAAACTGTGAGAGAGATGCTGGGTGTCGGGGGCTGAGTTGAGACAGGGACTCCTCAGCAGCCGAGGGCTTCTCTCTTGCTCTCATGTCCTTGCTGGGTTGGGTGTGCTGGGGTGGTTGGTTCTTGGAAGCCATGTAGGCCATGAGGTCCACCATCCTGCTGCTGTAACCGTATTCATTGTCATACCAGGAAATGAGTCTTACAAAGTTGTCATTGAGAGCAATGCCAGCCTCAGCATCGAAGCTGGAAGAATGGGAGTTACTGTTAAAATCCCGGAGACAACCTGGTCCTCAGTGTAGCCCAGGATGCCCTTTAGTGGCCTGCCCGTGCCGGCTTCACCAATGCCTTGCTATTGTTACATGTGGCAGCTTTCTCTGTGTGGCACGTCAGTGGGCTGTTCATTTCTAAGCCAGGCTGTCCCCAGCAGTATGAGGGAAGAAAGCGCTCAAAGGCGGGACTGAAGATGCTGTTTTTAAGACCCATGGTTCTCTAAACTGATTTCTTTTTACGACAGAAGATCCATTTATAAATATGCCTCTGTGAACAAACGTTTCTGGAAAGAACCACACCTCACACAGAACCTTCAGCAAGGCTAATGTCTAGTGAACATGGCAGTGACTTAGGTGTCGGAATGTTGCAGGTCCGAGCCAAGGGACAACTTATTTGGGGCTATCCTTTATCTCTGTAGTAGTCACTGCCCACTTCTGTGTCTACCTTAACACCCTTCTGACTAACTGCTGAAACTGTGGGGGATGATATCCACAGTCAGGGCCGCACAGTCCTATGAAAGTGAAACAGTTCGCTGTCTCCTGAGGCCCTTTCTCTAACCCCTGCAATGTATCCACCTATTGCTTTTTTCTTTCCTTCATTTCTTTCTCTCCCCCTCTTTGTTTCCTCCTTTGTTTGTTTCTCTCTGTAGCTTTGTTTTTTTTTTGTTTTTTTAAAAAGAGACTGGTTCAGTTGGTGTCCATAGATTGTTCCTTTTGTTGCTGAAGGACACACCATTGTGTAGTTGGACAACAGCTTGTTTATCTGTTCACTATTGAGACACTTCCTATTTCTGGGCATTATGAATAAGGCTGTTATAAATGTTCATGTCTAGGTTTTGATGTGGGGTTAAGTTTTCATTTTTTCTTGAAATAAATACATAGAACTGGAGAGATAGCAAGGTATGTTTATTTTAAGAAACTTAGGGCAGGAGGAGAGGTAGCTAAGTGATTAAGAGTACTTACTGCTCCAGCACATGATTTAAGCCGTCATGTGGATGCTGGAAATTAAAATTACCAGATTTAATTTTCAGCATCCATATGATGGCTTAAAAACTATCTGTAACTCCAGCTCCAGGGTATCTGGTGTTCTCTTCTGGCCTCTTTGGGCACAGGTACTCATATGGTACACAGCAACACATTTAGACAAAACACTCAAACATATAAATAAAAATAAACGAAACCTTACTTGTGAATTTGTATTTTTACTATCAACAAGTGAGAATTCTCATGTACCTTCCTGTGGCCTGTGTCTTCCCATGGCTGATAGCTTTGCATAGTCCCATATCTTCATGAAGAGAAGTTCTTTTATATTTAAAACAAATTTTTTTTTTTTTTTTTTAAAAAAAGAACCTTTGCCAGGGATGGATGTTGAAATTTTATCAAATATTTCTTTGCGTCTATTGATCTCATGGCTGTTCTTTCTCTTTTAGTCTATTAAGCCCATGAATAATGCTTAATTTTACATGTTGAACCAGACTTGAACTCCGAGGTGATGCTATTTATTTCATAATGTTGTAATCTTCCTGGCAAGGACAAAGATATTCTAATGAGACGACAGTGCTCTTACCATTGTTCATTAGAATATTAACGTAATGGGCCTCAAGGAATTGGAATTTCCCCAGGAATCTCATCTTGGAGAAAAAGAAAAGCTGGAGTCCAGTGACAGTCAGAGGGAATACTTGCCCCACAAAGAGATTTCACACAGTCCTGGCAACTTACCACCTAGCAGGGCAGATGGGCTCTCAGATCTGGAAGACAAAGAGGCCACTGGGCTGTTTTTTCTTCCTAAAGTGGCCAAATTGACTGTACTGTGTAATTTTAATTTTCTAACACCTACTTTTAATGATGATTCTTAAATGCTTTAAACCTCTCTTCTAGCCCACCACCCACCAAAGGTAGTGGAAAAGAAAGGATACAGGGAAGTGGACCTGTTTAGAAAGGTTCTTTGGAGCAACTCCTGTCAGGAAATCGGCAGTTGATTATAGGCTGGCAGTGGCAGCTTAATCTACTCATGAACTTTTTGTGAATATACTAGCAGTCTAGTTCAGTAGTGTCTGGACAGACAGCAGCAGCGATGGCACAACCTAACAGGAATATCCAGGCCTCAGCCAAATCAGCACAAGGCAGCAGGAGGGACCATGATTACCAGGATCACAAGGAACATCAGGAAGAAGTTCTCAGCTGTGCCTCTCTCAGCCGCGTGCTGCACAGCTAGCTCTGCCAGCAAGCCTAGCTCAGCTCTGTCACTGTCTGTTGAGTCCCACTTATACTCACTTCAAACATCACATGTCCTCCACGGGTCTTGCCTCATCACTGGTCTTGCCTCAGCACTTGAGTCTGACTGTGCAAAACTCCATGAGAGTCTGTCTCAGCTGATGTCACTCTGCAGATCATCCCAAGTCCTCAGAATTGGCAGAAAGCTGCAGCATATCATGAGAAAATTTTCAGTGTTTCTCTCTATGGAGTCCCGACAAATGGAGCTCAACTATGCAATGTAAGGCGGACCAATACATGTCTTAGTTAATTCCAGACATAGTCAAGTTGACAAGCAAGACTTGCCATCCCCAGACCTTTGGTTCTAGAGACATTTTGCAGTGTGTGAGTTGGCTCAGCACTCTCTCTATAGTCTCTGCTCTCCGGTCTCACCCTTACTCCTCCTTATTTTCCCATTTCCAGTCCAGGCAGCAGAAGCTTGGAGGGTTTGAGTAACTCAGGGAAAGTTCAAATGGCAGGGTCAGAATTAGAATTCAGCCCGTCTAACTCCAAAGGCTTCATCGTTAACTGTGCTACACTGCAGTGAGGTAGATGGTTGCTGGGCTGATCTCTCTCACACACGCTCCACGCCCACCATTTTCTGAAGCTGTACTTGCGAAGCTTGGGGGTAGCTGTTGGGAGCTGACTTTAGCAGAAAGCGGCTAGATCAACTTTGCAGCCATCTGGAACCATATACCCTGACGAAAGATTTGGTTTTCAATAGCTTACAACAGCTGAAGCACACTCTGATATCCCACATATTTTGTGTTGCTGTTTACTGCCCCCAGCTGCAAGGTGCACGTGGTGGCCACGCCTGCAAGGTATTGCAGTTCACGTGCTGTCCACGTGCTATCTACACCATACATGCTTGTAAGGCGCATGTGCTATCCACGCCTGCAAGGCACTGCGGTGCACGTGCTGTCCACGCTATAGACGCCTGTAAGGCTTACGTCATATCAACACCTGCAAGGCACGTGGTATCCACGCGCCTACAAGGCACGTGGCAAAAGCCTATAAATAGCTCCGAATTCCCTTCAATAAACGAGACTTGATCAGAATCTCTGTCTTGTCTCCATTCTTCGCGTCTCTTCCCCTTTATCCCCACTCTCTCTCTCTCGCTAGACCCTGACCCTCGGACCGGAACGGGCAGTACAGGCTGCAACAGTTTGGCACCCAACGTGGGGCATCTGCAGTTTGGGAATATATGCAAACAGGCAGTTTCTAGCAGAGGGATAGACTGAGCTATGTATGAGCTATCTGTATAAATGTTAATGGGTTGATTTGGAAATGCTTGAAACACAGCAATAACAGCATGTAATTCAACCAATTGAGCTGACACAGATGATGTAGCAAAGGAGATTACTTGATCTTTAAAGGCATAAGCAGCTGTTCCTGATGAGGAACCATCAGTGAAAACTAGCAATGCTTCCTTGATAGGTTCATGTGCAGTACGAGATGGAAAAACAAATTCATGATGATTACAAAACTGAACCAATTTATCTGGTGGGTAATGATTATCTATCTGACCAGCAAATGAGGCACATGCAATAGGCCAGACTTCAGAATTCTGCATAAGCCAATCAACCTGATGCCTTGTATAGGGTTGTACTATGACATCAGGATCTTTTCCAAAATATTTTTGACTGTTATCTCTGCCTAACATAATCATATCTGCTACAGCTGCATAGTATGGATTAAGAACCTTCTTGGGGGATGAGGGAAGATGAACCCATAATATGGGTGCAGTTTGCCAAAAAACTGCAGTAGGAGTCAGTTTAGTGTTAAAAATAAGAAAATATAAAGGCTTAGAATAATTAATATGAGTTACAAATTGGGATGAAATAGCATTCTCTACCTTCTGTAAGGCTTTTCTACCCTCCTCTGTTAGAGCCCTGCCAGATTTAGGGTCAGGATCTCCCTTGAGAATATCAAACAGAGGCTTCAATTCTCCTGTTGTAAGTTTCAAATATGGTCTTAGCCAATTAATGTCTCCCAGTAGTTTTTGAAAATCATTAAGTGTCTTAAGGGAATCAGTCCTCAGTGTGGCTTTACTATTAATAATACTTGGACCATTAATCTGAAATCCTAAATAAGTATATGGATCTTGTAATTGCACCTTTTCTGGTGCTATTTGTAACCCTGCAGTCTGTAAAGCTGTTCTAAGATCATCAAAGCACTGGAGTACCTGTTTTCCATCTTTTCCAGCTATCAAAATATCATCCATGAAATGAATCATGTAAATTTGCTTCCACATAGTTCTAACACCCTCTATGGCAGAAGCCACAAACTTTTGGCACAAGGTAGGACTGTTAGCCGTACCCTGAGGCAATACCTTCCATTGATATCTTTTCATAGGTTCTCTAAAGTTTATAGAGGGAATACTGAAAGCAAAACGTTTTCTATCATTAGGATGTAAGGGGATAGTAAAAAAAAACAGTCTTTTAAATCTATAACTATTTTAAAATAACCTAAAGGTATGGCCACCGGTGTGGGCAGCCCAGGTTGTAAGGCTCCCATTTTAATCATGGTTGCATTAACAGCCCTCAAGTCTTGCAACAATCTCCACTTTCCTGATTTTTTCTTAATGACAAATATTGGGGTGTTCCAGGGAGAGTTACTCTCTTCCAAATGCCCTGCCTGTAATTGCTCCTGCACTAGCAACTGGGCAGCTTGTAATTTTTCGGTGGTTAGGGACCACTGATCCACCCAGACGGGCGAGTCCCCTTTCCAGGTGATGGGATCCGCACAACGTCCTAGGGGTGCAGCTGAATCAGTAGCCCCCAGGTAGCAGGCAATTATGAGCTGTTTCCAAAAACAATCAAACAAAAAACTGGAAAGGGTTTTGTTCTTCTAAATTTGAGGCAAGTGCATGGTTATTCTGTACTCACAGCGTTCATGTGTTTCCCATTTGCCCTCTTTAGTGCTACAGGCTGGGATTCCGTTGTACAGGAATCATACCCAATGCTGCGCTGGGTCGGGTACGTTACTATGTTATAAACATAACCCATTGTCCTGTGGGTTATGACAACGAAGGTTTGAGAACTCCTCCACAGATGCCTGTGAGGGCATCATCCAAAGTGGGTCCTTTTCTTTAACTAACACATACGTGTATTTATAAATAAGTAAGTGCAATGGGGAGGGTGAGGTAAATTCTTTGGGAAAAGAGAGATTGACATGCTATTATTCTCAAGATAGATGTGCTCAATCCTTATTGTTGTTGGATGAATGGGACAATTAAATATTTTCCAGTGGTCCATATGCCTGGGAGCTGTTCACTGTATATAAGAAATCCCAAAGACCCAGAACACAAAGTTTCTCTCCTGCACAGGCAGGATGATTGAAGACAGGCAAGAGTTTAGCTACAGGGCAATCTCTTACTGCTAGAGACATGTGGTATAGACAGAGATAGTCTTAAAGTGTGTGCAAGACAGCTCAGTTGGTGAAGGGTTTGTCTTACAGCCTGAGGGCGTGACTTCAAAACTTTTAGACACAGGCTTTAGTCCCAGCACCAAAGAGGAAGAAGCAATGGGTTACAGAATAACCACGCACTTGCCTCAAATTTAGAAGAACAAAACCCTTTCCAGTTTTTTTGTTTGATTGCTTTTGGAAACAGCTCACAATTGCCTGCTACCCCCAAGCTTCTCCTGGGGCTCACTGACTAGCTAAGCTAGTTTAACTGCTGAGCTATAGGCCCACAATATACGCTGTCTCAAGTGACGGGACAGCATTTCTCAGGATACTAGTTTGCCTTCTGGCTTCACACTCATCTGTTTAGGAAAGCATGCACATAGACATACATACATACATACATACAACACATATACATACATACATACATACCACACACATATACATACACACATACATATCACACATACATACATGCCACACACATATACATTCATACATACATACATACATACATACATCAGAGAGAGAGACAGAGAGAGAGAAATAATATATCCTCAGACTCTTTCAAGTCTCAAGGGACACTTTCGGGGGAATCGATAAGTTTGAACTGTTTCCATATTAATCCAATGCCTTAAGTGCCCTTTCTACTTCTATTCCTTCATGAACCATAGTGGAATTGTCCAGATCCTACATAATGTGGCCATGCCACAGACTGAACGTGTATGTATCATCTGGCTTTCCCCTGGCTATTTCTGTTCTGTGTCCAAACTTTCACTTTTACAAAGACACTAGTCATTTTAATATAAAAGAAAATATTTTTATGTAGTATAAAATTAGGGGTCTCTCTATTTAGTCTGACCTCATTCACACAACCCTTTTCCATGGAAGGCCAACATTCCAGGCTATTGATAGGACTTTGAAATCTTGAGGGACTCCCTTCCCTCCAAAGGCTTTGGGGTGGCAGTACCTGGATGTGTAAATGTGTAAATGTTTCTTCAAAAGATGGGATGGGCATGAAAGCCATACCCAAGCTGTGTAAATATGTGGCCTGGACTGAGTTTCTCTGTTCTAACTATCTCTAGGCCTAGACCTGAAAGCTTCTAATCTTCCACGATGACTGATTCAACTCGGCTTCTCTTAGCTGGCTTCTGACTGAATTGCTCTGCTTGGCTTCTCTTCTGGATCCTTCTCATTCTCTGGCTCATTCTGCCTTCACCTATGTCTAGTCTCTCTCTCTCTCTCTCTCTCTCTCTCTCTCTCTCTCTCTCTCTCTCTCTCTCTCTCTGCTTTTAAGTAGACTTTTTCCCCTGTGCTGTTTGTTCTCTTGTGAGTTTGGTATATCTATCTCAGATTCAATCTGTCTACATCTTTCTGTGATTTGGATTTGTCACTTTGTCTGCCCCTCAATTAGATGTCACTTTCAAGCATGGCTGCTTCCTTCTCAAACTAACCTGACCATAGTAAGAGTGTGTCTGTATTCCAGCCAGATCAAACTGTAATCCAGGGTGTGTCTGCATTTCAGCTGGATACTACAGACTTAGAAGTCTTTGAATACGATCTCCTGCCAGAGCAGCCATGTTGCTGGGATCGAGCACTGTGGATACAGGAAGCTCTGGAGATGCAGGACATGCCTGTTCCACACTTGGCTTACTACAGCCCTGGATACTAAATCTTTGGGGGCAGGGGGTGACACGAAACACTCTTAACAAGGTTGTGAGCTGCTTACCAGCCATTAACACACAATGGCTTCACCTGAAGCATGGCTTCTCCCAGAGACTCTGGCTCTTTTAGACAGGCTTGAGACATAACACTTTACACTTGCCATTGGCTACTGAATTGCATTTTTAGTCAGAAGGATCTGGAAAGCACATTTCTCAACCTAGAAATCACCAGGGAGCTTCCATGAAGATGATGCTGCCCACCCTCCAGGATAATTACAAGAGCTTTGCTCACCGATGTTTGAGGACCCACATTTTCTTTTAAAAATCTAAGCTCCACAAGTGATTCTCACTCACATTCCTGGGATTATGGGGCGACTGTTGCTGTAGATTCTTGGTGTAGACTGTCCTTAAAGGTTATATATAAAAAGGCTTTATGCTAAGAGCAGTGACTTGATACTAGTATTTGATATTTCTCTGGAAGAACAGGAGGAGATCATATCTGGGATGGGAGAGCTGTCTCTAATGTCCCCAAGAATCTGTTAGATAAAGAAGAAACCTGAGGGCACAGAAGACAATAACCATCATAGAACACATGGAAACACTGAACAGGATGCCTCCCCAAGGAAGGGGTGGATGAAGACAATTGTACCTCAAAGCCAGCCATTGTTTCACACAGATTCTATTCTGAAGGTAAAGAGACAAAAAAAAAAAAAAAAAAAAAAAAAAAAACAGATGCCAAATAACCCATTTCCAAGGAGGAGGTATAGGTGAGGACAGCCATCTGGAACAGAATGCCTTCCCACTGTAAAGCAGTGGCAGCAGGCCAGCAGCCTCTACCTTGGCTGTACATTAGGGTCATCTGATTCATATAAAATAGGATTGCTGTGTGGGGCCCTGTGAGGATTCTCAGCTAGTGTGGGTGTGTAGCTAGGCTTCTGGGCTCTTCAGATCTTTTGGTGAAACAGATACCCTGTCTTGCTGAGACTGCTGCATAGGATAACGCCTCAAGTTTAGACAAGATAGCTCACTGTATTCAGGAGTATCGGATTCAGTTCAGATAGATTATGTTTTTAGGATACATTTTGTGTTTGTTTGTGTGTGTGTGTGTGTGTGTGTGACTACATGCTATATGTATGTAGGTACCTACAGAGACCAGAAGAGGGCTTGGGATCCCCTGGCACTAGAGTTATACACAATGTGAGTTGCCTGATGTGGGTCCTGGGATCTGAATCCTGGTCCTCTGAGAGGAATGATCTTAACTGCTGAGCCACCTTTCCAGTCCCAGATGGAACAGTTTTAGGAACAGGACTTTCCAACAGTCAGGACCCTAGAAGAAGACAAACTTAGGCACAGGATATTACGACTTGATACCAAACCTGTCATTCACACTTGTAGGCGATGGACTAGATGCAATAACGAACAGCACCTGGGAGCTAAGAGGTCAACAGTCAAATTGGAGTGTAATGCCTTGAGTCCTGGGATCAAGCATCTGGCGGTAGACCCTTGTGGAAGGCTTGGGATACGATCCAGGGAAGTTGTCTGTACTACCATTGACATCTATGCCTTTGGTCCCTTAATGCCAGCTCTTGGTTCAATTATCACACTGCACTTCAGGTAGACCAGTGGACAATCACAAGTGGCCATGGAGATGAACTGCAGGTGGAGTGGAGGTCCAGAGTCAGGTGACAGTGAGACCCATTCAAGAGGATGGGAATAGGCCTGCGACAGTTCCCCTGTGCAATCAAACAAAGGCTTGCTCCAACGCCATTTGAGTATTAAAAGAAATAGGGCTGTTGATATTTGAAACATCACAATTTTACAAACTCTAGAGGGCAAGTTATGATGACTAGTGAGGCTCTCTGGACGGTACAGTAAGAAAGTAATTGTGACAAAGAAAATTAGAAATATCTCTTTCTTGGTTCTCCTCGCTTTCAACCAATATGTGGTGGCCATTATGCTTCTCTAGCTAGGCACAAGGTAGAATTGCTCTCACTACCTCTGAGCCTTGGCACCACCATGTGACTCGTTTCCTCTAATGAAGCGTGTGCAGAACTCACATGTGCCTTTTCTAGAAGGATTTCTCACAGCCAATGTGATGTTTGCCAAGTTTTTGATTCTTTCCCAGCGGTTGCTTTGGGTCCTGGCTTGCTTTTCAGATGTAATGATAAACACTGTGACCTGAAACACCTTAGAAGAGAAAAGGGCGTGTTTCATCTTAAATCCATTACTGAAGAAAGTCGGGCAGAAGCAGGGGCAAGAACCATGGAGAAACTGCTTTCTGGCTTGTCTCCAGCTTCTATTCAGCTAACTTTGCTAGACAGTAGGACTCCTTGCCTAGGGAGAGACTGCCCACTGTGGGAGGGGCCTACCCAAGTCAGTCAGCAATCAAAGAAAAGCTCCACAGACAAGCCCATAAGCCAATCTGATCAAAGCAATCCTTAGTTGAGATTCCCTAAGATAATTCTAGGCTGTTCTGATAGCTGAAGCTAATTAGGAGACTGTCCCACACAGGGGCTACCGCTGTAGGTATGCAATAGGATCCGTGAACAAAGCTCTCAGCCTTTCTTGATGGATACGGGGGCATAAATGAGGAGAAAAAGCTTTATTCTGTTGACATTTGTGCGTTCTTATTGCGGCAAAAGCTAACTCACCTGAGCTAATGTACATGAGAAAGAAACTTGCCTACTGGAGTCCTAAGAGAGATTTGTGTGCAATCAAAGCTCCCCTGTCATCAACACAGCTAGACCACGGGAGACATGCTGGAGCCACGTCCTGCCATGTCTTTTCTAGTTGAAGATAGAGTGACTTGCCCACATCCCACCTGGTTTCAAAGACACATTTCATTTGCTGCTTTTAACTTTAAAAATGGATTCCCCCTGGGCTTTCTTTTGCTCACTGAATGTCTTAGTGTGAGCTTCTAGAATAGGCTCTCAGAGACTGCTCTAAACGACAGAAGGTTAAAAACAGTGTCAAGGTGCTGTCTGATTTGGTTCTTGGAAAAGGGCTCTTTTCTAGCCTTCTAGCTGTATCTTCTCAAAGGGGAAGTGGGAGGGAAATGAGAGGGAGAGAAGGGATCACATTTTTTGGGGGTTCTCTTATGAGGTAATAAGTACCATCTTCCTGAGGGCTCAGAGGCCTTGTGCTTAAATATCACCAGACTTAGTTACTCCCTCTGATAAAGCACCTAAGGAAGGAACACTGTATTATGGCTCACAGTTTCAGAGTGTCCTGCCCCCCATAGGTGGGAAGGGGTAGAAATGGCTCTGTAGCAGGGGTGTGTGTGGAAGATCTGCTCCTGTGGTCATGAGAAAGGAAGCAGAAGTCTCAGGCTATGGCCAAAGTATAACCTTCAAGGTGCCTGATTATCTCCCCAATCAGGCAGGCCTCATGTTGAAGAGGTCCCATGCTCCCCTTAAACACCAGCAACAGCTGAGGACAACACATGAGCTGTGGGGGACATTTCATATTGAAAACATGAAGTGGTTTCAACATTTTATGCATATGAGGAGAAATGATGTTAGCTCACTGAGGTGGGAAATTGAAGGTTTTGTCTTTTCTTTCTGGATATGTGAAATCCGATGGGAGGGAAAGTTCTGGTAAACAAATCTAGCCCATCCCCTATGTTAGCAAGGAAAGTGAGAGTCTCCATTCATCCTGGGTCCTTGGTGGGATGTTGGACTTCACAGAGAAGATGGTGGTTTAAACCTTTCCCATTGCTACTACAGCCTGCTGTACACTAGTCTAAGGGACCCCAATCACTAGTGTTCTCTTTAGACTGTTAAAGGCAGACACCAAAGAAGGACAGGATAGTGTGGATGACCACTGTGTGGACAAAGTGGGATTCAGTAACCCAGCCAACAAGCACATAGTTGGCACCCAGCTCTTTAAAGTCTAGGAATTCCTGAATCTCTGAGAGAACCAGAGTCTTAATTAGTGACTGGACATATGATGTTTGAAATATGAGAACTTAGGTACCGTTTCTAATGGTGCAGATGACAGATTAAAGAGATGTATCACTAAAGCATTCCTGCCAATCCATACATTTCAAATACTTGTAATTTCCGTTTTGCCAATGAAAGCCCATTTCTAACATTCATCCTGCTAACGATCAAGCCTCTGTTTCATAATTAGGCCAATTTATGGCATCCACTTTGCTAATTAACAGTGTAGGGCATTTATTGTGAGATGGATTATTAAGTCAGGTCTAGATTCTCCCCTGGAAGGAAGAGTTCCGGGGTATTGTGAGCTGGCCACATCAGAAATGAAAGATCTTTGTTCAGGCAGTTGGAAATTTGTGAAGTTAAAACTTACAGCTAGTTAGCTAGTCATAACATTGCCTTCTGTGTGTTAGTGGATATTTTTAGGTGATATCTTGAGGAATAGTGGTACCCATCCTTGAATACATTATCAGTAAGTGGACTTTGGGCAGCAGTTTCCTTCCTTCCTGATTTTTTTTTTCTGGAAATTGCTCCTTTTTTCCAAACCCATGGAATTCACTATCTGAACGCTTACCCTCTTAGATGCAGCGTATCATCCTGAGGGTAGACGTGACCCAGGCATGGCTAGTTACTCTCTTCTCACAGGGACTTGAGGACTGGGCTCAGAGGAGAGTTGGTGACATCCCGGGCAGCTGATCCCAGCTCCCTGGGCTCCCAGTTTAGGAATGCAGGAGTAGGATTCATCAGTCTGGAGGGAAACAGAAGGACAATGCACAGATGAAAACAGAGGGGAAACATGGAGAAGGGGGCACCCTCATTCCTCAACAAGCTTTGACACCTGGTCTTAGCGGTCATGAAAACACTCCATTTCCAGAGAGTTCTTGCTCCTTTAGATATGGTTATCTTCAGTTGTCCTACTACTGGCCAAGACAAAGACCATGTCCTGAGGAACCATGCGGGCCAATTCTTGAGACGCTCCTCCTGTCCTCACAGCTCCTCCATATTCTAGGGACAGTCATTCCATTTAAACTCCTCTGCAGCTAATCCACCTTGAGTGTCAGCCTCTGGGGGACCTGAACCAAGGCAGCCTCCAGACTTCCTCTGAGCTCTAAGTATATTGCTCCACTTGGTTTTACAAGCTGTCTCTTAAGTCTAAGATTAAAGCCTCAGTGCTAATTCTTAACCCACTTTCTGATATTTACAACCCAAACAACAGAGTTCCAGACACTGGGCATTTTGCTAAGCATCACAGATTTTCTGAATCATGAATTACTATAGGCAAGCATACATTGTCTTTGCTATGTTCCAGAGGAGGGATACATTTCAGAGGTTGAGTGGTATAGACATAAACTTTTTGCAACCTACTTTTAATAAGGGTTCAACCCACCAGAGGTAGTGGAAGAAAAAAGTTATTAGGATATGGAGGAAGTGGACCTGTTCAGCAATAGCTCTTTGAGGGGGAACTTGACCTTCTTTGGCAGCAGTTCAGTCCTGCAGCAAACACCAAATATGACTCAGCAGCTGCAGACCAGCCCTCTAGTCAGACAGACACCAGGCACAAACCAGCAGCTACAGTCCAGTCCTTTCAGCAAGCAGACACCAGGCAGCTAAGGTCAATCCTGAAGAAACCACCAGAATCTCCCGAGTCAAGGCCGTGGAAACAGCAAGCTGCTGCAGGAGTGTCACAAGCAGTTCTTGGGTGAGTTTCTTTTAATGTCAGAGTTATCACAAGTTGAGCTTAACAATGCTATGTAAGGCAAACTGATACATGCTTGTCATCAGTGAAGAATAACGAGGTGGAACAAACCAAACCAAGGCACGGTGCTTCTCCCCCACTGTCTGTGGAGTCATATTTATACTCCTTCATCAAGAGTCCTTTCAAGTGTTTGCTATAGCCAAACGTTCTTTCACCTGTGTCTACTTCAAAAAAAAAAAAAAAAAAAAAAAAAAAAAAAAAACCAGTCTTTCAATGTGTTTGCTTTAGCAAGATATCTTTTCACCTGTGTGCCAAGCAAAACATCATTTGACATATATAACGTTCCAAAGAACTAGATGTTTCCACTTCAGAGTGGGTTGCCTAGAATCACAAAATGGATCCCACACAGCCATAGGAATAGCAATGTCAATATTTGACCCCAAATTCTTCAGCTTTAAAATCTGTACCCTATTGTACTGACTGCAACATACTGAATTAGTTCAAAGGTTAAAATTGCTCTACTTTGTCCACCAATAAACAAATAAACTTATCCAAATAAGCCACTTATGCCATCACTCCATTTCATGGGGATATATTTTCCTGGACCCAAATATCTCATTGCCTTTTCCTTTCTGCACCTTAATCAGCTTTATTGCCTTCGGTGCCTTCATCCTGTGAACGTGAAACACCCATGAGCTCCAAGGTAATCAGCTGCGTTATTACCACAAGTGAGGATAGTGGAGCTTTTGTGGCCACCCTCTCCACAAATAGACCTCATTTACATTGTATCAGAAAGTGCTGTACCTTCCTAGAGGATGTACTTGGTGATTGTGCAGAGGGAACTGCAGGCACTTCATGTATTGTGACATTTTTTTTCCTTCCTTCCTTCCTTCCTTCCTTCCTTCCTTCCTTCCTTCCTTTCTTCCTTCTTCCCTCCCTCTCTCCCTCCCTCCCTCCCTTCCTTCATTCTTGCCTTCTTTCATTCCTTTCTCCCTCCCTCCCCTCTCTTTGTTTGTTTATCTATCTATCTATTTATTTATTTATTTATTTATTTATTTATTTTTGAGTCAGGAAGTAAGCTTAGCTCTCTCTAAGTTTTAATTAAATGAGATGAAACAAACATAAGTCCAGTGAAGTTTTATAGACTTGATAAATGTCATTGAAGCAAGTGTTTTGCTGCCTTTAAACCATACAAATTCTGTGATATAATAGTATGAGGCCCAGTCTTTGGACAAGTACAGGAGGAATACAACTACGGGAATGAAAATTAGGCAATCTAAAGGGAGATTTTTTGGGGAGAACTCCCTCAGGCCAAATGTGTTGTTTAACTAGAAGTTATATCTCTCCTGTGTACTCCCCTTAGAGCACTGCCAAGATCAAGGTGATGAGTGGGCAAACACTAGACCTACCAAGGACCAGCACTCTGGTCTTTTTGTATACACAGTTTTCCTGAGGATCTGGCCAGACCCTGATGAGACCACATGCTTTCTTAGTGGTCTTCTCTGACTCAACTTGCTGGTTGCTTCCAGTGTTGAGAGCCCTCCTCTGGGAAAACACATCTACAAGAATCTTTATCCCAGCTTCTGCTCCTAGAAAACCTAATCTAAAGCAATGACATTTAGGAGTTTTTGTTCGACAGGGCTAAGATGGAGATTATATGTCTTGGACATATTCTTGGAATGGTAGGGAACAAGTTTGTGAACACTTGAAGTTTTTAAGGGTAAAGGGAACAAGAGTAATGAAAGAAGACAGTAGAGGAATGAAGGGAAACAAACAAACAAAAATACCTCTAACCAGGGAAACTTTGCTCAGTGGGCGGTCAGGAACCCAGAATAGTTGGGTTCCAGTGTTGTTCCTCCCTGTCTCCTGATGCTAGAAGAGGAGGTATTTTGAGGCTAGTGCAACAAATACTCTTCTTGGACCTTGAGTCCACCCCTTCCCATACTTCCTGATTTGGTTTTATTTTTAAACATGAAAAAGATTGCCCTAAACTTACTTCCAGTCAGATTCAGTGGGGCCTTCAGTTACTCACAGAGATTTTGCATTCCTCCAGCTCACAGCTGGCATTGCTCATTCTTCCTCGGGACAATTAGAGCGCCGGCGCCTCTGTAGAGCGAGGCTTCTGTAAGATGACTTGCCGTGCAGCTGAAGGAGGGTCTAGAATTAGTCACTTCCTTTGCTCAGAACACGCAGAGCTACCACCTAAGAAGGACATGTCTGGGACTCAGGGTGACATGAGGTTCTTTAGGTAGCAGTAGAGTGGCTCAAAAGGAGGTTGTTTGATCAGTTTCCCCTTTGAAGACCTGAATGGCTACATGAGATGACTCTTTTGGAGCTTTTAGTGCAAGGCTGTTTTGCAGTCACCTATGATGGCAGATCTCTCCAGTACTGACTTCACAACCTGATCATCTGTTCTCCTTTCACTATCAACGTACTGGTATTTCAGGGTCTTAAAGAACAGCCTCTATTTTAGAGAACAACCTATATCATCCCTCTTTGATCTTGGACCTTAGCTGATCAAGTCTATAGGACCCACCTCTAATCATTGATTTCAGCAACTTATAGCTGGCCTACTCATTCGTGCAGACATACTTGTTCTCAGTTGTTGATGCTTACCTTCATTTGGGTAAGAAATGTTTTTCCAATGGACTGGAGCTAAGAGTTACATGGACTCCTTGAATCTGTACTTATCTTCCCATTTGCTGGGTAGAAGGAAACTCGGCTTGCTTCTGCTTGGAAGGATAGGCAATCTGGGGCTTTGGGACACATATCCTGGTCCTTTTCACCTCCCTTGCATTAGAGGCAGGACCTATACTAAGTGATGTGTGTGCTTAAAACTTGTCTTTAGTGTTAAATTGGTTGGATCCTTGTAATCATCAGCTCCATTAGAGTGGGGACTCATCCTCTGCCACTGTTCCACTTAATGTTCTACGCCTTTACCGGCCTGGTGCAGCAACCGATAAAAGATGAGTAGAAAATTGATGCAAGTGGCTGGAAGATGGTTCAACATGTACTGCTTACAGAGAATTTAAGTTCCATTCCCAATATCCACATGGTGCAGCTCACAACTGCAGGTAAATCCCACTTCGGGGGGATCTAAACATCCTCGTCTGACTTCCACAGAAACATGTACTCATGCCATGCACATATGTGTGCTCACCCCACATATATACATAGTTAAGAATAGCATCATAAAAAAAAAAGAAAGATTAACTTCTTAGTATTCTGTAGTCCTTAGAAATTTAGGGTTAGTGTGGGCAGATGGGAGATAGTGTTGGTTTCTCTTTGACTTTGTGTCTAAAACTGAACTCAATATTCTAACTTTTGAGTTTCTCTGCATTTCCTACCTCATGAGCCATACCAGAGCATTCCTCCCTACTGATTGTGGTACCCTGTCAGACACTGTGTGTGGGATGTGAAGATCCTGATCCCAGACAGCTTTTGCTAGAGCCCATTCAACTCATCTGAGAGGCAGCCATGGAACCCCAGACAAAGGAAACTTGAAAGAAATCTGTGTTTATGTATTTTTAATAATAATAATGATAATAATAATAATAACAACAAATTGTCCTATTATACAGGTGCTGGAATTCTCTCTCCCTGGTCATTTTGTTGGAAGCAAAAAGCTAGACTCCAGCTGGGAATCCCATTTAGTAGCTGTGGCTTCAGACATGGCCTTTGTTTAGTTAATCCTTGAGTTCTGTTTCTTTTGCATGTAGACAACACTACCAGTGGAGATTTCCTGAGGATGCATGGGGCTCCAAACAGAAAACATCTACCAAATGGTGGATATTAACATTTAAAACTTCAAAGGTCAGTCATAACATACCTCCACTGGGACAGGACCTTTACACTGAGTAGATCAAAGTTTTCAGGATGCCCACCAGGACTTCCTGTAAGGAGAAGTGTAATGAGACGAACAGACCGTGGACTTAACATCCAAGAATATTTTATTGGCATTTAGTAGGGTTATAAGAAACAAAATGATATTGTTCATTTTTATTTCTTATATCCCTTCAGGATAGAGGTGGGAAAGAGGAGGGGCATTGGGATTAAAGGTGGGGAGAAAGCTTGTTTATCTCTAGGTATCGTTAATTTGTGTTTGTGAATTATTAGTACAATAAACACTGATTTCATTCATAGCTAAGTGGGGCCATTTATGTTTGAATGAGAAGCACATGCACTTGCTCATGTAAAGCTCCATTGTAAGTGAAAAAAAAAATCAGCTTCTATTGTTCCAGCAACCACATCTTAACCAAAGGCCCCAAATGAGGCTTCTGAGACTGCGGAGCAGAAATCTAGACTGCTAATGTGACAGGGTTTGTGTGCTGTCTCTTCGGATGGGTTGGGGCTTCACAGAGGTGAACAGGCTCAGGGATAATGTCGTGGCTGCACAATGATCCTGCACTGGTAAGGCACCAGACACAGCCGAGTCTTAGATTTCTTCACAGGTTTAGAGAGAATGAGAGTCAGCAATGCCAGGAGCAGCTGCAGTCAAGTTTGACAGTCTGACTTTAGGTTTGAGATGCAAACAAGAAGAGTTACAATGGCTGAGCCAGCAGGTGTCTTTGGACTCCTCCAGAGATTGTAGCTCTGGGGGACTTACAGAGATGCCACAGCACTTGCTGCATTAGCCTCAGCTGCAGGGGTGTCCAGCCTTCTGTCCCCGGGCCATGTTCTTGTGGTTTACAACTGTATGGTGTCACATTCGTTGTTATTCTGGATGCCCCTGGTACACGGGCTGAAAGATGGACATGCCTGCCTGGAGCTTTCTCTGCAAGGCCGGTTTCAGACACTGGCTACAACCTGGATGTCTTATACCCATGTATATGATACTGCCACAGACATTTATTTGAAAATACCATTTTCTCTGGTTTTAAAAGGAACATGTCTAAATTGCTAATTAAAAAAGTAAAAGAGGCTATGTTCTTCTCACTTCCCTCTAAGACAAGCTCTGTGACTACAGGCCATGAACACTCAGCATCAAGTAAAGGGGCAAACAGCAGCTGCAAACACTGTATGCAACTGTTCTTTGCATTTTTCTAACTATATGCAAGAAGGTATGAAATGAATAAATAGTTAACACATATTCACCAGGAACTTTGATATGGAAAGGAGAGAAGAAATCTACAGGGGAGATCAGATTCAGTTTCTTGCTACTGAGGATTTTAGTAAAATATACAGACTGAGAAATGAACCATGACAACGTGCGGAGAGGTAACCCAGAGCATGTTCTGTGCAGAGGCACAGGTATTTTAATCCTGGATGAGGCCATCTGGAGAGACTGGAGTGGCATGCAGGGATTACACTGCTAGTGGAGTAGAAGTGAGAAGAGCTTCCCCCACAGAGAAGACAGACAGTCTGGGCTAAGATCTGGAAGAGAGAGCTCACTGAGGGCTGTTTTAGGCCCTGGGATGGACTTGTTAAGGCCAGAATAAACAGTGGATTAGAAGAGACTGATGGTAGAATAGGATGAAGGAGAAAAGAGGGCAAGGGCAGCAGGAACAATGAGCAAGGATGCTTCACACAGCAAGGATATTGCACACAGCAAGGACGCTGCACACAGCAAGGATACTGCACACAGTAAAGATGCTACACACAGTAAGGATAATGCACAGAGTAAGGATACTGCACACAGCAAGGATACTGCACACAGCAAGGATGCTACACACAACAAGGATGCTGCACACAGCAAGGATGCTACACACAGTAAGGATACTGCACAGAGTAAGGATACTGCACACAGCAAGGATGCTACATACAGCAAGGATACTACACACAACAAGGATGCTGCACACAGTAAGGATACTGCACACAGTAAGGATGTTGCACACAGAATGGATGCTGCATACAGAATGGATGCTACACACAGCAATGAGGCCAGTGGTGTGAAGAGCTTGGGAAGATGCTTTGTGAGAAGACTTAGGTTTTAACCTGAGGATAAGTAGCAGTCACTGAAGCAAGGAAAGAGACTCACAGTCTGAGTTGTGCTGTAAGAATATTGCCCAAAAGTAATACAAAGTAATTTGCTAAATAACAAATAATCACTTGATGCACAAGTTTAAAAATCACAAAAGGAGCCTGCCTTTGAGCTGGGGATATATATAGCTCAGTGGTAGTGCATTTTGTTAGCATGCAGGAGGGCCTGCCTGAGTTCAATTCTCAGTGTCTGTCTGCTTGTCTGCCTGCCTATCTATCTGTCTCCTTTCTCTCCATGCCCTCCCACACACTCCATTACACTATGGATAAACTACAGTTAAATAGTATAAAAATGGATCTGGGGAAAGATTAAAAACAACTTAATTAAGAAAAAGCGAAATGCACACGAGTGACTATGACTAAGGACCACTTTGAAGACCTTGTGCTTACATTGCCCAGGATAACCCAGGATATTTTCTCTACCTTAGGTTAGTCACTCAATTCCATCTGTAACTATAATTCTCTTTCTCACATAACATAGTGCTACTGCAGACACAGTGGTTAGAACATACTCATATTTCTTCTGCCAGTTACCTGGAACTATTATTCCAAATTTTGACCCATCCACCCCATTCTGCCTCTTTCTATCTCCTTCAGGAAGACAATATGTTCTTGTTTGTTTTTGAAATGTTGAATCATGCATGTATAAACAAAGCCAACTGGAAATATCTTTGTCAAACAAATAAGAAGACACTCTCCATGGCCTGTGGTTTGTTCTTTTTTGTATTTAGTCTTGTGTCCTAATGATCTTAGGGAGAGTTTTCTCGTTCTAAATATTTCAATGTATCAGGAGCTACTGTTATTCCTAAATGGCATTTCAGGTCAAGGGAAGAGAGAAAACAGTTGAACAGATGATATTGAGGTCACAGAGACTATTACACATGTGTGTGCACACACACAGGAGCACACACATGTACACACATGCCCATGGTTACCATAAATACTTAACACAATATCTAGAAGGATAGATATAGAATTTACTAGAGGATATATTTAAGAGAAAGTAAGAAAATAAGAATAAAAGGTCATGTGGACATTTTATGTAATATTTCCAAATAATATAAAAACTTACACTAACATATATTCACATGTTTGTTAGTTATAAAATAAAATTAAGGGACCCTCTAAGTGCAATATAAAACCGATTCCTTATGTGTATTTACATTTATTCTGTGTTTTCAAGAAGAAAAAATTTCATATTGAAAGTGATCTGTAGCATTCTTGTAGGGCAGCTCTTTCTTCTGTGATGATCTTCAGAGATTCTTATAAAGTTGTATTTATTAATATTGTCTCATGGTGGAAAAGGATCAAGGCGCATGGAACTCACACAACTCTCAAGCCTTCAGAGGTTCAGAGAGCCGTTCCACCCTGGAGATTCCAATCAACTCTATGTCAGGAGTAAACCACAATTGACAAGGGCAGGACTTCTGTGTGGGGCACCTGCCTGTGACGTGTGTGCTGCTGTAACACCAATACACCTCACCAACGGGGACTGGGATGGAATTCTTTCAGTGCATTCCTTAAGTGGGATGAATAGATAGCCACCCAGGAAAAGCCAGGCAAAGGCTCTCCAGCCATTAGTCTCTTGAATGGTCTCACACACCCAACCAGGGTGTGCAAGAGTGCTCTTTCCGTCTACAGCTTAGTCAATGAGACTTTTGTTTTCCTGTACACATTTTCTCAAATGTATAACAGGGATCTAGTATGTTATCGAAATTAAGCTGAGTTATTTAATTTTGCAAAATGCTATTTTAAAAACGGTACTAACATGACATTTTAACTGTAATAACTTGCTGGAGATGACCTGTGTTCTTTAGGACCGTCCCATTCATCTCTGATGTGTAGGAGTGGTGGAGGAGGAAGGCACCACGTGAGAGGGGGCGTGGCTCATTCTCATAGGGGGAAGGAGGAAAAGCACGTTTACCAAATGCATGCTATGTGCCAAGTGATGTTGCCTACAGTGTCTGCCCCGTGAGTTTTAGTATTCTACTTCCTACAAATTAAGGGCCAGTGAGTTTAGGAACTATCGGAGTCACACAGCAAACACCCGTATGTTTTCACGGCACACCACACTGCCCCCTCATACTTTTTCCTCATGAACTCTCAGCAGTACCTCTACCATGTGATCCTCCCCTCCCACATGTCTGCTCCAGAGAAAAGAAAATCAGACAGGAAACAGTTGTCTTTTCTCCTTCTGCACCCCTCATCCCTTCACCTGTTTTCTGCTTTGATTGCTTTTTAGAGATGTCAGGAGCCTGTTCATGTACATTAACCAGAGTCCTTTGCTTCCGGGCAGCACCAGCTCAGGTCTCTTAGAGCAGAAGCTGAGCCAGGACGAGAGAAACTCGGGGGTGTAGAAAGACCCAGTCATTTCCCTAAAGGGAACTTCATTTCTTGACAGATCGTTTATCCAGGTGTTTGGCCTGGACCTGTACAGTCCTTCCTCAGCCTGGCCATTTGTTCAAGCACAGGCATCTGGTGAATCTTACTGCCGATAGCTATGGGAAGCCATATCTCTGGGCAGGCCTTGGTACGCAATAGAAGCATCTGTGTGGACCACATGGGTCCTTTCAGCTTGTAGGATGTGTGATAACTTGGAGCTGTTTGCTTTAAAGGGTCCATTTGCATTATCAGCAAAGAATATGGAAAACAGCTCAATTTCAGTTGATTACCCACTGAAGTGCCTGGGAGCCGCTCTGTAATTTTCATCGCTGCTTGCCGGGCTCTTCAGCAAAGTTTTCAGGCAAACTTAATGGAAAGGATTCTGAATGGCAGACAGAGAGAGTCCCAGCTTCCTGTTCCCTTTGTTTGGAAGCATCTGTTAGCATATCATAGTAAATATTTTTTTTAAATCATTCTGAGAAGAGTTATTTACAAAGTGCTTCTGCAGTGTAGATGAAGACTTAGATCTGTCTACATACCCATCCCAACAGGAATTGTGTGTGTGGCTCAAGGTCAGTGGAATAAATGATAACACTGACTTCTACTGAAGGGCTCCTGGCCACCTAGTGGCTAAACTCTGACATTAGGTAGGATCAATGATTAAAGCCTAGATTCTGTGGTTTCTCAGATTACTGGAGTTTTAGGTCCAGAGACCTGGACTTGGGACACCCACCACAACAAGTTAATTAAAGGGATGTGTTTTAGTAAAGATAGAAAGGTGATTTAAATAATGTTATCCATTGGGGAAAGGAATATTCAACAATCCTAGTGACCATCGTCCACCGTCATAGCACTTAAATGAGATTAGAGTTTAAAACAAAATGAATTGGGTAGGGAAAGGGGGAGAAGCAGGCATAATCAGGCAGCCCTGGTCCAGATGAGGCCTCTTTAATTATTGTTGTAGCTTTGGTCAGAAGCCTTTATTGCTTGAAAGGTCAGGATGATTCTTAGGACTTGATTGTTGTTGCTCCAAGGCACGCCTTCACCAGAGTAGACAACTGCCCTTATCTAGGGAGTAGTCTGTTTTATAGTCTTTGCTGGGTTTGGAATCTATAGTGACTATAATCTATAGTGACTTATAATTATAGTGACTATAATCTATAGGTTTGGATGAGATGGCTTAGGAAGTAAGGTCACTTGCCATCAATCCTAATGTGACCCACGTTTGATCCCAGGGATCCACAGGTGGAAGGACAGAACTGACTTGTACAAGTTATCCACTGACCTCCATATGCATATGGTGGCATGTGCATCCATATTATCTGTCTGTCTGTCTTTCTGTCTTTTGATAGATTGATGGATCTATCAGTCTACTGACATATTGTCTATCTGTCTGTCTGTACATCTATGTATCTATTATCTGCCTGTCTTTCTATCTGTCAATTGATTGACTGATCAGTCTACTGATTATCTATCTATCTATCTATCTATCTTATCTATCATCTATCTATATATGCATCTGTCTATTATCTGTCTATATGTCTATCTGTCTATCTATCTATCTATCTATCTATCTACCTATCTATCTATCATCTGTCTTTCTAGCTGTCTGTCTATCATCTATCTAAGGACATTTTTTTCATAGCTGACAGTCATTCATTATTTTAGTATTAGCTTTGAAGGGATGAGAGATAGTTTAGGTGTCACCAGTGCTTAGATAGATCTGACTTGAGTGACTAAAGTACTTAGGCCCAAAGGTGAGCAAGTGACCCCCAAATTAAAGGGGACAAATACAAAATGAAGCCATAGATGCCAGACTTTGTGCTACTTTTAGTCACCTTGAGGACTCCAGTAAAGAGTCACTACTTTTTTGAAAAGCCTGTATAGGATAATATTGCTGTTGTCTATTTTAAAAATTGATTTCTTGTCTGGATAGAAGGTGGTGGTTGCTCAGGTACTTGCCTTGTAAGCACGGGGACCTGATTTGACACCAGCACCAACATAAAACACTGGGTGTAGAGACACGTGTTTGTGATCCCAGTCTTGGGGCGGCAGAGACAGGCAGATCTCTGGGGCTCACTGGGCAGCCAGCCCAGCCTAATCAACCAGCCCCAGGCTGATGAAAGACCTTGTCTCAAAAACAAAGTGAACAGATCCTGAGAAGCAGTACCTCTGGCCCCCATGTGCACACTCATACAAAAGATACACTTTTGACAGGACCAACCTCATGCTAAGTGGCAGGACACTGTCAATTATGTGAACGCACTGTGATTCTAAGAAGTCTGAGTGTAAGCTGTATGGAGGGCAAGTGATAGTATATCTGGCACATTATTTTACATGTGTGTAGCTGTAGATGTATGCAACTAAAACACACTTAAATTTTGTATCTTCACCATCACTGCCTCTAAAGATGCTATTGCTATTAAAATGTTTCACTAGCTGGCTTCTATAAGCAGCTAACTTTTTTCTCATTTTAGCTAATAACTAGTCCTACCATAATCAGGTTCCGAATCCAGTTTCTATCCAGCACAAACCAAAGCATTGCTCCACTGTGATGATCAAAGCTCCCCGCTGACTTAGCTTTAACCACTTCCTCTCCCCACAGTGTAGAGCTTGTGCAAGGGTGTGGACTGTCCTTCTGGGGCCCAGGCTATGTGACCCTGATTCCTACTGCCAGGGATTGCCTGGTAAACCAGGGTAAATCAATTACCCCAAGCAGTGGTCTCTCTAAGCAAATCTGGTGTGTACTGCTACCTCTGAGTTCGTTAATGGGTGGAGATGGTCCAGGGCTGAGGGACAAAGCAATGTCCTCACCTGAAATGGAACTTGATGCCCGCTCCTGATCTGCTCATATTCAGTGGATACAGCTGGTTTTGGTCAGACCCAGTATTAGGTGAAGCCAAGTCTCTTGGAGCTCTGGGTGGGATTCTCAAAATATATGTATAAATAGGTTTTTATAGATGTTTATGAATCTGTATATATTAAAACATACATAGGAATATATCTACATACATTCATATAAATATACATTATGTGTAGGTATATAAACATGTGTATATGTGTAGATGTATGTGTGTTTTAAAACACACATGCATATATAAGTTTCTATGAATAGGTTACTTTCATATTACATACATGTAAGCCTGCTCAGTCTGCTTAATGCTACTTGTTTGTATGTTTTTAGGGCTGACCCTTTGGTACTAGATAAGTAATTGGTGTGCTCTCTCCTGGGGAAGACTATTTCTTCAGCTCCAAGCATTTCTTAGTTGCCTGTAAATGATTTATTTTTATTTTATGTATGTATGTGAGTACCTGAATGTTTTTGTGTGTACCATTTGCATCAGGTGTCCATGGAGGGCAGAAGAGGGCATCAGATCTCCTGGAGTTGGAGTTACAACCAGCTGGGTGCTGGGTATCAAACCTGGGTCCTCTTCAAGAACTGCAGGTGTTCTTAGTGGCTAAGTTATCTCTCCAGCTCCCTGGAAGCTCATCCCATTAAAGCCATGCCCTTCTGTTTCTTCCAGACACCACTTCTCTGTCCTGTCTTCAATGATTTCTCAAGATGATCCCTGTAGCCTTAGCCATTTCTCATCAAAATTAGGAAGTTTCTATCTCTATTCACTTCCTGGTACCTGGGAAGTGGGAAGAGTGAGGTGCAACTGTGTGTGCAACTATCAAAAGGTTTATGGAAAGAATCAAGCTCTAGCGAAGCAATCATTTAATCTATTCATTTGTTTTGAATCTTGCTATAAAATGGTGCAATTGAAAATACACATGTGCCTGGCAGTGGTGGCACACGCCTTTAATCCCAGCACTTGGGAGGCAGAGGCAGGCAGATTTCTGAGTTTGAGGCCAGCCTGGTCTACAGAGTGAATACCAAGACAGCCAGGGCTACACAGAGAAACCCTGTCTCAAAAGACAAACAAACAAACAAACAAACAAACAAAAAACCAAAAAACCAAAAAACCAAAACAAACAAAACAAAACAAAAAACCCGAAAATACACATGTACCAAAATTAACTAATGTAGTTATTATATCTTGGAATTTCAAATTGTGTAAAAGAATTTATGAACTTAAGGTATAAATTTATGTTTTAAGTTTAAAAAATTCAAACTAAAAGTGTGTGTGAGCATGCATGTGCTTGAGCATTCGGATGTGTGTGTGTGTGTGTGTGTGTGTGTGTGTGTGTGTGTGTGTGTGTGTGTTATGGAGGATGTATGCAGGTCAGAATACATTGAAGAGCTGGTTCTCTCCTTCCACCATGTGATACCTGGACATTGAACTCAGGTTTGGTCAGGAACGGCACAGTAAATACCTTTTACTCAGAGCCATCTTGCTGGTTCCATATTCAAAATATTTGAATTGTGCCCTCACACACTCTAAAAACATTTAGTGCTCAAAAACAAGTCTGTATTTAGATAAAAAAATCAAAATAGACACATCCAACCATAAGTGGGGCTGAAATCACATGCCCAGAAGGTTCTTCATCCAGAAGAACTCTGGCTTGGCCATGACCTGGGCTCCTGTGATCTGGGTGGGACCAGGAGCATCTGCTTGCAGCTGTGTAGCAGTCAGCCCCCAGGGGCACACCAGAAGTAGAGGTAGGGTTTTGTTTCATTTTGCATGAAAGGGTGCTTGGGGGGTGTCTTGTAATCTATAAATGGAACATATCTAATTCAAAATTGGTAATTTTTAAAGAAGCTTATTTATTTTAAAGAGTTACAGTGAAGAAAGCTATGTAGCTGTAAAATCCACTAAAGGAAAAGGATGAATGATGAGGCGTGGGAAATAAGCCGTCCTCTTAATGAAAATAATAATTTCACTCAATGAAAGTGACTCAGTAAATCAAGATCCTCTAAAGAATTAGTGACTGAAAACTAAAATAACTTAGAATATCCAAATGACTTTAAAATAAATACGCTTAATTTATTCAGACATAAAAAGAAATAATAACCATAAAAGAAAAGAATGAAGTGGTGGGCACAAAGAGCTAATTTTAAAATAGAAAAACTTGAAAATAAAATTTAAATGAGAATAAATGTACCAATAAAGACCAAAGGAAAGCGGGCAGCCTGGCTCCAGTATTTGAGCGGACGCAAAGGATTTCAGGAAGACAAGGTCAAATTCACAGTCGTAACAAAAACTTTAGGACACTGTATCAGAAATAAATGAGCAAATGCTGTATAAAAAGGAGACAGAAAACATAAGCAACAGAATTAAAAAGCTTCATGTGGGAAATGTTTATGATTGTATTAAGATTTCTATACAGATAAAGCATTCGCAAATCCATAGGATTTCTGTTTTCAAAAGTATGCCTCTTGAGCCATTAAGGAATCAACTTAGGTATCAATAATAGAAAAGTGTATGTAAAATATGCAGATGTTTGGAAATGAAATGGCATAATTCTAAATTAACCTCTGATCAACTAATAAGTCTAAAAGAAAACTAGCTGGTATTTAAGCTGATTGGAAGCTCAGTAGATACAGTAGTGGGACAGCATAGAAAGCATTTTAAAAACAAAATTTGAAGCAGCAGACATCTTTATTAGAAACAAGAGAAGGTCTCAAATCCACAACACTTACTTTTACCTTAGAAAAACAGGAAGATCTATGGTTGATCATCAAACACTATATGAATATGTTGAGACCTTACAGTGTAGCCCATTAATATGTACCATCATCACAGATTAAGAGTAAAATACACTAAAATAAAAAAAAAAAAAATTAGAGTAGGAAAATTCAGCCCAACCTAAATAAAAGACAGGGAGTAATAAGTAGTAGACAGGAAGTAACAAGTAGTAGACAGGAAGTAACAAGTAGTAGACAGGAAGCAACAAGTAGTAGACAGGAAGTAACAAGTAGTAGGCAGGAAGTAACAAGTAGTAGACAGGAAGTAACGAGTAGTAGTAGACAGGAAATTTTCATGTGGGAGAAGGTAAAGCAACTACCTCACTTAGATCCACAACCTTGTTAACCTCGACTGTGCAAGGACCAGGAAGATACAATTTGCTCCTCAAAAGATAAGGGTTACCTTAAATATTTTGTGAAATATTTAAGAGAGAGGTGAAAAAAGTTACAAAACCAAACAACAAAAGTCACAAACTACAGGAAACTTTTAGTGACGTTAAACTAGAAGAAAATAAGGAGAAACATGGCTTATACATGAGAAGATTTGATATTGTTAAGCTGTTGGTGGCCCTACATGGATTTAATCCAACCCTAACCCAAATTGATTAGACTTAAACAATTCTGAATAGGTTTCTATATTATTGGCATCAATCTGTTTATAATTTTTTCTCATAAACATTAACCATTTGTAAATATCTTTATTTCCTCCCCTGCCTTCTTTTCTTAAGGAGCCCCACTGGGGGTGCCATGACTTTGTCTTTTGGAAAGCACTACCTTTGGCTTTGCTGATCTCGTTTCAACTTAGTAACTTTTGTCCTAATCTTTATCATTTCCCTATTTTCTGTCTTCTACAGTTCTTTCTCTCCTTTAAACATTTTTCATATGGTGATTAATCAGCTCTTTAATTTTCAACCTTTTCTCCTTTGTAATACAAGTATTTAATGCCCAAATTATCTTCCAAGTGACACTTTAGCTGTGTTTTTTAACAACTTTTGCCATTATCATAATTTTCAGTTTTATTTCTTCTTTCACCAAAGAGTTACTTAGAAGAGTTTTAAGTTAACAAGAGCACTGACATTTTTAGATATCCTTTGGTCCTTTATTTCAACCTTAAAATGTCCCTAATGTTACCAATACCTTGAATTTGCTTGAGACTGTTTCATGGAAAACTATAAGGCCAATTATAAATATGTAAGTGTTAGAAAACATGTAAATTCTCCCTCTGTTAAATATCATGCTTAAATTATGTCCTGCAAAATCTGTATTGTCCTTATGTCAAACATTCCATTTTGAAGCAACCTATTAATTATTCCACAAGGTAAGAGGCGACAGGATTAATCAGTATATGATTTTTCTTTGAATGACTTTTCTTTGTAAATACAAAAATGTTTACTCCTAAACCTTGGAAATGTATTTTCTAAGTTAATAATTTTGTTTTTAGAGAAATGTTAGAGTTTCCAGAAAATTGAACACGTAATAATCAAACGTTTCCGTCTCCACTCTGCTCAGATCCTTTCCTGTTTTTATTCTATGGCATTAGTGCCGTGTGCTTGTTACCATTTATGAGCCAAGACTGGTACATCATATTGACTAGTGTTGGGACTACATGTTCTGTACAGTTCTTAGGGCCTTGACAGATGAATAGTCCCAGGAGCCCCCCACTGCAGTACCATACACAGTGTTTCTAGAGCCTCTAAACATCCTGCTACATTGATTCACTCCTTGCAGCCTCTGTGTTTCTGCCTTTTACAGAAGGTTCTAGAACTATGGTTCATACAGTATGTGGACATATTAATTAAATATTTTGACCCTTTCATATCTTTTTGCCATTTGCTTCTTTGAGGAATTTCCCATTTGTAAGGACATATGGTTGCCCTCTATTGGTCCACCTCCTGAAGGATGCATTGGTCCCATATTTGACGACTATAACAAAGTTGCATCAGATGTGCTCAGTACTTTTGTGGGGGAATAACATTTCAATTAATTTAAGGAGACACCCAAGATTGTGACTGCTTGACCGCACACGGCAAGACTATGCTCAGCTTTGTAAATAGCTGTCTCCTAGTGCTGCACATTTGTAGGTGTCTGTATTCCCACTAACAGTGAATGAGGGTCCCTGTCACTCCATACTAACACCGTTTCCTACTGCCAGTGTTTCCTTTTAAACTTGAGCCATGGTTTCCCGTGCACAGCAACAGCACACTGCTGCCGAAGTCCACAGATTTCTCGTGGCATGAGTCTGTGAGCTGGCCTCCATGCGCTGATTTGATTTGCCACCTGTGCATTTTCTCTGCTCTTTCTGCACAGATATTTTAACTGGACTGTTCATTTCCTTGGTGTTGAATTTTAAGATTTCTTAGCATATTTTGTGTACAAACTCCATCAAATTTCTATTTTTATAAATGCTCCCCCCTAGTCTCTGTCTTTTCGTTCTTTTAACAGTGTCTTTTGCAGAGCAGATCTTTTAAAAATTAAATTAAAATAAACATCGTTAATTGACAGATGGATTTGTGGCGCTGGGGCCTTGGACACTCTAGAAGTTTTAAGCTGAATGAGGTGAGCTCTATCTTCAATTGCTTCTTTCCTGGGTTGTGCTTTTGTGTTGCATGCAGAAAGGGCTTGCTGCCCTTGTGGAGGACTGGAGATCTCTTCTGAGTCCACACTCTCCTGTAATTCCAGCTCCAGAGAATCACACCCTCTTCTGGCACAGACTCAAGTATAAACACGGGCATGAAATATGGTTTTTTAAAAAATCTTTTTTTCTTTGTATGTTTATTTTGTATAGTTTTTATTGCTGTGTCAAATTTACTAATTTCATTTGAAATATTTGATCTGCTATTATTCTTATCCAGTATATTTTTAATTTCAGGCATTGTAGGTTTTTTTTTCCTACTATGGGTTTTATTTATGCTTTACTTATATTTTTATGTCTCTACTTAACTCTTGCTATAAATGTAATGACTTTTTTTTTTTTTTTTTTTTTTTTTGCTAATTCTAACATCTGTGACAGTTCTGATCATCCTGGCTCGTTTCTCCTTATTATTGGTCATATTTTCTTGACCTTTGCATGGCTCAGCATTTTTGTGACTTTTACCCACTGGCTGCTGTGACTCTGCAAAGCTCTCAGCGCTCTTGAGCTTGGCGTGGAGTTCAGGAACTTAGGAGTTGTTTGACCTTTTCAATCTAATATTGCTTCTTAAGGTTTTTATTTTGTCTTTTTTTTTTTTTTTCTTCCAGGAGCTGAGGACTGAACCCAGGGCCTAAGCACTCTATCTCTGAGCTAAAGCCCCAACCCCTTCTTAAGGTTTTTAAATGGGATAACATTTAGTTCTGGGCTGGCTTGTTTGCTTGTTTGTTTGTTTATTATGGCTAAGTCACAGGCCTTCTGAACACTCATTCAGGAAATGCGAGGGTTCCCATTCTGGTTGGTGGCATTTCTGATGTTCAGTGTAGGGGCTTGATATGATTCTTCTCATTCCTTTTAAAATTTCATTTTATTATTTTATGTGTAAGAGTTTTTGCCCTGAATCTATTTCTGTACACTGTGTGTATTCCTGCTGCCCAAGGAAGTCAAAAGACTTGTGAGCCACCATGTGGATGCTGGGAATCAAACCTGAGCTGCCTGCTAGAGCAGCCAGTGCTCTTAGTTATCCCATCCTCCTGGTTCTTCTCATCCTGTGAGAGGACTTTATTCCCACTGGATACTTTCCTTGTATGTATGCACTGAGTATTCCATAAAGGCCCCAGAGTCTTCATTTGTGCATTATAAAAATAAATAAATACGTGAAATCAGAAAGGTATTATTCTCCTTCATTTGGAAATAGAGCATGTTCCCTCTTCCCCATCCTTCCCCTTCCTTTGTCCTTCTTTCTGCTAACTGATCTTATATTTAAAATGTCCCCCACCTCTCTATTTGTGTTAGCTCTCCATCCTGGGTTTTCTGCAGTTCCTGTGTGTGCACTTTCTCTTCTTATGACAACAATCAGACACTGTAACTATAAAGTGACGGGCCCTTGGTTATGTTGTTTGCACAGCTTTCTCATGAAATATAATGATCCGAAGAAGGGAGCTGTACTCACAGGCTTCTTTTAGATAAGAAAAGAGGGAGTCCAGACCCTTAATTACTTCCTCCAACTTATAGATGGAGGGTGACAGCCATGTCTTTTATTCATAGATGGCTTCAAGCCACCAGTGTGAAGCTGAGGTATTCCCTGAGTCCTCCATTACTTAAGAAGACATTCCCTTTGGAGTGAGCGTCCAGTGGCTGGGTTGTCTCACCGGCATTTTCATTCACTGTCTGAGGAGATAAACCACAGTAACTACAGCTTGTGTTGTCAACAAGTTATATTAGAAGGGTAAGTTAGAGCGAGTCAGTAGCAACCGACTAACAGCAAGCACAGACCTCTTCCTTCTCCGTGGATCCATGGTGGCTTATGATTCACTTTGACCCTTGGAGATGCAGAAGTGACGTCTGGGTCTAGACAGCACATGAAGTTTACAGGTTGTAAACTTATTGGGATCCATTATACCATGCTCCCTGCCAAAAAAAAAAAAAAAAAAAAAAAAAAAAAAAAAAAAAAAAAAAAAGTGAGTTAAGTCAGTGACTAACAAGAGAGTCTGTGAGGGAGACATGAGGACTGGGGAGAGAGACTGATTCAGCTGGCCCATAGGCCATTCCAGCTACTCCAACAGAGTCAAACAGGCATGGGACTAAAGCTATCTTGACGTGTCAACCCCTCAGAGGTCCCAGCGTTACTGACCCCAGGATCACTGGAATGCAGGGTTCAATTGAGCCCAACCCAACACCAGAATAATGAGAACTAAAATACTAAGGTTCCAAGACCCTGGGATTTATTATTAGAAAACTTTATTATTGCAAACATAATTGAAATTTCCATCCCCCCTTTACCCCAATACCAATCTGGTAAACTCGGACTGATATTTTAGGGTTGGCTCAATGGTTAACTTTTCTGAGAACTCCTCTGACTGACTACCCACCGACTACAGTCCAATCTGCCTGTCTCCTCTTCCAATTTCTTATCTTTGTATTCCTTCCCCCAAAGGCTGTAGGAATCCCCAAAGCAGGGATTTGGTCGAATTTGTTTTGTTGTTATTATTGTTTTTGTTGTTGTTTTGCCTGTGTCTAGCACAGTGTTTGGTACATTCAGACATCCAGTCATTGTGGAGTAAATGAATATACGGGCAGGTGAAAGGTATAACAGATGATATGGACAGACCCCTTTGACCCCTTTGGCTCCAACACTTAATCATACATACCACTTACAGATGCAGAGGAAAACCACAGAGAGTGATTTCTCATTCCACACAGGTATGGAAGGATGACAGAACACTGTGCAGAGGAGCTGAGGTGTCCAGGGACTACCCGTGGGGTTACTGTCTGAGTAACCTGAAGCCAAATTAAGATCCACTTATTCTTTTTTTAAATTGGGTATTTTATTTACATTTCAGATGTTATCCCCTTACCCCATTTCCCCTCCTGCCCAGGAACCCCCCATCCCATCCCCCTCCTCCTGCTTCTATGAGGATGTGCCCCCCACTTACCCCCCCACTCCCACCTCCCCACCCTCAAATTCTCTCACACTCTGCATCCAACCTTCATGGAACCAAGGATATCCTCTCCCACCTATGCCTGACAAGGCCATCCTCCCCTACAGATACAGCTGGAGTCATGGGCCCTTCCCTATGTGCTCCCAGGCTGCTGGTTTAGACCCTGGGAGCTCTGGTTGGTTGGTATTGTTGCTCTCCTCATGGGGTTGCAAACCCTTTCAGCTCCTTCAGTCTTTTCTCTAACTTGTCCATTGGGAACCCTATAATCAGTTCACTGGTTAGCTGTGAGCATCTGCCTTTGTATATGTCAGGCTCTGGCAAACCTCTAAGGAGACAGCTATATTAGGCTCCTGTCAGCATGCACTTCCTGACATCCACATCAGCATCTACCTTTGGTGACTGTATATGGGATAAATCCCCAGGTGGAACAGTCTCCAGACAGCCCCTCCTTCAGTTTCTGTCCCATACTTTGTCTCCATATTTGCTCCCATGAGTATTTTGTTACTCCTTCTAAGAAGGACTGAAGCACCCACACTTAATCTTCTTTCTTCATGAGCTTCATGTGGTCTATGAGTTGAATCTTGGGTATTTCATGCTTCTGGGCTAATATCCAATTATCAGTGAGTAAATACCATGTGTGTTCTTTTGTGATTGGGTTACCTCACTCAGGATGATATTTTCTAGTTCCATCCATTTGCATAAGAATTTCATGAATTCATTGATTTTAATAGCTGAGTAATACTCCATTGTATAAATGTATCACATTTTTTTTTTATCCATTCCTCTGTTGAAGGACATCTGGGTTCTTTCCAGCTTCTGGCTATTATAAATAAGGCTGTACATAGTGGAGCATGTGTCCTTGTTATATGTTAGAGCATCTTCTGGGTATAAGCCCAGGAGTGATATAGCTGGGTCCTCAGGTAATGCTATGTCCAATTTTCTGAGGAACTGTCAGACTGATTTTCAGAGTGGTTGTACCAGCTTGCAATCCCACCAACAATGGAGAAGTGTTCCTCTTTCTCCACATCCTCGACAGCATCTGTTATCACCTGAGTTTTTTATCTTAGCTATTCTGACTGGTTTGGGGTGGAATCTCAGGGTTGTTTTGATTTGCATTTCCCTGATGACTAAGGATGTTGAACTTTTTTTTTTAGGTGCTTCTCAGCCATTTAAATTTCCTCAGTTGAGAATTCTTTGTTTAGCTCTGTATCCCATTTTTTAATAGGGTTATTTGGTTGTCTGGGGTATAATTTCTTGAGTTCTTTGTATATATTGGATATTAGCCCTCTATCAGATGTAGGATTGGTAAAGATCTTTTCCCAATCTGTTGGTTGCCGTTTTGTCCTATTGACAACGTCCTTTGCCTTACAGAAGCTTTGCAATTTTATGAGGTCCCATTTGTCAATTCTTGCTCTTAGAGAATAAGCCATTGGTGTTCTGTTCAGGAACTTTTCCCCTGTGCCTAGGTATTCGAGGGTCTTCCCCGCCTTCTCTTCTATTAGTTTCAGTGTAGCTGGTTTTATGTGAAGGTCCTTTATCCACTTGGACTTGAGCTCTGTACAGGGAGATAAGAATGGATAGATTTGCATTCTTCTACATGCTGACGTCCAGTTGAATCAGCACCATTTGTTGAAAATGCTGTCCTTTTTCCACTGGATGGTTTTAGCTCTTTTGTCAAAGATCAAGTGACCATAGGTGTGCGGGTTCATTTCTGGGTCTTCAATTCTATTCCATTGATCTTCTTGCTATGCAGTTTTTATCACTACTGCTCTGTAGTATAGCTTGAGGTCAGGCATAGTGATTTCCTCAAAAGTTCTTTTACTGTTGTGAATAGTTTTAGCTATCCTGTTTGTTTTACTATTCCAAATGAATTTATAAATTGCTCTTTCTATGAAGAATTGAGTTGGAATTTTGATGTGGATTTCATTAAATCTGTAGATTGTTTGCAGCAAGATGGCCATTTTTACTATATTAATCCTGCCAATCCATGAGCATGGGAGATCTTTCCATCTTCTGAGATCTTCTTCTATTTCTTTCTTCAGAGACTTGAAGTTCTTGTCATACAGGTCTTTTCACTTGCTTGGCTAGATTCACATGAAGGCATTATATACTATTTGTGACTATTGTGAAGGCTGTCATTTCCCTAATTTCTTTCTCAGCCTGTTTATCCTTTGAGTAGAGGAAGGCTACTGATTTGTTTGAGTTGATTTTATATTCAGCCACTTTGCTGAAGTTGTTTATCAGGTTTAGGAGTTCTCTGGTGGAGGCTTTGGGGTCACTTAAGTATACTATCATGTCATCTGCAAATAGTGATATTTTGACTTCTTCCTTTCCTATTTGTATCCCTTTGACTTCCTTTTGTTGTCTAATTGCTCTGGATAGGACTTCCAGTACTATATTGAATAGGTAAGGTGAGAGTGGACAGCCTTGTCTGTCTCTGATTTTAGTAGGAGTGCTTCAAGTTTCTCTCCATTTAGTTTGATGTTGGCTACTGGCTTGCTGTATATTGCTTTTTATATGTTTAGGTATGGGCCTTGAATCCTTAATCTTTCCAAGACTTTTAGGATAAATGGGTGTTGAATTTTGTCAAATGCTTTCTCAGCATCTTGTGAGATGATCATGTGGTTTTTTCTTTGAGTTTATTTATGTAGTGGATTACATTGATGGATTTCTGAATAGTGAACCATCCCTGTATTCCTGGGATAAAGCCTACTTGATCATGATGGATGATTGTTTTGATGTGTTCTTGCATTCAGTTTGCAAGAATTTTATTGAATATTTTTGCATCGATATTCACAAGGGAGTTTGGTCTGAAGTTTTCTTTCTTTGTAGTGTCTTTATGTGGTTTAGGTATGATCCTAATTATGGCTTCATAGAACAAATTGCGTAGTGTTCCTTCTGTTTCTATTTTGTGGAATAATTTGAAGAGAATTGGTATTACGTCTTCCTTGAAGGTCTGATAGAATTCTGCACTAAAACCATCTGGTCCTGGATTGTTTTTGGTGGGGACTTTTAATGACTGATCCTATTTCTTTAGGGGTTATGGGACTGTTTATCTGCTCCTGATTTAACTTTGGCACCTGGTATCTGTCTAGGAAATCATCCATTTCCTCCAGATTTTCCAGTTTTGTTGAGTATAGGCTTTTGTAGTAGGATCTGGTGATTTTTTTGAATTTCCTCAGTTTCTGTTGTTATGTCTCCCTTTTCAGTTCTGATTTTATTAATTTGGATACTATCTCTGTGCCCTCTGGTTAGTCTGGCTAAGGGTTTATCTATCTTGTTGATTTTCTCAAAGAACCAGCTCCTGGTTTTGTTGATATTTTGTATAGTTCTTTCTGTTTCTACTTGGTTGATTTCAGCCCTGAGTTTGATTATTTCCTGCTATCCACTCCTTTTGGGTGTATTTGCTTTTTTTGTTCTAGAGCTTTCAGGTGTGCTGTCAGGCTGCTAGTGTATGCTTTCTCCAGTTTCTTTTTGTAGGCACTTAGAGCTATGAGTTTTCCTCTTAGCACTGCTTTCATTGTGTCCCATAAGTTTTGGTATGATGAGCCTTCATTTTTATTAAATTCTAAAAAGTCTTTAATTTCTTCCTTTATTTCTTCCTTGATCAAGTCACCATTGATTAGAGCATTGTTCAGTTTCCACAACAGCACATGTATCTTAATGCAGGTCTGTTCTTTAGGGTGCAGGGAATGGAGTGTTCACATTTAATAACATTTCTCCTCCAAAATTCATTTCTCCAGAAAGATGTTGCCAATCTCAAGGCTAATCCTACAGTGAGTGTGGAACATGCCACTGTAAACAGAAACTCCCTTTGATTTTTCAGGCCTAAGTTCCACCGTGGGGGAGCAGACTTCCTGCCTCTCCATTTGTTCTCACGACAGCTCCTGGAGGAAAGTAGCCTTGTGCCCTGGGCCAGTGTAAATTTCCATCCCTGTCTGAAGACAGAAACCGTTAGAAAACACAGTGCACAGTGGTAACTTGAAACTTGAAGGTAGTTGGAGCCTACCATTGCTCTGCGTGACTGTGTCACAGAGCTCAAACCCTGGAGCACACTTGGAATCCAACCTTGAGGGCATGCTGACGTGGAAAGCCGTCGCTCTGCCCGATTCAAAGGTGCTCTCACTGTGCTGGTGTTGAACAGATGACTATGGAAGCCCATTTAGGCCAAATAAGAGTAAATGATGTGCAGCTCAAAACTCTCTGCCTCTGCCCAGGCAGCTCCACTCACATGGTGCAGCCATGGGAGAGAGAATGCTTTCTAACAGAGTCAACTGGCTACACCCATGGCTGTCACCCAGAGGGACAGAGGGAGAGCCGGGGAGATATCCTGGCTCTCGACCGCAGCCATCTGCCCTGTTCTTGCAGAAGATGCTGAATGTGAGGGCAGGGTGGATTGCTTGGCATTGTAAGAGGAGAGCCTTCTTCAAATGTGTCCCTTGGCTTTCTGGCATCCACTGGCCTATGCTAGGTTCTATGAGGAGGACTATAGTCAGGAGGGATCCAAGACAGTCAATAGTAAGTAATTAGAGAGGACGGTTTCTATTGGACATGCAAGGCTTGCCTTATATAGAGAGACTAAATAATACCTTACATAGTTACTACTATAATCAGTGTTCTATCAAAGGAATAAGCTCATAAAAAGAGTGGAGAAGGAGTAGACAAGTGAGCAGGAAATCCCATTGGATGTGGAGTGCATTCTCATACAAGCTAGATCACAATAATCCCCAAGTCCCAAGAGAAGACAGCAGAGTGCAAAAATCCTGGTGGAGTGAATGGGGAAATACTGTGATGTGTGAAGGAGGTGGGACTAAGTGCTATTTTCTTTAACTTCAATAGCCCGGAATTAGTCAATATTATTTGAAAGTAAAATGTGAAGCGATAAATTAATAGACAAAGCTCCAGTCTTACAATATTTTTCGTGATCTTATTTTCTTTTTAACTTTCAGGGGCTTTGTTAGAAATGAATACTGCAGAAGACTGCCCATCAGTGATTTCTTTTTAGCTTTACCTTTTTACTATTAGAACAAAACAAAATGGATTCATAATTATGTTTCTAGAAATAATGCTTTTCTACCCATTGTCTCTTCACCTGTTAAGTGTGTATGTATATAGTGAGATATCTATAAAACTTTGCATATAGCGCTATATTTTACCTCTGGAACTTTGGTAAAGTACCTCAGTAGGTAAAGTACTTGCTGTGTAAGCAAGAGAACCTGAGTTCTGATTCTCAGCACCTATGTAAAATGAAGGCAAGAAAGCCCATGGCTGTAATCACTTCTTGGGATTGGGAGGAATGATTCCTGGGGACTTGTTGGACAGACAGCCAATCTAGCCAATCAGTAAGCTCCAGATTTAGTGAAAGACCCTGTTCAGAGCAACCGAGGAAGACATTAGTGTCAACTCCCGGCTTCCATGTACATGTGCATGTGCGTGTGCGTGTGCGTGTGCGTGTGCATGTGCGTGTGTGTGTGTGTGTTTGTGTGTGTGTGTGTACACCCATATGCAAGAACATATACATACATAGTTTATTTTTTCTGTGTGGTGAAGTTGTGTGGTGTGAAGGATTATTTTTGTTTTATTCATGACTTTATATATTGATTAAATTTTAAATAATGATCAAGCAGTGTTTTGTGAGATCAATAATATAATTAGTAAGGAAGACCTGAAGGGGAAGAGACAGAAGTAAGAAGGCTCGTGGCAGACATATTATGAGACCCAGAGCTTATAGTGTAAATGTCAGCTTATGTCTCTAGGCCTTAGTGTCCTCATGTCTAAATAAAGTCAATCACCTCCTTCTGAGTCTGTTGGGACAGCAAATGGGAGAAAGCCTGGAAGGTACACAGCACAACTGGCTAGTCACTATCTTAGTACACATAGACTTTAAAAAGGAGCATCATCCTGCAATGCTATGACAATAAGGAACTCTCATGGTTCATCTGTTCAATTTCATCCAGTGGAAAACTGAAGCCCAAAGACCTCAGATCTTACATTGTGGGATTTACAGTCTATACGACATCTGAAACCCCAGGGTTTGGGAGCGCACTGTGCTTTCAGTGGAAGTGGGCTTATTGCTGCCTTGTCTTTTTACCACATAGCTTCTCTGTTCTAGGGTTCCATTCTTTTCTTTTGGTCCATGCATTGGTTAGCTAGATCTTGCTATCACATACAGTCTTCAGGAAGGGCTCATGAATGCGGAACTCTAAGCATTCAGCATTTTGCCAAGATTTGTATATTCAGTAGAGACACAATTCCTTCATAGCTAAGGCTTGGTCTTCTGATGCCAGTGGTTTGTGGGTTCATTCCACAAACCATAATAGGAATGAAGATGGATGCATAGACCACACATAGCTACCAAGTCCTCGCGCTAAACTAGTCACTGGTGTTCTCAGAGCACACACTAATAGATATGTACTGAGAGGAGGAAATCTCTCTAACTCTGGGCTAGAAGGAACACACTTGGAATTAAAATGTGTCCAAGATTTCACATCACACATCAAACGTGTGGCTGGTTAGGCAGTGATCACAGTAGGTCTACTGGTCCTTATCCAACACGAAGTATTTTGTCTTCTTTCTATTTCTCTTCTGCTGCCAGATGATAAAGGGAATAGCTGAACTCCCAACTGATCAATTAATTAAGTATCTTTTCAGATGCTACTTTGTGGCAGTAAACATGGGCATCTTAATAGGGCCACCTCCTGAGGTTGGCGGGCTCGGAGAAGCCCGATATTTATGACACGGTGGGCCTGTCATCCGAGACCTCTCTCCAGAGGGAGGAGGTAGGTTTGGCAGATAGCAATGAGAAGAGATAAAGGATTATCTCAGCAACCACTGTAAGTGAATGTGTGAGCTCAAAAAGCAGCTCCCAGGGGAAGATGGGATTGAGCATCTCTGACATTTATTGGGAAAAAGAATCATCTAGAGACATCGGCCACAAAGCTCTAGTGTCCTTGCGTGTTCTCTCTACAATGGGCACTTAGACTAGCACAAAGTAGGATTGGCTAACACAGTCTTCTAAGTAGTCGCCAGGACTGCCCAGCTGCTAATACTAGGCGGATGGAACTGACAGAGGTCCACCCATTTTTTTTTTTTCTCCCAGGCTGGTTATATTTATTGAGCCCCACTCCCCACTTTGGCTAAAGGAGGAGAAATTATTATGAACACGGGTTAGGCAGCAAATTACCTTCTCCCTTCCTTTCATTCTCGCCTTTGCAGTTATGATTCAGGCCATCAAAAGTCTATCTCCATCTTACAGAGAACTGACACATTCATTGTACTATGTCACTTCTCCGACTCCGCTGCCGTCATTTCAGCTAACCTTAATTTAAAATACTGTCAGCATCAGCTAGAATCCCTTACAAATGGAGCGCCTCATCACCATACTAATTGAAGGGAAAAAAATGGCCCATGATTTAAATACCTATTGCTTCATCATTTCCCCAGTCTTTGGCTTCCATTTTGTCAGGCATGAAGTTGGTGATTAAACCCAAGGCGTAATTATTAGCAACAGAAGCGCCTCTGTCCCATCTTGCAGTTTCCTGACCAGGTGCAAATGCTCTCGGCTCCACACTGAGCATGTCTGTCAGTCTTATGAACAATCCCAGCAGAATAAGTGACTGATTTTCTCTTTATAATCATGGAGGCGCTTTACAGAAAATTGTCACACTAGACCTCTACTTCTGAAAGGCATAATGAGTGTCTCAGTGTGGTGAGAAGTTTAGGCTTTGAAAAGGGGTGTCACAGTTGGAACCAGGATGCTGGTGTCCTTTATTGCTGTACCTATCACGGTCGCCTCCCGCCACACTGGCTTGTCTGAGTGCTGTGAAATTGAGGGAAGGATTGTGAAGCTGGGTGGGGGAGACAAGCTTACAAGGTCTAGCTTTGAATAGAGGTAAAACATAAGCTTGTATGTACCTGGAGCTCTGTGTACCAGAGGGGTGCTACAGTGGAGCTCTATCTAGCAGGAGGAGAGTCTTGTGTTCAAGAGTTCGAGAAGGCGTGAATTTTTTTTTTAAACGGCATCACAGATAGTAACAAATTAAGCATGATTTACTGCCGATTTGAGCTATTCAGATTTGTAGCATCAACTGCAAAACATGTCTACCAAGCTACCAAAGAGACAAGATTCGCATTTGAGTTTCTAAAAGACCCTCTCAGAGCATGGCTCTCCCCGTCCCACAGCTCTCTCCTGCATCCAGAAACAGGCTCAGGCTTTGAGAAGTCATGTGCTTGAGCTCAGGTTAGGTATCATCAGACTAACAAGAGACTCCATTTACAGTCCTGGGCACCTGTCTAAAACTAGAAAGTCATGTCCCTTGATGAAGACTTGCCCTTACAACTCCTTCCAAAGTTTTGCATTAACAATAATCATTTATGTGGATATTAAACTGACATGCAGAAAGTTTCTAAAATCCCAGACTGGGTGGGTGGGAGCATTCCCTGTGTGCGCTCTCCCCTATGGGAATAGCCATGGGTTTGGAGGTCACATTCATGATTCATTATCAAGACATGCCATTTTTTTCTCTTCCCAACAGCTAGATTTGCAGGTAGCTCTAGATTCCTCACAGATATGGAGGTACCTTCTATGCATTTACAAATAGAAAGCTACAGTAAACCTCTGAGTTTTGCTACAGCTTAGGGATTTAAGTCCTTGATGATGCTAATGTAAGCAAGTAGGCACAAAGACTGTCTGTAAAGCAGACAGCTGCTGCTGGGTGGTATTACGTGGAGCCTCTTAAATGAGATGGTAAATGCATTAAGCAATGGATTTCTTTGCAAAGGACAGAATGATGTTTGTAACCATCCAGTCCTTAGAAACCATAGCTTAAAGGAGACGAGTCCTTCATCTCGTGTGCAATGCCTGGGGACCTTGACCACGTTCCTCTGCACGTTTGATGGTCATCAGCAGCATGAGAGATTGTGACTCTAGGACTTTTCAGCTGTAAAAATCCTGTGAACTGACTTAGTGCCAAAGAAGCAGGCTGCTGAACCCGGGATGCCTGCTCCAGATGTGCGCTGTCAGTTATACCTTGGGAAGTGGTACTACTATAGCCTAGGGATATTCTGGTACTCTCCAATCCTAGGGAGACCCATTGGTACAAGACTCATTCATTTTGACTAGAAAACCTAGAAAAACAGCAAAGTGGCTTGTGTAAACTTTTCTGTGGAGAAAGGTTTATTATAAGGCTGTAACCTCTGGAGATTTTTACACTATGTATTTGGTGGTATGCAACTTTCAGTCTGTGAATGCAATCTGCTTATTCTGCAGGAATGCATTCTTGTTATGAGGAAGGTGACTTTTCTTTTAAGCTTGAGAACATGGGATGTTGGGTCTTGCTGTAGCTCTCTGACATTGGATTATTGATGACAGCATGCAGTAAGAGTAGGATGAATAGCTTTTTGTGCTAACCAGGGATGGGTCCATAGGGCATTGTTCTTGGTTCCCAACCTAAGTTAAAAGAGAGACTTACACAATGTCCAGAGCCCTTGGCTGTCCTGTAGATGAAGGAGGAGGAAGGATATCCTCAAATTCCTTGGTGCAGGAACCCACTTAGGTGGCACCAACCACTTAGGTGGACTTTCAGATGGAGCATAACATCTACAAAAGGAAAAGTGGCAGTATTTACATCATAGATCTGAAGAGGACCTGGGAGAAGCTGTTGCTTGCAGCTCGAGCCATTGTTGTCATTGAGAACCCTGCTGACATCAGTGTCATCTCCTCCAGCAGCACTGGCCAGGAAGCTATGCTGAAGTTCGATGCTGCCCCAGGAGCCACTCCAATTGCTGGCTGCTTCACACCTGGGACCTTCACTAACCAGATCTAAGCAGCCTTCAGGATGCCATAGCTTCTAGTGGAGACTGATCCCGGCCCCTCACAGAGGCCTCTTATGTCAACCTGCTCACCGTTGCTCTGTGTCACACAGCTTCTCCCTTGCGCTATGTGGACATTGCCATCCCCTGCAACAACAAAGGAGCTCATTCAGTGGTCTGATGTGGTGGATGCTGACTCGGGAAGTACTCTGCATGTGAGGTACTATCTCCTATGAGCACCCATGGAGGTTATGCCTGATCTTCACTTCCACGGAGGCCCAGAGGAGATTGAGAAGGAGGAGCAGACTGCCACTGAGAAGGCTGTGACCAAGGAGGAATTCCAGGGTGAATGGACCCCACCAGCTTCGAGTTCACTGCTGTTCAACCTGAGGTAGCTGACTGGTCTGAGGGTGTGCAGGTACCCTCTGTGCCCATCCAGAAGTTCCCCACAGAAGACTGGAGTGTACAGCCAGCCACTGAGGACGGGTCAGCAGAACCCATGGTGCAGGCCATGGAGTGAGTTGGAGCCATCATTGAGTGGTTCTGAGCTGCTCTGCCTCAGTCTCCCAAATTCTGAGATTATGTGTACAAACTACCAAGCCCGGCTCTAGATGTGATATAAATAGAATATCTTGTGCTTTGAAATGTTTTAAAATGAATATAGTCCCAAACACATGATTTTGGAAGTTTTCAGGTCAATTCTATGAAGACGGGGTGTCTCCTAAGCTCCTCCTTGGTCTCTGCTTCATTTGCTGTGACACTGTAAAATCATTCCAGGACACATTATACCGTGTCAATGCTTGTGACTATTCACAATGTTGCTGCTTTCTACTCAGTTGCTGTCAACAGTGTGAGCTAGAGAGACGGGGAAATTTCCACTTGTCTTCTTGAGTACAGTCTGCTCAATTGGCCACTCATGGCGACAACTTCTTTTCAGGCAGTTATATAGCAGGAGTTAGAGGAAGTGGTTGTGACTCCCCAAATCAGATAGCCCCCTTTTCCTCTCCCAGAAGCTTGAACCTCCATGGCTGTGCAGAGATCAAGCTGCCCCATGCCCTATACTGGCCTCCGCAGGGTCTGTGCTCAGTTTCTAGCACTATCCGGTTCCTCCTCTCCCTCAGAGTGTTGAGGATGGTACTGTCCGGCTTGGCGGCCACTGTGTTGCAGACCGTTCTGCCCCACACTTTGGGGCTAAAATGTCGCGTACTGCTCTGTTGCTCCAGTCTGCGGGTCAGGGCCTAGTAAGAGACGGAAGAATGGAGACAAGACAGGGTGTGTGATCAAGTCCAGTTTCTCGTTTATTGTCTCTCTTCATATCTCTTTTATTGTCTCTCCTTTTCTCTCTCATTGTCTCATTGTCTCTCTCTCTCTCTCTCTCTCTGAAGGGAAGTCCCGGGTATTTATACACTTTGTCATGTGCCTTGTAGGCACGTGTGGATATGCAGGTGTGGATATGACGTAAGCCTTACAGGCATGTATGGCGTGAATAGCACGAATAGTGCGTGCACCTTGCAGCTGTGGGCACTAAACAGAAAAACAAGCTATGTGGGATAAACAAGATGTTTGTCAGAGTGTGCTCAGCTGTTGTAGGCTGTTGAAAACCAAGTCTCATGTCAGGGTATATGGCTCAAGATGGCTGCAAAGCTGATAGCCGCTTTCTGCTACAAGTTAGCTTCTAACACAGAGAAGACCATAGGGCATGTCCACAGGGGCATCTGGCCTCTGGTGATCTACAAAAGTCCCATTGTGCTGACCCTCCACATTTCAGGGGACTGTCTAGTCTGTCTCTTTTGTCTGTTTTCAGGATCTAACACACCTCATGTTCACACAAAAGGATTCAGAGGAGTCAGAGGCAGATAGACCCAGCACACAATGCAGAGAGAGTACCAAACAGTAGGTGCGGGCTGCTGCAAAGCTCGGCCTTGTAGGCAGGAGTGATGAACCAGTTTACATGGCTCTGTCTGTCAGCGCTATAGGGTGAATGGAAGGTTCCATGGGAGAGCAAGGATTCATTACCTTGTAAAAGGACGTACCTTGGGAGAGTGAAATGGGGCTGAGGACAGCCAATCTCTGAAGTATACAGAAGTGGGAAGAAATATCAAATCGCCTCTCTGATCCATCTCTGGCTAGGGTGGGTCCCTAAGGACTCACATTGAGAACTCTTCCTGCCTTTAAGAATGACCCTTTCCTAAAGCTGCTCTCAGGATACAGAACTTAAACCCAGTAGACCAAGTGATATCCTCACATTTCCTAGGGACAAAAGAGGACAAGACAAAATGCCAGATACATCACTTCCTTGTGAGAGCAAGGAAGACTAAATTTTCAAGATACACAAAATTGCTACTCATGGAAGTCTATTCAGATGTTCAACAAATGATGGTTCTACTGTGTGCCAGGGCCCACTTGTATAGTCCGGAAATAGAACAAACACAGGCTTTATCTTATGTTCATTATGCAAATAAGCAAATAACTGTGGGTTATAATGAGAGCACCTGATTAGTGCTAGGAATAAAAGCCGATAAGAAGGGGAAGCTCTCCTTACTGTTGAACGTGGCTGGAGAGTAGTCGTCTCTGTGGAGGTGGCATCTGAGAGCAGGATGGACTCAGCACAAGATGGAGTCTTTGTGTTTAATGGCCATTGGGGATGCCAGGGTGGTTGGTAGAGTGTATGTGCCTGGGTACCAGTGAATCAGAGAGGGAAAGGCAGGAGGAGGATGAGGGAGTTGCAGGACTCTGATGCTGGAGGGCTTTTGACACTGAGTGTGATGAGAGCCACCAAAGGGCCTGTCCAAAGCAGCAATATCACACTCTGCTTTTGAGGATGAGCAGCCTGCCTTGGTGTGTATTATCTGGTACAGAGAGCTGCTCGGAAATGATGTAGTGTAGTGGTTAACATTGTTTGCCAATTGGACAGGATTTAGAATCATCTAGAAAACTAACCTATGGCCATTCCTGTGAGGGTATTTATGGACTGGGTTAACTGAGGTGGGGACCCACCTTAGAGGTGGGTGGCACCATCCACGAACTGGTGTCCTGAACTGAATGAAAAGGACAGAGTGGGCTGAGTCAAAACATCATGTCACTGTGGTGGTTCCTGACTGTGGATATGTGACCACGGCTAGATCCCCACAAACTATAACAGAAACAAATCCTTCCTTCCTCAAGTTGCTTCCTTTCAGATGCTTGGTCACAGCAAAGAGAGAAGTAGCTGATACACCCATCTATGTCTTCATTTTGAAACCTCAGGACTAGCTCATCAGAAAGAGATACATTGTGTCTAATAAATTGTGTCTACACAATAATAATACATTGTGTCTACATCCTTGTAGAACCACAGATTATCTCCGTTGTCTTCAGCATGGTATCTGTATTTGTGTTCAAATCCTGCCAGATTTTGTCTGGTAACTCCACAGTTTAATGTAGTAAAAACATTCAGTCTACAGAGCAGCTCTGTTCAGAGACCAGTGACTCATGAGCCCAGTATACCATTGCTTTGCATTCTGGAGCGTTTGCAAGCTTCCTGCTGAGGACAATAACTGATAAACTGCATTTCTTTTTTTTTGTTTTGTTTTGTTTTATAACATGGGCACAACTCCATGGGTTATTCTTTTCTCTGCTTCCAAAGGCTGATCTCCCCAGTACATCCTAAGCCTCTTGGAAATGCAAGTGGAGAACACACATGCAGCATTACAGAGATCTTTCACTCTCAGACTTTTCAAAACTCTGCCAGGTCAGGCATGCTGTTATGGAAACCTTAAATAGATCTCAGACTAAGCTAAAACATGCCACTCTGATCTCAGTGCATGCACAGCCATGCCGTTTGGTTCACTCAAAGCAAGTGCCACAGAAACTGGTGACCAAGTATTTACTGAGAGCTTCCAATGTATTTGAAGACCTCATCAGAACACAGAATTTAGGAGCTTTCTCTACCAACAGACTGAGAAGGGGGGGGGGGAAGGAAAGAGAGAGGGAAAGAGAGAAAGAGAGCAAGAGAGAGAAAGAGAAAGAGAGAGAGAGACCAAGTATTTAAAAATAATATAAATCTTTCAGGTTTGTAAAGATTTTCTGAGGGGCAAAGATATTGTTTCAACAGACACCAAAACAGAGATTTAAAATTTCAAATTATTAAAGAGATCTTACTTGATGACTCGAGACCCACTCCTTGTAAGCAGTCTTTTAAGGGCAGCATAGTGGAATTGTTTAGTGACTGCCACGTTTCCATTTTTAAACTGGCCTGTTTTAAGGTTTCTCAGTGTGAGGTCAGGGTCATTAGAGTAGTGTAATGCGTCTCTGTCTCTTTAAGATCAATCACAGGACCTCAGGAAGCAGCTGCTGTCACTGGAAACCATCAGCAAATATATAAACAGTCAGTCCATGCATGATTTAGGTACAAATTAAAACAAATCTCATCAACCTTGCCAGGACTGGCAGGAAAAGCTGAGGGCTGGGAACGCCGTAAGCAACTTCAGGGTACATGTAGGCACTGCCATCCAACTTCAGGGTACATGTAGGCACTGCCATCGGGGGCCACTTGATGGCTTGTTCCTCTCAGGGCTATTGTCTCTGAGGCCAACCTATCTGTCTGCCCTACAGATGGGTCATAGTTGAGAATCTATTTCTCATCTGGCATGCTTCTCATTTTCACATCCGTGGAAGATTTTACCAATCGCTGTACTGATTAGCAAACTGCCACTCCTTCTTCCCACCGAGCTCAAAGGAATCCTAGGCCTTCTTCTTTGCAATGGGCCGGGAGCTAATCGCCAGGTGCTACTTGGGAGTTCTGCCTGTTCCTCACAGCGGCACACTGTCACAGAAAAGAGCATGCTACAGGGGCAGCCTCTTCTCTCTTCTTTCCCACTGACTGTTGGAATTCTGTCCAAAAATCTCATCTGGTCATTTTGAATTTGCTACTGATGTTATCTTTGATTTTACACTATTAAATTATTAGAAAATTTTCAATAAAAATTAAAAAAAAAAACCATCTTTACCATACTTGACCCTCTTGGCAGCACCTTGATCTGTTCTTAGCTGTCCATGGCTTCATATGAATGGATTTCCCTTATTTGTCGAAGGCATCCGCTGTTTACTGTTCTAATGAAGAGAGAGATCAGTTTCCCTTTGGTTTCCCCTCCTGACTGATGTTTCCCTAGTCTGTAAAGACTAAAATATTAGAAGGGTCTACCTGGAAATAGCATAGAACACTCTGGAGATTCGGGGGGGGGGGAGTGGGTAGAGTTTTCCTGGATAGTCACAGCAGGCTAACAGCAGAGGTGCCTCAGAAAAGGAAATGTGTATTTGTAGCCACGCTGACCGTTGGTCTATCCAAGGACCTCATAACTCCTTCCTTTGCTAGAAAGCTCAACTATCTTCTGGTAATTTTTTTCAGCTAAAATATCCACCTTCTAAGACCTCTTCTAAGGGTCTAGGTTTTTAATGACATCACTGAATTGCAGCATAACCAGTGGGCCTGGTAACCCTCAGATCACTCGGTTTGTAAGAGAAATAAAATTCTTAATTATTTACATTGCTGTGGGCTAGGGTCCCCGCCCCCCCCCCCCCCCCCTTTTCTGGCTGCTGAGAGCTGAAGGCAGTCTCAGTAAGCTGAGTTATCTGATGACGTCAGTCCCATTCTAAGCATTAACATTCTAGTCAGGATAATTATTTGTTACAGAGGGTGTTGGGCAGCACTGCACATCACAGGGCGTCATCCTTAGTCTCCACCCCTTGATACCATTACTACCCTTCAGTTGGGACAAAGAATGACGTCTGCTGATAATACCAAATATTGTCTGGGGATGGAGGGGACCAAAGCTTCCCTGAATCCTGGAGGCAGAGCCTGCAAGGACATGGGTGAATGGATGGGTATTCCTGTGCACTGAGTGGTCCAGGTGAAGGATGTTCTTGCTGTTGCTGAGACTGCAGGGCAGCTTCTATCTGTATTTCATAGCTCTCTCTCCTAGTGTTTGTGATCCACTGTGGCAGTTACGAGCTAATAGTATCATTATGCAGTTTCTTTTGTCAGTCACCATCGCTTCTTTTTTTTGGAATTTAGTGTAACTCTTTTATTTTAAAAAAAGAAAATCAAAGATTTTTGCTTTACACTCTCCAAAAGATACCTCTGTCTTCTTTGTATTTGATTATTTAGATGTTTGAAATTCAGCTGTAAACCATGAAAAATTATTTGTATAAATAAAAATTTTCATTTGTGAACATCCAAAAATTTCAACAGCATAAATTAATATTGAATAGTATTGTCTATAAGAAATTATACATTAATTCACTTCTTAATATTTTCAATACTCTTTTTTTTTTTGTAGTAGTAGTAAAACAGACAATTTGTCAGGCCATAAAGAGGACAGAGAGGACAAGGTTCCACCAGTGTGGCTGAGCCCACATGTATACTTTGGTTGCAGTTAGGACCCTGGGGTGAATGTAGCAATGTATTAGCTTTGTGGGGAGTTCAGGCTGGAGGAGGCGTCGACTCCACCCCAGTTGGCAGTTGGCAGGGCAAGCTCTAGAAGGCCGTTGTGGTTTTAAGTGATCAAGACATTGCAGAAAATACCCCAGCCTCTGCACCACAAGAATAGCATTTGTAGTCAGGACTAGCCTATACCCAGACTTAATAAAACATGTTACTTGTTGCCTTTCAATTTAAAAGTATATTTTTATTCAACATCTTCCAGACAAGGAGAGGGGCAGTTCATCACTTGCAGATGTCACTGCAGGGTCCCTAGTTTTACAAAGTTCCATGTCTGAAAGGTTTATCTACCAACCTTTAAAATGGTTGTCCTCCTGTGGTCTTTGTGAGTGAAAACAGAAGTTTCTTCTCTGTGCTCAGATCCTCCTATTTATACTTTATCAAATGCACGTACACTTTTGTCACTGATAAAATTAACAAAGATTTCTGTCTCTAGGCTTACCCCTCATATCCAAAACCCATGCCAGGTACAAGAACTAATACAATAATACTTAGTTCTATGGAGTGCCATTTGAAAGGATAATAATAACACTCCTGGGAAATTAGCAATCAAAGACTAGACGGCGAGCCTCTGGCTATGCTTTTTATTAAATAGAAAACAATAGAGACATCAGAGTAATGATACGGATCACTACCCCAAGCATTTCACATCCACTTTACACTAACAAGAGGGAAACGCATGCCAAAGAACATTACTCGGTGTGCAGGAAGAGAATGGAGGGTTGCGGAAGTGACGGTCTGCTGCATGTTTATTTCAAAGACAAGACAGGTGGAAACTGCAACTGCCCTTTTACTCGGACATACGGAAAAACTTTGGGGAAGGTGGGTCTTTTATGCCCAGTAATGGTTCTTTTCCCAGGCAAGATGAGACCTTTTAAGGCCCTGATGGCTCAGGAATTAGAAAGGGCACTTCAATTGAATCAATTTGTTTTATAAACTATGTTAGAAGCATGCCCTCGGGCTATCCAAGTCTAAAACACATTTAGTTCAGTTCAAGTTGAGAAAGTCTGGGAAGCAGGTTAGAGGCTGGCGTGTGTGAGAACTATGACCTAAGCAAGAATTACCTGAGCTGCAAAGGTTTCTGGGGTCACTAGGCAGCTGAGCCTCCGTGGTCAGCGGACAAGCTCTCTAAGCTATGATTTCCAAGCTGTCTATGCTAGGGAGTATCAAGCGCTATTCTACTTACGTGATGCCTTATTGCCCAAGAAATATGTATGTAACCCAGGTATTAACTATATAAAGTAAGCATATAAATCAAACATCAGCCATAACAAGCCAAAGGGAACAATATTGGGTATACACTACAACTTTACCATTAGTCAAAGCTAAAACAAAAGTTGTATACTATTGAGAGATGTTTCTTTTTTCATAAATGATTAAATCTTGGCTGAGGATTTGATATTGCAGGGCATGGAGTGTCTTCAATATTTTTCAGAGTTGATTGATATTTTGGTTTTACAGCCTCCGGTGCTTAGAATACCACTTTGCATAAATACACAGTACAAAATGTCAGCGTGCTGTTCACGGCCACTTCGGAAACAGTCAGGAATACTTTCCTAACCCCAAGCCAAACATGCTAGCATAACATAATGCAATCTAAATTAAATTAATTTAATACACGCCGAGGAATAATAATAAAGAAGTGTAATGAGTCTTTATTTTCTATAAGAGGAGAAAACCAAATATAAAGTAAAAACACTCCGATCTGTAATACACAACCATCTTGAGTCTAGGCTGAGACTCTTTAGGCTGTGTTTGTTGGCATTTTATATCTCCGTGGTATGGCTCAGTCAAAGGTGCTCATGCTGTGTTTTCAAAACCAAGGCTTTCATGAAGTCACGTGATACAACACAAGGGAACACTGCTAATAAACCCATGAGTCCATTATGCATTTGACTTTAAATTCATTTTAGTTATTGCAGATTCAGAAATTGCTTTTTTTGTGGCATTTGGTTACACAATACCACCAGAGAACATGACCCACATTTTAAGACTCTGAGGTTTACACAGTATGAATGACTGCTGCCTCACTGAAGGTGAACCCAAAAGGATTTGGGGCAGGACACACGGAGGATAAACTTGACACACAGCAGCTAACAAATAACAGGTACACTGGGAAACATACGCCCTATGGTTATTGAAATAATTACCGAGTCAGAATCTCTGGGGGATGGTTCAGAAGTCTACATTTTTTATAAGGTTGTAGGAGGAGGCTGCCGCGCCAGGTTTGAAAGCTGCTGGACACTTAGCACCTGCTCACAGCAGCCCAGATCCTTTTCCGGAAGCCACACTGCAGAGTAATTGCTGACCACTGCTGCCAGGCTGCCTAGTAGAGGCAAAGCGAATATGGAAACAACGGTGCCCAGCAGCTGTGGCTGCTTGGGGGCAGCAAGTTGCTCTCCAACTCATGCTGTGGGACCCTCAGATAAAGAGAAAGAAGTAAGCTTTTCTGTAGGCAGCCATTCCTACCGTAGCCCTGAGTATGAGGTCAGGGAGGATAGGTGGCCTAGAAGATTTTCTCTAAGGTATTTTAGAGCAGGATCTATTCTCAGGAGAACACAGATGGCATGGTGTCTCTAACAAGGACGTGCCTGTGTCTCTAACAAGGACGTGCAGGTGAAGCCCTGGGGCCATCTGGTACCTACTTCATCTATCCCTAGGCTACTTATAAGGTTTGTACTCTGGGCAGATGCTAGACCTAGGTGCACTTGACCCAGTGTAAGAAGTGTTTCCCCGACTCCTCTCTGTCTTGGGTGCAATAGAAGGCTGCCCCTGTGCCTCCCCCAGCTGCCGCTTCCCAGCCCCTATAGGGAGTCTTGTTTTGACTGTAATATGGCTTTTTACTACTAAAAATACTGCTAAGCATATGTTTTAAGGAGGAAAGAAAAGCCGTTCTCTATGTCAGACACCATGCTAGGGATTTTATAAGCATTAACTCTCTTTGCCTGACAAGCAGCCTACAAAGTGAATACGGTTATTCCCACTACGTTAGGCGGAGTTTACTCATGCGCAGTGGAGTCAGGGTTCCAGCCTGGCCCGTTCGTTGTTGTTGTTGTTGTTGTTGTTGTTGTTGTTGTTGTTGTAATTCTATTGTACTTTTTCTTCTTTTCATTTGACAATGTGCCTAATTGCGTTTACTTATTGACCTGCTCATCACTTGCTTCTCCCTACCTTTCAACACACACACACACACACACACACACACACACACACACCTTGAAATAGTCTAGGTTTGAAACAGCCTCTGTGCTAATTCAACACTCAGCCCTACCCATACTTCTCAGATATTCAATTTGATTATATTGCTTAAGCCTTAAAAAAAAATGGGGTATATTCATCATCGAAAGAGGGTCCTCCCCCTCTGCTTTGTGAATACATTTATCTGAAGCAACAGCAGCGGGGTAAAATATTTGAAATTGAGGCTGGCCCAGAAAAGCTGGAACAAATAAATGACTGCTGCAAACTGTCAGTGTAAAAAAATATTGAAAAGATTGTTGCCAGTGATCATTGCTGGCTGCTTAAAACTGCAAAACACAGCCCCTCTCCTTTACTTGGAGTATATATATATTTCCCTAAAGGAAAGCATATATGTGTTTCTGTGCCACCCTTCCCCCACCATCAATGAGAAAGAGTCAATTAACCATCAGAAAGAATGGAACAGGGCTGAGAGAGACACAGAGGGGCCAAGGGCACACTGGACATTTATTTCTTCTAGAACTTTCATAAAGAGGACAAGGCATCTGTGGAGGCGGTAGGACAGGACAGCGGGTGATGGACGGCAGACACTGGCCCAGGAGGGGAACGCAGACACGGAAATCAAATAGAGTTTCTTATGAAGCAAAACAGTGAGGAAATGAATGGCTGGCCCCAAACAAAGCAGAGATCTGGTGGCTGCTGTCAAGAAAAAACCCCTCCCCCTAGCCCCGGGCAAAGCAGAAAATCCAATAGGAAATTTTTATCATCTAATGGCAGGAAGAGACCATTAGTACCCCAAAAGCCAAGAAGACAGCCAAGCGGAAATTCTCCCTTTATTTGTCATTAACTCTTCAAAGTGCTAAATCTGCTTAAAGGGAGTAAGAAAGAAAGGGGAAAAAAAAGTCCTCTGCACTTTAAAGGGCGTAGTTCTTTGTGGTAGACAACTTAGCAAGATCTACCAGGCTCAGAGAGAATCGGACAATTAACATCCCTAGAAACTGCTCTAGCAAAGAGACAAAATGGGCAGTTTAATTACACAGGTGTGTGTGCCCAAATTTCTCAATTAATGGGTCTGCAAATAGCTCGGAGGAGAATAATCCAGTAGCTTAACATCTTAGCAGGAAACTCTAAGCCCCTTAGTGATTTTTTTTTTAATAAATGTAAATTGTGCTTATCATTTCTGAATTAGAAAATCGTGCCCTATACAGATGAGCGATCGGGAAGACTGGGAGCAGAGCAGTACTCAGTGTGGTCTTTCTAGGAGGCTGGTTTTGGAAGCACCTGCAACATTCAGGAGAATCCAGGGTCTTAAGAGATCTCTGATGTACAACGGGCATTCGGAAGAACAGGATGTGCACGAAATGATGAGCTGAAGAAAAAACGGGTGAGAGCCAGTTACCAATCTTCCTGTGAGGTGTGAAGTGGAGAAATCCGATGGATCCTGTTGTGGTCTCTCTGGCAGGTTCTCACCCGATGATGAGAAATGGCCGCTATTAATTAGATGAGAGATCTGCTTAAGATTGTAATGTTGCCCCCGTTTTCCCTTAAAACAGTAAGGTCAAGGTTCCATGTCGCTTCTTGGAAAACACAAGCAAACTGGTTTATTTGATTGGATAATTGGAGACAGCGTCCTGAAACAGTAGGCTAGCAACAATGATTATCTTTTTATATTTTCATAAAAGCCAGGCCACGCTGTACAAATGAGCGATCCAGACTGAGTTACTGTTTCTCTCATTTTAGATCCAATAACCACGCTGTTTAACCAACTAAGCACCAAGCTCCTATGATGGGCTCTATCCCTCCTTGCGTATGTCATTGTCATTGACTGTGAGAACAGAGGCCTACTCTCTTAAAACACTAATCAGAACACAAACTCTCAGACGAATGTGATAGACTCTGAAGTTTCTTTCACAATAGGCCTTAAAAAGCAAAATTCATCAGACTATGCCAGGATCAGCTTCCTTTTCAGCTCCCCGTCCAACCTTGGCTCTGAGGGCTGGGAGTGGAACAGGGGCTCGGATGCTGTGGTCAGAAGACCCCTTGGCTGTGGCCACACTCCACATGGCTCCCTGGGTCTGACGACTTCCTCCCTTGGCTTGGGTTCTACTGGCCAGCATACTGAAGCCAGTAGTAAGTTGCTGTTCATGCCTTGAGACACTGAAGCCTTGTGCAGGCCACTCCCAGCTCTCGAGGCCTGAGGACTTTAAAGCTTATTTGACAAGTTGCAGTTAAAGACTTGGAATACATTCTCCATTCTTGGGCCAAACCCCAAAACTTATTTATGCCGTAATATCACTGAAATAAAATAAGATAGGGTTTTTAATTTATCTTAAGTTCTTGTTCTGAAGGAGAGTTTGGCTTAAGCTGAGAAGGAGTTTCAAGATTCTATAAAAAGCCCTCTTAACACCCGAAGGCTTCACAGCACGGGCTCCTCGTTACGTCCAAGCACATGGCGAAGCATCCTGCCTCTTTCTCCCCCATGTGTCCCTCCAGATTGTTATCAGTCATTGTAAGAGCTGAGGGTTTCTATCTTTCATTCATAAATGGAGTCAGAGAAACTGAAGGGAAGAGAGGGAGCAAGGAAGGATAACAGACAAGATGAAGAGTGGTGAAATTAATAGCGGCTCCAGACCCAAAGGCAAACAAACGGACTAACCTGCAAGCTACTCTGTCTATGAATGGCGGGACAATGGATCTAGAGATACAGAGAGATGTGAAGGACAAGTGGATGATATTGTAAAGGGAGACTGGTAGCATAACAGTCTTTAGAGATGCCGCTGTGACTTCCTGTCTCACCCTCTCTCCAGTGTCACCTTGCTATTTCCTTGTGAAAAAACAACATAGGGAAGGCCTGTGATACAGGCGACTGAGAGAATTTACCAGCACATGAATCAGACAAACTGAATTTACTAAAATGTGAGGCTAGAGAGGAGTGGTCAAGTTCCCAGAGAGGGACCCATGCTGCTAAGAGGGAGTAGAAATTCCTTTAGAATAGTTAGGAGGGAAGTAACCTGACTTGGTCTTGTCATTGTGGAACTCCTGACTGGACCTGTATCTGAGGGGACAGACAGACCTCTTGTGGCCTTGCTAAGGATTGTATTTGACTGTTTTCCTTGAGACCGGCCATTTGTAGCTCCATGAGGCATCTGGCTTCAGATGTATAAGATAACATGGGTCAGGGTTCAAACTGTCATGGCCTGCTTCTTAAAGGATGGAAATTTTGCTTTTATTTCTGGTCAATTGTTTCAGATTAGCAAGGTCAAGTCGTTGACAAGTATAAAGATCTCCTGTCTGAGATCTTAGAGCTGAGTAGGAACATAGGGCCCTGGCCAATGACAGATCACTAACAGTGGTCAGAGGTCAGAGGTCAGAGGTCAGATTGTGATACCATTTGAGCTGACAAGGCACTCAGTGGTGGGAGATCAACACTGGTGTTGAGGGTAACTACTGCTATACCTGAGAGTATACCTTCTCAAGCTTAAAACCTTGTAATCTGGAAGACACCAATTTTGCCAGAAAATGCAGTAAGTAAGACCCACAAGTTAAAACAGAATGATTTATAGATGCCAGAATAGTTTGAACCCAGCTGGAGAAATTACCCAAGAGTTGTCCCAGTTATAAGGTCTGTTGAATTAAAAAAAAAAAAAAAAAAAAAAAAAAAAAAAAAAAAAAAAAGAACAACCAAACTCAATTATCCACTGAAAGAGGCAGAAACAGAAAATATTTAGCAGGATAATAAATCCTTCTAGAGAGATAAGGAGGGTCATCCATGCCGCGTCTATTCGGATAATGATTGGCAAAGCTGGCAGCAAGAGGAAGAGCAGAGCAGGCCTGGCATGGAGGCTGAAGTCTACCAGTTAGGGAAAAGAACAAGAGACAAGAGCATTTTGTGCCTTAGTGGGTGGGGTAGGCAGAGGGTTTGTTTCACTTTTTCTGAGGCCACTATTTGGCAGCAGAGAATACGGGCAGGAGAGGATTTAGATGCGGTCGGTTAGCATGCACTATCTGTCCAGGGATGCCTCAAGGGTCCTCTGGAGTCTGAGACTTGTAGGAAGAGATGAGGACTATGAGCTGAAGACGGTGGGAAAGTTCAAGCAGTGTGGTGCAGCTTGTGGTCAGATAGAACAGATTCGGGCTGAGATGGGTGATTCTTTAGCAACAGCAGAGGAGATATTAAATGGAGTTGGACTTCAATTTGCTCAGAGACAAATAACTTTGTTTTGACAGAAGAATAAAATACAGTGACCATAAATATTATCTAGACATCTCCCATTTGGGTTGTCTTGCCCCTGGGTGATTGTTGGTGCCAAATCAAGCAAGCCTAACCAGCCTTGTCCCCAGCTCCTAGCAGGCCGTTGGTAGGAGAAGGTCCACCACCCACACCATGTCACAGAGAAAGGGGACTGAGTTCAGGAGAAAAGAGAACTTGCATGATGGAAAGATGCATTTCCATTTAAGGACTTGGTGGGGACCACTCCTGAAGAGGATTGTCCTTCAGTCAGGAAGTCCTTCAATACTTGGTTGTTGATGGTGTGGTTGACTGTGAAGACTGTAGCCCCTAATTATATGGGGGGATTTTTCCAAGTCAAGTTCTTTATGCAAGGAAATTTAAGTCGAAGCTTCCAGAATCTCAGTTGTTTGCAGTGTATCCAAAGAATGTAACTATGCTGAAAAGCATCGGAACAGCTTCGGTCTCTGAGGAGAGGCAGAAGGGCTAGCTGTGCTCGCTTGCATAATAGCCTTCTTATCTTGATACCATGAAAAGAGAGCTTAGAGCAGTAATAGAAAAGAACACAGAGTGTGACCCATAAGCACATAAATTAACCAAGGGACTGATAGCACATGTGCAATAAAGCCCTGGAACAGCAACAAAAAATGATTTTAAGAAAATAAAATATGTAAAATAATTTAACATCCAGAAGATTTATTTACATAGACTGAAAATTTTGATGGTGATAAAGAATCTGTGAGCTTATGAATATGCCAAATTTTACATATTATACAACCGACATACTGGGTAATTATCTGCCTAGTTCATCCTTTATTAATTTTAAGTATAAAATGAAAAGAAAAAGACATCTCCTATTTGCATGATAACGAAACCAAGAGCTCTGGCTCATGAGTCTATAGATTTACTGATCTTAAGTTGGCATTTGAAAGAGAAAGCTTCAGATTCCTGTTAGTTTTCTAGTTTGTAGGGATCTCTTGTAAGCTCTCGGTTGGTTTCACTATCTTACATGTTCTCATTCTGTAGCAAACACTTTACTGATTGAGGCACCTCCCCTGTGCTAATAGGTTTTGTTATAAAAAAATTTATATCTGTACAACCTTGTGTTAGCTTTAATTGTCAATACGACGACTCTATTATCACCCAGGAAGAGACTCTCAATGAAGGATTGTCTGGATTTAGTTGGCTTGTAGCCCTGTCTGTAGGTGACAATTTTGATTCTATTAATTTATATAGATAGATCAGCTCACTATGGGTAGCAGCATTCCCTAGCAGGGAGTTCTGAACCATGAGAGAGTGGAGAAAGAGAGCTAAGTACTAACATGCTTGCATTAATTCATTACTCTCTGCTCCTGACCGTGGATGAGATGTGACCAGTTACTTCAAGTTCCTACAACCTTGATTTACCAAGATGATGAACTACAGCCTGTATTTATGAGCTGAAGAAATGCTTTCTCTCCTAAGTTCCTTTTGTCATGAATTTTATCACAGAAAAAGAAAGTAAAAGTAACAGTCGCATTCTTTGTTTATACCCATGTCCTACACTTTTTTCCAAGATGTAGCATTACTGAACCCATGTTGGAAGCACCATTCTAACCTTAAATCCCAGCATGTAGGCCCCAAAACCTGCCAAAGTGGGAACAGAGACCTAATCCATCAAACACCTAGTCCACAGACCCAGGATCCAAGAAAGTCTGCAAAGATACTAACTTTGCTTTGGGGCTTCTGTAGTTTCTTTTCTTGCTAACTGTTCTTGCTAACTGAAGTGTGTCAACCAGGATGTAAATTTTGTGCATAAAAGACAAAAAAACCTGAGAAGCTTGGGGCTACATGATTTGGATAAGTTTCTTATGCTGCTGCTGGTCAGCAATAAAGAATTCTTTTCAGCCTTAAGATATCTGTGTGGTGTCCTCTGGTTGGCTTATGTCCCAACACCATATTCCCTTCATTGTTAGATCCTTTCTTCTTCTAAATAGTGTTCTTTCTATTTATCATACACTATATATGTCATATAAATGCCAGTTTTTTCATATTTACAAAATCATCATATATACACATATATACACATATATACACACATATATGGTATGCATGCATACACACACACACATGCTCACACATATTTTACACATATAAAACAACCTGCCATTTGCCTTTCTGAATCTGGCTTATTTCGTTGAACATGATGGTGGTCTCGTCTCTAGTTCTATAAACTTCCTGCAAATAATACATTTTCATGTAACTTAGTAACATTTTATTATGGGTATATACCATATTTTCTTTATTCATTCATCTGTTGATGGATATCTAATTTCAATCTGATGTACTTCACTATTGTGAATAATTGTACAATAAACATGGATATCCAGGCGTCTCTGCTGCATGCTGGTGTAGTCCTTTTTAAGTTCTACTTAGGAATGATATTGGTAGGTCATGTGATAATTTTACTTTTTTGCATAACCTCCATGTTGATTTTCATAGCAGCTGTACTGAATTACAGTGCGCACCTCCAGGTATAAAAGGATTCTGTACCAGTCAGGGTCCTCTAAGGAAACAGAACTCCATTAATTCACTACTCTCTGCTCCTGACCGTGGATGTGGTCCAGATACTCCAACAATTGGAAGATCCAAGAATCTAAAGTTGCTCCATTCTTGAGGCTGGCTCTCTCAGCTGGTCTTCAGGAAATGCTGGCATCCCAAAGAAGTAGGCTCTATTGCCAGAGAAGGAATAGCCTTGCCAGTGAGAAAGGCATGCAAAGAACAAAAGCTTCCTTCTTCCATGCCCTTTATATAAGCTGCCACTTAGAAGGTGGCCCAGATTAGAGGTGGATTTTCCCACCCCAAAAGATCCAGATTAAAAGTGGGTCTTCCAACTTCAAATGATTTAATTAAGAAAATCTTCTCAGCCGGGCAGTGGTGGCACACACCTTTAATCCCAGCACTTGGGAGGCAGAGACAGGTGGATTTCTGAGTTCGAGGCCAGCCTGGTCTACAGAGTGAGTTCCAGGACAGCCAAGGCTAACAGAGAAACCCTGTCTCGAAAAAAAAAAAAAAAAAAAAAAAAAAAAAAAAAAAAAAAAAAAAAAAGAAAGAAAATCTTCTCACAGGTGTACCCAGTTGCTTGAGTTTTAGTTAATTCCAGATGTGGTCAAGTTGACACCACCTGCAGCCATCATGGGTTCTATTTTCCTTGCCATATTTCCTCTACAAGGTACAATAAACAAGGATATTCATCCTTGTAGAACACAACTGGGGAGACAACTAGAATAGCTGGAAATATCTGGCCTGAACCTTGGGTTTCCCATCCACAGGGCACATGGGCACAATTATATTCTTTATAATGATTGCATGCAGATATTTGGCATCTCTGATTCTTTTTTGTGTCTGAAGTACACTAAGGGCTAGGATAAAGAAAGAAAAAAATCAGGAAGTTGGTAGAGACTAGTGAGTGGGAAAAAAGTCAGTATTTTAAAAATACCAACTTACCAAAAGCAATATACAGATTCAGTGAAGTATACATCAAAATACCAACATTGGTTTCCATAGAAACACCTTAAAGAGTCATCCTGAAGCACAAAAGCACTCACATAACCAACTCGACCATGGGCAAAAAACAATCACCATAGCCTATGTCAAGTTACTGTAGAGCCATGGTGACCAAACAGTGTGATTTTGTTCCTTTTCAACTTTATTTTTTATTCTTATTATGTAAAGTTTAATTTTGTAATTAAAAAGACTGCATAGCAAAAATATTTGGACAAAGAGTAGTCGACACTTCACAAAATAAGATGTATCAGTGAGAAATGAACATGCTGAAAGTTTTAAAAATTATTAGTCATTAGGTGATTAAAAATTTTAAATCACAATAAGAACACTGTAAGCAAATATTTGCCCATGTGGAATATTGGAGAAGATATGGGGAACTCAGAACCACGCACAAGGATGTGTAAAACACTACAACTATTTCAAGAAACATTTGGAAATAATTTTATGAAATTGATCATATATTATTCTATAACCTAATGATTAAGTCTAGGGCATTTAAAGGAATGAATAAGACTCATGCAAATATATTTATAGCAGCTTAATTCATAATAGTTTGAAATAGAACTAACTCAAATAACCTAAATATCCACAAAGTAAGAAAACATTAATATGTAGACCAACAGATAATTCATATGAGCAGGGTAAGGCAGAAAAGTTACAGTACATTGTGTTTCATGGATACTGAAATGAAAACCTTGCACAAAGTATTATTGAGCTGAATTCAGCAATATGGAGAAGGAGAGTTGCCTTGCTTAGTTTTGCCAGCTCAACATAAACTAGACTCACCTAGGAAGAAGAATGACATGGGAAAAAAACCTGCCCCATCAGATTTGCTCAGAAGCAATTATGTCAGGTATTTTCTTGATTAATGATTGGTGTAAGAGGGCCCAGTCCAATATAGGTGAGACTCCCTGGGTCTGGGTTGTATAAGAAAGCAGGTTAAGCAAGCCATGATGGACAATCCAGTAAGCAGCATCCCTCCGTGGCCTCTGCATCAGATCCTACATCCAGGTTCCTTCCCTGCACTCCCCTGGTGAAGGAAATATGGTGTAAGATGAAATAAACCTTTCCCTCCCCAAGTTATTTTTGATCATGTTTTTTTCACACTGACAGAAACCTAAGACAGTATTATTAATACAGTTGTATTTGTTCCAGAAATCAAATTTTGTCTGAATACTTGGAAATCACTCATCCTTTAACTATAGTGAAAGATTAAGGGAGAAAACTTATCTGTCATTTCAATAGATCTCCCCGAAATATGTGATACTACTCAGAACCCCCTTAAAATAAAGATGGCAAACAGCAGAAACTACATGAATATAAAAAGTTTATAGTTAACATAATACAAGTTAAAATAGTTAAGATTTTCCTCAAGATCACATCGGGACAATGTGTGTTATTGCCACTTCCAGTCAATATTTCACTCACTAGCATTAACAGCCTGAACAATAAGATAGGAAAAACAAATGCAGGGTGAAGACAATAGGTTAGAGTGTCATTATTCGCTCACAAAATGATTATGTATAGATAATCTAGTAGACTTAATGTATCACATATTTAGTAAAAAATGTAGTTTAAAGGTAAGTATGTAAAAAATCACTGTATTATTTTTACTTTGAAAACAAAATATAAAACAAAAATTGAAACACAGTTTACATTAGCATAAAATTAGAAAAAGAAGTAAATCTAACAAAGGGTCTCTATGAGAAACTACCAGCCATTCCCAAAAGACATTCAAGAAGTCTTACAATGGGAATAGGCATATAGCAAGAGCATGTATGCTGGAATATATATAAAATTCAGTATAGCAGGTTAGACAAACAGAATAATAAGCCTTATGATTGATTTAAAAATTCAATGGGCTCAAATCAAACTTCCAGTAGCATTTAGAACTGCTGAAAATTCAGTCAGGCATAGACAAGGCACGGTTGTCCCAGCACTCAACAGGTGGAGGCAGGTAGATCAGGGATTCAGGCCAGTGATACAGAATGAATTCAAGGTCACAAGGGGTGTATGAGACCCTGTCTCAAAAACAACAACAACAACCACAATAAAAATTTATATTGAAATGCAATGTTAAGAGCAACATTGAAATCTTGAAGAACAGAATTGAATGCTTTGCCACACTATAGAAAATATTATAGAGTTAAGTCTATTATCACAGGGTCGTTCAGGTCTGAGACATGTGAATAGACAATAGATATGTGAATATACAATGGGAAAGGTACATCCCAGAGGCCGATTCACACATAAAGAATTGTCTGTTCCACATCCAGTGACAGTGACAGGCAGGGGTAAAGGGAATGATAGGCTTTGCTCTAACTGACAGTGGAAAAGTTGGTAGCATCATTGAGAAATAATCCAGCCTTTATTCTTCATCACAATTATAATAAAAATAAAATGCCAGATTAAATAAGACTAGTGTTCCTCCAGGGTCTCTGCTTCAGTTTCTGTCCCCAGGTCCCTGCCTTGAGTTTCTCCCTGACTTCTGTGATGCTGGAAGCTAGGCCTTTTCCTCCCTAAGCTGCTTGTGGTTGTGATATTTTACCACAGCAGCCTAGAAGTTGAGCTCAGAAGCAGTTACCTTTGAGAGGACAGCGTGTGGGAGATGTCATGAACGACCACACTGGAGTATTGATGAAGTTATAGCTTGACTCTTACTATTCATCAGACATGTTTACTTTATAAATGCATGTCAAATTTCCTCTTAAAATGTGTGCACTTTTCTACAAATACCTTACGCTTTTAATGTTTCCCTAAATCACAGCTACTAGGTCTGTGTCCTAGTTCGGTTTCTGTTGCTGTTTTCCCAACAGAATCAAAGAGGTTCTGTTTCTCATACTCTCAGTTGAGTTCTCTCTTCCGAGATGACCCAGCATCATATCAAATTGACAAAACCCAACCAGCACAGCATGTTCGTCCTGTTAGATATCATAATGGCTTTGGACTTGGAAGCCTTTGTACAGTAGTCATCAGGTCCCTATGTGCTATGCAGTATAAGGGAAGCTACAGGGGGTAGTGCCCATCAGTTGGCTGGATAATGGCCACGTCTGTCCTCTGCAGCCTCAGGGAGACTTGGCTGATAATTCGTACTCAGCAGCTGTTGTCACCTTTTTATTCGTAGGCTTCCTGAGGCTTGTAGGAGGAAGTTCAAAAATCGTCAACCTCAAGGACAAGAGCATTAATCGTCCATTGCAGTCTTACTTCTCAGATGCTGCCCCGGCCCTCTCAACGCCATAGTTCAGTATCCCGACCCACTCGCTTCTCTCCAGGTCGGCCTTCCAGACTCCTGTGAATCCAGTTCAGATGTTGCCTTCTCCCCAACACCTTCCTTAACTACCCATGCAGAACTGGGTCTTCTCTTCCTTAACTGCCGTTCCACTCCATACTTACAGGGATGTACGCGTTTAACTGATTTGAAGTGTAAACTGCTCGAGCAGTACACACCACCTTTTGAAGAGTAAAGTTATTTTTGAAGTTGTAGCATACAGAATCACTACACAAAAACCAGGTGAATTAATACATGTTAACAACAAGCTACGTAAAAAGGAGACTAAAAAAAAAAATAAATAAATGTGTTGACAACAGCAACAAAAATAACATAAAACTCCTAGAATAAACTAACTAGAAACTAACTAAGGAGATGAAAGATGTGCATTCTGAAAATTATAAAACATTGTTTTAAAGATTAAAGAAGTGGGTTATTAGACAGCTCAACAGGAAAGAGGTTCTCTAAAGCATGGGGGCCCAAGTTTAGATCTCCAGCACCTATGCAAAAAGCTAATTGCGGAGGCAGCAAATGTAAGCTCTGTGTTGGGCAAGCAGAGGCAGGAGAATCCTGGGTTTGATGGCCAGTCATTCTAGCCAAACTGTGAACTATAGGGTTAATAAGATATCATATTTCAAAAGGTAAGGTGAAGAAGTAACTGAGGAAGATACCTGACATCAATCTCTGACTACACATCTCTCTTTTTTTCTTTCTCTTTCTTTCTTTCTCTCTCTCTCTCTCTCTCTCTCTCTCTCTCTCTCTCTCTCTCTCTCTCTCTCTCTCTCTCTCTCTCTCTCTCTAGTATACAGGATATATATATATATATCCTGTATACACACACACACACACACACACACACACACACACACAGAATTGAGGGTGAAATAAATTTACTATAGTCAGTCAGTTTTTAATAGGTGTGTCAGAAATTCATATTGGCAAAGGGCCAGCCTCCTTAATCAGTTAATTTTAGGGAACACATTATGCTCTCATTTGACCACCACTCCTCACCATGTCTCTTCCCATGTGTCCAGCAGTAACCTCTGCTCTAGTTTTAGTGTGCATCCCTAGGAAACTTCCCTCTGAGGCCATTTCTCTTTTTAAAAAAATCTATCTGTGCTGTTACTAAGGCAAACAGGTCCTTTTATTAACTGCTGCATGAAATCCCATGCTATGCAAACTATTACACAGATGAACACGTGGCTTGCTTCTAATTGTTCCTAGTCCAGTGGTACCACACCTGCATCTCTGCATGCACACAGGTGACCACACAGGTGACCACCTCCCTACCTGGCTCCTGAACACTGGAACTGGTGATCATAAGCTGCACATCTGTGTTAAAACACAATCCTACTATAGCTGCCTAGGTTCTGAGCTGTTGCATTCATTTTACAACTTGTGCTGGAACAGGGTGTGGCTCACATATGATGGGGCCAGAAACCAAACTCACTGTAGTAGAAGTCTCAGTGCACACAGAAAGAAGCCCTAGGGAACACATGGATGCTCCAAGGTCATAGATCCAACTTAGCTTTTACTAGCTAACACAAGATATCTTGCCAGAACTGTAAAAATCAATACCAAAAAATTATCATGTGCATGCGCATACACACACACACACACACACACACACACACACTCATCTCTAGTGAAGTGGGCATTAATATATATTAACAAGATAATTTTAAGGCAACAAAATACAAAATGCAGAGACCACAGCTTTTGGGGGTAAAGACACAGGACACAGGACAAACTAGACAAGGATGACAGAATCTGACCTTGGTGGGCACAATACTGGAAGCAGCATACCATGGCTAGCCTGTCAGGGGCTTAATGTCCCCAGCTCTAATGCCAATACCCGGAACACCAACCCCCGCTCTTTGTGGTTCTAATGTCGGTCATGAGTTCCAAGAACAAATGGATAGGAGTGGGTATGTTCCCAATTGTTCTCTAATTTTCACTCTTCCTGGTTACTTTGTAAACATTTAAAAAATGTATTACCAAGGAGAAGCTTCCGGAAGCAGCCTATCACTGGAATAGAAGCTGGAAAGTAGTTCACCAAGAGCAGGAACAATGTGCTCCAGGCCCAAAGCAGGGGGCAGCAAAGGGCTTGAGCCTGGTGTTTGCCAGAAAGCATGTCAGGGTGCTACCAAGACACTGGTGCTTCTGACCCGGATGCTTGTGAGTCCCACTTAGACATCAAATCAAGGTGGCACCATGGCCATCATGGCCATGGAGTGCACACATGAGGAGGGTTGTGGTGGGCATTGGCAGGCAGTAAGCAACATCTCTGCTCTCAATCACTGTATGCCAACACACGCACGCACACACACACACACACACACACACACACACACACACACACACGTGTCACCAAGTGGTGACAACTAATTAAAAAAAATTCAGATGTTCCCCGGAGTCAAGATTGTTCCCAGGTGAGAATCACTGCAGTCTCCTCAGTTTCCTGGTTTCATTAAAAATCCCTTAAAGATTCGTTTAATGCTTTGACAATACAATTTCCATACCGGCTTTGCACATTGAGTTGACCAGGCCAGCCTTTTCTTAATAACCATGCAGGAGCTCCTGTGTCTTACCTGCTACAATCCCGTAATCTAAATGGCAGTTGGGTGCCTGGGAAACAACTCTGAGTAGTGGTATCATTATCCTCAGTTTACCCTGGAGATACTGAGCCAAGCCCCAGAGCTTGTAAGGTTCAGAGTCAGGTGTGTCAACCCAGCAATCATGGTGCAGAGGCCTCCTCTGCCCATGGTGGAACACAGCATCCTCTATTATGGGGTTGGGGATTCTGTAGCTCTCAAGGATTGAACTGATATTTTTCCTTCTACATTAAAGGCTATTTAAATCTTTCCATGTATTGGTGATAGGTATTAAACATTTACCTTAAACTAGGCATATTGCCAGGTACTGGACCTGCAAAGATGAAGGCAATTTGGCTGTTAGTTTTAGTTCCCTGATAAGAAAGACTGGTAAAAATCAGAGTAGTACTAGTGATAGTCCTACCACTAAGATTGGTTCAAAGGTTCAGGGTAGTAAGCCAGATTCGAAGATGACTCTTAAGACCTAACCCTAAAGCTAGCCTTTAAGAATCTGTTATGGCCTGCTCCTAATCAGGGTTCTAACTATTAAAACTGTCTACTTCTGGTGATCAGCCCCTGAACTGAATTGTCTACTCCAGTATATTCTCCTCCATAGTACTAGGAAGTAGTGATTAGGAATTATCTAGAAACGAGTTTCTTTTCTAGTAGAAGTTAGTACTGCCACAGAGTCCTCTTCAGTAAAGAGGAAAGCTCTGCGGGAGATCTGTAGCTGTTGGGTCAACAGGAGAGATGACACAAGTGAAGGGCTTAATGGGAGAGACTCTTCATTAAGACGTTGCCTTGCTGAGGGAATTTAGAAGCAAAGGTGCCAACAGCAAGGGATGCTAGCTCCATTCTAAGCCTGAGGGGTAATGGAAGGAAGCCTGTTGTCTGAGCAAGGAGAAAGCTGCCATGCTCCAACATCACCACCACCACCACCACTGAATCACAACCACCACACTATCACACCACTACACTGTCACACCACTATCACACCACCACACTACCACTAGCACCAGAGGAAGGGGCTAGCAAATAGATTATTGGGGGAGGTGGGGATGAAACGGGAACTGCCAAGTCTGTAATGAGATAGAAGAGATGAGAACCAATGCCCTGATCTTCTTTCATCTGGGACCCTCTCTTGCCTTCCCCAACAGGAAAGGCAATCAGTGGTCAGACATCTGTAATCAGGGACCCTGGGTCACAGAGTCTGTAAGTCTGTCTCTAGGACATCAAGTAGAAGAGAGAGGGTTGAGGCCTGAAGAGAGGTAGAGCATAGAGGCTCTCTCACAGTGGGAACAAGTGTCACTTGGAGGCCTGGTCTCTGGAGAGGAGGAAGGCTGTGGGTGCCTCTTGGGTTGGCAAGGTTGAAGCATGGTGGCAGTTAGGAGGCAGTCATCATTGAGTTGGCGGGGAGGAGGATTAAGGAGAACAAAAGGCAAGAAAAAGAATCCCAGGAAACTGAGCTTCTGAGAAAACTCCCCAGTAGTTAGGAGCTGATTTTAAGGCCCAGAGCACATTTCCTGGAAAGCTTTGGAGACTTCTGCCCAAGCTGAGCTGCTCCTCCCTGGTTGATAGGTCAGCAGCTGCTTTCAGATGGGATTCAAAGTCAGTGGCTTTCTCAAGCCACCTCCATGGTCACCAAGCCACCATCCAAGGTTGTCATAGCTATAGATTTTTGTTCTTGTTTTTGAAAACTAAGTCTTTAATCCTTAACATGGGGGCCTCTTGATTCTTCATTGGGAGTTTTGGTTTATGTGTTAGCTTCTGCTTCTCCCTGGAAAGTTCAAGAGATGATGGTTCTTTGTACTTTTATGGGTTCATTGCTTCCCTGAGAGAATGGAATAGGAAAGGAGTTTCCAAGATCAAAGGAGGGGGGTGCCAAGAAGAATATATTATGAACAAAAGCGTATCTATCAACACATTGTAGGCACACTTTGTCTAGAAGCTGTCATTTTAGGAAGGTCAATAAAATGTATGACAATTGGTCAATCTCAAGCTACCATCAGACTTCGTCCAGTCCTGTCCACATACATACAGCCAAGTCAAACTTCTGCCTCCTCATGGCTGCACTCTGCCTACTTTTTTATGGTGTCTACTCTGCCTAAGTAGTCTTCCTCAATCTCTCCTGTTATGATCCCATGTAGGGTTACGGGTCCCAAATCTGCTCTGTTACAAGGCGTGGCCGCTGGGAGAGGTGGGACTCAGGAGATTGACAGCACTTACCCCACACTGTTGCTGAGTGGGTGTTGGGCTGTAGGGAAGCCCAGGGGCTGTTGAGTTCTCAGGCTACTGGACATCCAGGCAGCTTGAAATTGCTGAGAATGGAATAGAGGCCTGCAGACTGGATCTGGCCAGGGGCAAGGGCAGAGGGTGGAGAAGGGGGGCTCTGGCTGGGAGAGTCCTTGGCTTGATAGCTGCAGGCTTAAGCTTGGTGGTGTCTGTGGCTGGGAGCACAGAGAGGCCTTCTACAGGAAACTAGATGGCAACTCTATAGGCGAAGGCCTTCTCCATGGCTCCCCACAGCCGACACCAATGAAATGAAACAGTCCATGGTTTTAAGGCATTTATTGTCATAGCAGAAAGTGGATGTGTAAAACCACACCCCACTTCTCAGGGTGGGCTTGAGTTTAAATACCTTTTGCAGAGAGAAATGTCTGGGAAGGAAAGCTTATTGGCTAAGCCTTCTGGGCCTTTAGGTACCTCATTAAAATGGAGATCTGTCTTGAGCATAGGAGACCACAGGTCATGTCCTCTATGTGTGGAGGGGCTTGGGGCATTGCCCTTATGTTGCCGCCCGAGCTGCCCCACGCTTGGGGGCCAGAAATGTTGAGAACTGCACTACCCCACGTTTGGGGGCCAAAATATCTCGGACCATTCTGTCAATGTTGGACCTGCACTGCCAAAAAGCCTTGGGGACTAACTTGTTATCCCGCACTGCCCCAGGCTGCTCTGGTCCGTGGGTCGGGGTTCAGCAAGAGAGAGAGTGAGGACGAACACGAGGGATGGAGACCAGACAGAATGTGATTCAATCCTGTTTATTCTTCAGTCTCTCTCCTTCTCTCCAAGTCTCTAGTCTTGAGTTCCTAGTCCCTAGTTTCTAGTCCCTAATGCCTCCAAGTTCCAAGTTTCTTCTTCCAAGTGCTAAGTGCCTAATACCTAATAACTAACTCCAAGTAGTACTCCAAGTTGTCTGAAGTGTCCAATTCCTACTCCCAAGTTGGACTGTAAGTTGTACTCCAAAGTGTCTGATTCTCTGTTACTCCAAATTGTTCTGCACTCTCCTGTCTGCCTCTCGCCTTTTATATGTCTCACTTCTAAGCCACGCCTTTAATCATGCCCTAAATCTGATCTCTAAGTCACACCCTTAAGTCACATACCTTTAAGTCTCACATACCCAAGGGAAAATCCTGGGTATCTAAAGCAAGATGTTATCAGAGTGTGCTCAGCTGTTGTAGGCTAATGTAATCAAGTCTCTTTTCAGAGTATATGGCTCAAGATGGCTACAAGGATGATAGCTGCCTTCTGTCGGCTCCCCACACCCTTAAGTGATTAATGGCCACAAATCTATGGGGGCTGTGGCTAGTGACTGGGCGTCTGGTGCCAGGAACAGGCAAAGATCCTACTGTCCCTGCAGGGTCTCTGGGGCTTTTAGCCTTAGCTCAACCAGGGACCACACTACTTTTTACAGTCCCACAACCCCACACAGTCACCACATTGAACCATGGTACCATTATGTCCTCTGGCTCCACAGTGTATAATCTTTCTCTCACACTTTCTAAGCTCCCGAGAGTGGCTCCCATCCTGTGGACTTCTTTCGGTGAAGCAATAGCTTCTTGGAGAGTACCTGCTTGCATTCATGTAGTAGCAAGCTCCAGAAACAGATGCTGGGAAGCTTAAGTGAAGGTAATATCTAATTAAATACCCCTGAGATACACATGGTATGCAGATCTCAGAAGAGCAGTTTCAGAGCTATGGCAACAGAAGTCAGAAGCCTTCTCACTGGGACTTTGGTGGGTGGATGACTTCATTTTTACAATGCAGGTCGAGTGTCCTTTAGTTTCATGACTAAGGTTCCTGAGAGTAATGGTATCAATTCATCTTAGGCCAGGTGCTTCCTGGATTGTCCATCATTAACTAGGATGAAGAGATGTTGGGAGACCTTCTGTGTGTGGAAAAATGTAGTCAGAAGGAGTGTAAGACTTCTGATGCCAGATGTGTAGTCCTACAAAGTAATCAATTCCTTGTGTTGAAAACCATCACAATAAGTGAAAAGCTGAGAATTAAGGTCTATCTTGGAAGTCATTCTGTACCCTGTATGGAAGCCCTCCTCCCCATCAGGGAACACAGGGCAGTGTTGAATGAAGATCTAAACAAACCTGTGGCCAGACACACTCATTGACAATGTATTCCCTTAAAGAGTCACTATCCTTGGCAGATCATGTAAGAAGACAGTTGGACAAATACCAGCAAACTCAGATTCTAGTATTTGACTATGTTTAAAACATTTTGTACATGAATTCATCCTGAAGGCTCCAATCCAGTCATCTTCTTCATGCCTGAGCTCTGTGGCCCATAAGAAGTCCCCTCATTGCTTTGAGCTTTCATTGTGCTACCTGCAAACAGGGCCAATGCAGTGCTTGCCGCCAAAGGCTCCCACAAGGGTCGAGAAATGTTAGATGTGTGAAGTTCAGTACTGGCAGTTTCTTTTAAAAACCATAAAACTTCCCTTATGCATATATTATCCATTAATAGACATAATGACTAAGGGCTATCATAAACCTGATCATACTTTTAAAAGAATTACTTTAACTGATTTTAAGGAGGGCCCAAGTTCATCCCAGAACCCACATCTGGCAGCTCACAATGGAGGTAACACCAGCTCAACTGTTCACTTGTGTAACTCTTTGTAAGAGGAAGTCTTTCTTAGGTATCTCTCATGGCCAGAAAGGTCAAGCCTTACCCTCATCAGAAACTTTTATGACTTAGCTAAAATCCCTCATAACTCTAGCTTCCTTTCTCTAATCATCCACCCACAGCACAGGTGTCTTCCATGGAAGACACTTTCTGAGCCTGCCTTTGTGTGACCACACTGTATTCTTATGAGCATGATAATGGTTACATCTTATGAAAAATCTCTGCTCAGCCCAAGGTTAGCTAAATCTGAACAACAGGACTTTGTGACCCCCCCCCCCCAAAGCAGAACCCACCCACTCACACAGTAGCCTGGATTCAGTGAAGAAGCACTGAGGTCTCCCACCACCCTGTAGGAAGAATCCTGTCACCTGGAGGTCACGGATTAGGCTCCAGTTTCCCAGAGCAATCGAGTCACAATGCAGTTGACTTTGTTTCTCTCCCCGTCTCACTTCCTCTACACCTACTGGTGTGTCCTGGCACCACCTTGCAGGCAGAGTACTCAGTACAACCTTTATCTCCAGATTGGTTTGGGGAACCAAATGAAGACAAAGCCCCCTCAAAACTGCATTATTATTTTTTTCCCAAAACAATTATCTTTGGGTATAAACTAATCATAATAAAAGGAAGTTGAAGTTAACCAAAACTGTAGACACCAGTGAATTTATAATATATAGCAAATGTGGCTGAGGCATGCCCAGCTTCTGCATCATGCCTCATTCTAGTGCTTCCATGTCTATTAATCCCTTGACACACCAACCTCCTCCCCTAAACTACGACTCTGACCTCATAGCCCTGATGGTTTTCAACAGTCCTAAAACTTTCAGAAGCTTGCGTCTCTCACTTAGAATGACCCTCGCTAAAGTCTTCTCTTTCTACCCACAAAGCTCCCATGAGTTTTTATAAACATCAACCATTTCCTGTGGACAGCTTTCTGTAGTCACTTGGACCAGGGTGTGTGCTGGTTACCATTTAGTAGATTGATGAGAACTGTAAGATTTTTTTCTTCTCTCTCTCTCTCTCTCTCTCTCTCTCTCTCTCTCTCTCTCTCTCCTCTCATGCTCACAATGCCTGTATTGTTACTCTTCTTGTTGCTGCTAGAAAATACCCAGTAAAAGTAGCTTAAGGAAGGATGAGTTTGTAGAGTTCACAGTTTGGGGGTATGGTCTATCACAGTAGGAAAGTCAAGGCTGCTGAGTGAAATGCCTCTAGTCAAGAGTGAAAGAAAGGTAAATGGTAGTGCCCCCGGCTCACTTTCTTCTTCTTTTCCTTTTATTCAGCCTGGGAGTTAAAACTCAAGCCTGTGGAATGATAGTTCCAACATTCAGGGTAAGTCTTCTCTCTGAAATTAAACCTCTCAGGAAATTCATAGACTCACCCAAAAGTGTATCTCCTGGGTCATTTCAAACCCGGTCAGTTTGACATTGAAGACTGACCATTACAAGAACTAAGAGAAAAAAATATATGTTCTTAAATGGTATCTTTTTCTCATTCAGAGGGAGAATAAATATGCCAGAGATCATCACAGCTGATCCTGTGGAAATTAATGACCATTTGTTGAGTAGCTCTGATATGTTTTACTTACATGTAGAGGAGAAGATGATAAAAGACGATCAAGCCTTAGTGATATCTCCCTCCTAAGGCAGGAGTTCTTAACCTCAACACTATTGATATTGTCTTCTACACAGTAGAAGGCAGTTGCATGCCTATTACTGTGAGATCCATTCATGTCTTGACACTGTCAGATGTCCTGTTGGGGGTAAAACCTTTCATATTAGACGCCACCATCACAGGGACATCTGATGATAATTATTCTGGTGCTGCTTCTCCAGACAAACCTTTGATGCATTCTGGATTTTTTCCAGTAAATATGAAACTTCTTAGAGAGACTGCAGATACAAGTTAGCATTCAAGGCTTTTCAGCTGCTGAAGAATCTCACTGTAAATTGACACGTAGACAATCTAGTTTATAAATCTACTAGATGGGTGTTTATGATTCATCTCTGCCTGTAAATTCCAGTATTGTGAAAGCCGAGGCAGGTGGGTAGGGTCAGGTATTTGAGGCCATCCATGGCTATATGATGAGACCCCGTTTCAAACAAATAAACTATACTGTTAGTTTAGCTTAGATGAGTTTTTCTCCCAGAGATGAATGTATCTTTTTCTAAATTTATTTGTAAATTTTTTAATTTGTAAAATGTTTCAAAACTCATGCCAGGAAACTTTTGGCTGAAAGACACCAAACAGCACCAGACTGTATCTTCTTTAAGAAGAGCCACCCAGAGAAATATACAAGAAATGACCACACGCATTTCAGTTAAAATGACACACTGTCTTGACTCTCCATGTGCTTCCATTGATTGTGATAGGTGAGTGTATGATGTCACAGATCACAAGGGAGTGACTGAGATGGCGGCACTGTTTGCTCCTGTGTGGTTTTCTCAAGGCCAAGGAATCCAGAAGGAGACAGGCAGAAATGAAGGAGGGGACGAACAGCCCTGGCTTGAGGAGGGGATGATGGGAACCCATTCAGCTCTGCTTCATCATTGTTTAACAGGAAAGCCTACAGTGACAGAGCAGGGAATGGCTTAGAGAAATGCAGGCAGGGAGAGCAGCAGGTGAGCTGGCATAGTGATGTCCTCTCAGGAAGCCACCCAGGATGAACATCCTAGTTGTCTTACTTAGGGTTTCACCTAAGACAAACACCATGACCAAGGCAACTCTTATAAGAACAACATTTAATTGGGGCTGGCTTATAGGTTCAGAGGTTCAGTCCATTATCATCAAGGCAGGGCCATGCTAGCATCCAGGCAGGCATGGCACAGAAGGAGCTGAGAGTTCTCCGTCTTGTTCCAAAGGCAAACAGGAGAAGATCGGCTCATGGGCAGCTAGGAGAGTCTCAAAGCTTACCTCCACAGTGACACATCTCCTCCAATAAGGCCACACTTACTCCAGTGAGGTCACACCGCCTAATAGTGCCACTCTCTGGGCCAAGAATATTCAAACCACCACACTAGAATACATCAATTTTGCTGCCTCTATTGCACAGGCTACAAACAAAATCCAGACTAATTTTGGCTCTCAGTAAGTTATGCTGGATGGCAAAGAAAAGACAGGACACAGTGCTGTGTGCACAATGAGCTTGGGAAACAGGAACTAACCCCTGAGAAGTCAGAGCTTCTCTGAGGAAGGCAAGTCCCTGTCTTCCAAGCCCACAGATGCCCTGATGCTGATAGCTGCCTAATCACTTCAGATCTGTTTCACTAAACATCACGATTTTCTATATTACCACCCAGATGGTGACCGAGTCTGTCTGACATGCTGCTGGTTGTCACCGCAGGTCAGTGAGTGCATTGTGCTTCCCACGGCAGGACTGTCACCCATGTCGATATTGAAATGAATTCTTCCTGGCATCTAAAACACTACCCAGTATACGCTCTTGGTTTGTTGACATCTGTTAAGCAGACATCTCTGCTCAACAGATGTGCTCCCTTGTGCACATCTATTGCACATATGTGACTGGTGGGTTTGGGGAAGATTCTGTACATCTTCCCCGGTATTTGATTAACCCATCCAACAAAGTTCAAATGAGGCTGAGAATTATCTTAGGGCTGAAATAATTCCTTCTTGTTTGAGTTCAGATTCTTTAGAAACTGGAAATCCAGGTACAAAACATACACAGTGACTTTCTTAAAAGCTGTTCCATGTCAGAAAGGGCTTGTCCAGTCAGCTTATTTCCATATCTAAATGCCTAGACACAGGCACTGAAGGGCTGAGGTCATAATGACAACCAAAAAGATCAGGTTACAGAGGAGTTAGGAGGAGCTCTTGATCCTGTGTTCTGTTTCCTTTTATTTATTATTGTACTTTTTAAGATTGGGTGTCCTGGACCCATTTTCAAACTTGCTGGAGGGTGGCCTTGAACTCTTGATCCCTTTGTTTCCTATCTGCCCCAGTGACTGGGCATTGTGTTGGTTCCCATGTGAATTAATAAAGAGATACTTAGCCATGACACAGCTTATGGCAAGAATGCTGCCTTCTTATCTAGTGCAGATACTCACTGTAAAGTGTATCTGGTACAGTAGAGGGCTGGTGTGGGAATTATCACCTCACTGCCAAAGGAGACTAAAGGGGAGCTGCATGGCCTTCCGGGTCTAGGAGGGCACTCTTGCTTCCACACCAGAGAATAAATGGGTGCAATAAGATCAGTTACTTCAATTCATTTGACTTCACCTGATATTTCCAGGTCTAGCCAATTAGATTAGGAATTAAACAAAGGGCCATTGTAATGCCCACAGGGGATCTATTATTTGTTCTCATGTGCCATTTGAACGGAACCTGCAGACACCTCAGTCAAAAATATGGGTCTCTTGTGGGATCTGGTTTTCTACTGTAACGAGGTGCTAGCCGTACCTCCTCTGTGTGTGAAGGGATAAAGAATACGAATTGCCCAGACGCTGAGCACCAAAGTTCAGCATGGTGAGAGTTAGCCAGCTTAAGCATATACTTCTAAAAATCTCCAGAAAAGAGTAGTAGTTCCATCTTGCAGTTTGCAAAATGGACATTTTGTGTGCTTAGATAATATGGAACAGAGATATTTTCTATTCCTAGAAAAAGTATGTTTAAAAAGGGACTGTCTCCTGCATGACACGGCTTTTAAAACTGGGACGATGCACAGAGAAGTGACTCAGGCATGCTGAGGAGAGGGCTCTAAGGAGAGGAAGACACAAATACCTTCAACAGAATATTCTAGGAATAAGAATTTTTATTAACAACATCAAATACTGAAATATGTTACAAACAAAACAGAACACTATGGCAAGTGCATTTTGTTCCCAGACTGCAAAGATTGTACAATACACACACGTGCACATGATGTGCATGCACACGAGCACACACGTGAGCACACACACACACCCGAATAATAATAATAATGATGATAATAATAGAAATTAGCATTCTGAAGAAGAAAACACATAATTTCATTAAATGATGGAGAAAAGGCATTTTGCCTTCTTTAACATCTATTCATTGAAAACTTGCAGCAAACTACAATGAAAAGGATTTTTTTTGCTTTGATAAAAGGCACCTGCCTGACACATGTAGCCACTGTCCCACCCACTAGGAACACTAAAAATTTCCCCTACAACTCTGGAGAAAGGTGGGGGTTTCCATGTTGTCACCCACACACCCTCAAAGAGTGAGGTATAGTACAGGGAGTTTATGGAGGCGATGAACTATGATAACAGTTATGCATGTCAAAATTCTTACAGAGAGAGAGAGAGAGAGAGAGAGAGAGAGAGAGAGAGAGAGAGAAAGAGAAGGGGTGTTGCAGAGGAAGTAGATAGAGGGGAAGTAGTAGGAGGAAGAGGAAAAAGGGAAAGAGAGAGAAAGAAGGGAGGGTGAGGAGGCAGACTAAGAAGGAGGAAAGGAAGATGGAAAGGATTGGAGGAGGAAAGAAGAAAAGGAGGATGGGAAGAGGGAGGGGGGTAGAAAGAGGGAGGAGAGGGGGAAAATCATGCCTTCAATAAATCCCTTAGGCCACTTGTTTGCTTTCAAGTGGATGGTAGCCAGCCACCTCAGCTCTCCCTTGCAAGAGGAAAACATTCTATTCATCTTATGCTGAGTCCTTGGACCATCCATCCCATCTCTTTCTACAGCATCACTTTCTGCTCTCCCTCAGATGCTTTCCTGCCCTCAGTCTTTCTTGTGTTTGCCTTTATATGAGGTCCTAGTAACTATTTTTTTTCCTAGTAACTATTCTTCTATCACCACTGGCTGTGGGTCAGTGATCTAATTTGTCTCCAGCCCTATGTTTTAAACCTTCATTAAAATATGGAACCAAAGTCTTTCTCCTTTAAGGGAGTTGTAGGCATGCAGGAGCAAGAAGGGGATATTTGGGTGAGTCTTCTAGTACCTTTGCAATTAGTTATGGCTACACAGGTACACTTGCCTGTGGACAGTGATAGATGTCCTGGCACCAGCAGATGTCAAAGCTTGCCTTGTGTTCTACAGGGGAGTGAGTAGGGAGAACCATCTCACTATGAACATAACTAATTCTTTTCAGGAGGTCCTACATGCATACTTACCTCTAAACCAATGACGCTCGCCAGAAGGAATCTTGACATGAATGCTCTTCCGAGGAAAAACACCCCAGTAAGGTCTTTCTTGAATATGTGGTAGTGACTTTAGAGACTTCTAGACAGGCCTTCTAATCCTGGCTCTCTGTCAACTGTTTCAAAGGTGATACTTCTGTTTAAAATAAATTCTCAGAAGTTCTGCCTGCAGGATTTGGTTGGGCAGGCACATGGTAAATGGTGCTGTTCTAAGCATTTCAGGGCCATCTCAGTCAGCTGTTGCTCCAGACAGAAGGCATCGTAAGCTGTGAGAACTCAGGCAGAGAGAAGCCCTGTGACCTGAGCCCTGGAATCTGAGTGACCGAAATAACATTTTTCTAATTCAATTATTGCTCAAGTTAAACAAGTCAAGAAACCTTTTTTCCTTCATCAGTCACTGACATTTTTTTTATTGGATATTTTATTTATTTACATTTCAGATGTCATCCCTTTCCCCATTTCCCCTCCCTAGAAACTCCCTATCCCATCCCCCTCCTCCTTTTTGCAGTCACTGACATTTTTTTAAAACAATTCCTGGAGCACAAAACAATTTAGATGTATTTCTTCTATCTACTAATATTATGTTGAAATGTGCTAATAAACAATATTTGAAAATGTATGAGTCATAGAAATTTGCATAAATAGACTAGAACTTTACTTCTTGGTTCTTCAAGGGAAAGAAAAGTCCTTGATGGTACAGCCTCCCAGCCATGGTTTTCCATTAGAAACAACAGAGGCTCCAAATGTCATCACATACTCTAGAGCAGAAACATTTAAATTACTCCAAGGCACTCACTTACATGTGTGAGTGTGTGCTAGTACACACACACACACACACACACACACACACACACATACACACCACACACACACGCCACCCCTAGGGATAGACTCAATGGAACTTCACAGGAAAGTTCCACAATGTTAATGAGCTGCCTCTGAAGTCACCCTGGTGATGTCTTCTCTCAACCGCTCCTGACTCTATGACCACATCCTACTGGGAGCCCCCAGCAGAACAGTCAGGCCTTAGGTAATCTTGTGAGAGCCGAGCTGATCTATTTCTAGTCTTGGTGAGCAGTTTCATATTTTCTGCCCAGCGGGAAAATCAGCTTTTCTCCAACGCCTCTCTGTTCTCCACTCATGAAGAAGTTTTACATTACTCAAATTAAAAGCGGGAGGCGGGGGGGGGGGGGGACGGTGTTTGGGGGATGAGGGAGCAACCCAAGAGATTTAAAGGTTATTCAGAATAAACCAGAAAGCTTTAGGATTCAAATACGCATTTGTAAAACAAAGAGCAGTTTGCTGGAGCAACTTGAAGGGAACAAAGTGCATCTTTTAATTTAGAATTGAGTGCCGTCTTATTGCGGAGAGAAATGTGTATCTTAACATAGAATACATGTTAAATATGCAGGAAAGGCAGACCTGCCTTGCTTGTTGGACTTTAAGTAACCACAATATTAGCATGTATGCACTGCTCTGGCTTCCTCCCCTCCCATTCTCTCCAGAAGCCTACGATGAGACTTATTGAACCTGTGCTCCTGTAAGAGTTACTTTCAATACATACTAATCAATGAGTTTTAAATGGTTTGGTTGAATTATGGGAGTAGTTTAATTGCATTAGAATTGTCTGTTGTAATTCCTCATATAACAGAAGTAACAGAGAGCTTAAAGGCTCTCAGTCAAATTTTTAAAATGCATTGATGAACAAAGCGATTACAATAAAAGAAATCATTTTTATAGGATTGCTTGAACAATTACAAAACATTTTACATAACGGATGGCGATTGTCAGCTGATCTTGAGAAAGTGCTGTAAAGAACAAAAAGAAACTTCCAATGCGAAAGAGCCGTCGGAGGATGTTAAGAGTAAAAATATGGTAAGGCACTGGGTACCTCGGTCTCCACATTACTTATTAACAAATTATGTATGAATTTTAAAGCTATTCAAAGGTGTCAGCTACTCTTTTCACATGTGTATATGTATGTGTACATCTGTCATGAAATATGGTAAACAAAGTAAAACAACCAATTAACGTTAAGAGATTTATAAACAGACAAACCATGACGTGTGCCCATGGCTCTGATGCCTGTGAAGGGTCCAGCATCCTTCCCTCACTGTGCTCCCATAAACTGTGCATAGATAGCCCAAGTCCAGTAGTTTCTGAGGTAGCTCTATGGCGTCCCTTCACCACCTAGTCTCTGTGGAAAGAGTTCAGATGATCCCCAAGAGCACAGGGCAGAAGATAGCATTTCTTACAGAGAAAAAGAGGGCGTCCTCAAGGAACTGGAGAGAACAATGGTTAAAGGGGCCACCGTGGAGGAAGAGACCTTCATGGGGTGAGGGTGGACCATTGATTGACAGGCTTATTAAGATTAATTCCTAAGGGAGAGCACAAATCAATGACTTTGTTGTTTTGCCAGAAAGCCTCCTGCTACATAGACAGCTTTACTTGGACCAGAAATACCACATTTATCCCACTCTTTGCACATGTGTACATGTATGTGTGTGTATGGTGTTTGTATGTGTGTGTTCATGTGTGTGTGAGCACTTGCATATGCATGTAAGTGTGTGTGTGAGAGAGAGCACGCATGTGTGTGTGTGTGTGTGTACATATGTGCATATATGTATGCATGGAAGCCAGAGGTCCACATCAGTGTGTAACCTCCACTGCTCTCACCTTATTTTTTGAGGCAAGGTGTCTCCCTGAAACTAAAGCTCGTCCATTTAAGGTTAATAAGTTCACTGGCCTGTGAACTCTAGGGATTTAATTGCCTCAACCTCCCTGCCGAGGTTCCAGGCCCGAGCCTCTGCGTTTGCTTTGTACATGGATACTGAGGATCTGAAGTCACCCTTTCTTACTTACGCAGCAAATACCCCCTTCAGAGCCGTTATTTTGACCCAAAATCATGTAACAGAAGTAATTACAAGCAATTAAGGGGGAAAACGGTCTATAGAGACAGTCATGCTTAACCAGCAGAATATCGCCTTCCCTTAACGAGCCTTAACAGACTTTGATGTTTCTACCCTTATTCCTTCCGGCTAATCTATAGCTACCCTCTCATGTAGTATTTCAATTTTAAGGAGAATCATATTTCCCTTTCTTTACTGTCAGTTTTTTTTTTTTTCACTTGCCCAATTCTGTGGGAAAATGAGGAGAGTCCATTCTCAATGACTTTCAAGTTGTTCTAGAACAATTGTTAAAAAACAAAACCAAAAACAAACAAATAAACAAAACCCAAATGACAGGAGGTACTCAAGGCATTCTATGGAGTGGCTACTCCATAATCACCAAAATGTTGAGCTTGTGAAGGAATGAAGAATTCTAAACAAAGAGGATGAGATGCAGGTGTAGCCAGAGTTTTAGGTCAGAAGCCTGGGCTCCTGCAACTCCTCAGAGCCAGGCTCTGCCACTGGTCCCCAGTTTCCAACCAAAGACAAGTCATAGTGAAAAGCAGAGAAAGGAATGTATTTATGGAGGCCACATTTGGAGGAGGAACAAACAAAGGTCCAGTAACCCCAAATCAGTCTTCCAGTACTGAAGCAAGTTTTAGACTTTCCTAGAGGGAGATCTGGGCCTAGATATCTCCTTGGTTGCCGGCCTAGCTCTGCTCCTGCAGGGTGGTAAAATGAGCTATCCCTACCACCTGTGCGGTTTTCAGATGATTGCTCTGGCTCCAGCTTCACACTCGTGGATAACTGGGCCAGGGTGTTCAATTTGTCCTGTGAAATTTTACTGCTCCGGAATCCAAATTGATGTAAGAGGAAAGGCTGAGGACCGTGACTTGCTTTGTCGTCTTCAGATGAAGAAGATACGTACAAAATGAAGACAGAGACGCCAGGCTCTCCTCCTGCCTTTAGTTTTCTACTTTGAGCAACAGTAAATTCTAAAGGCCTATTGCACAGTGTCTGATTAGACTGGAGTCCCCGTTCCCCTTTTGCTGTAAAGAAGTTTAGTGGAAGAAATGTCTAACTTTAAATACATTGTAGGTTGAAGCATGGTGTGCTGTCTGTGGTAACCCCACACGGGATGTGGTTAACTTGCACTGGGATTCTGTAAAAGAGTTTTCTTGTCTTAGGCAAAGACTATATGGGTTAGAAACAGGAAGCTTTGCTTGCAAGTCACTTTCAATGTCTATTAAAGAATTACATGTCTGTATAAGATACACACAGATATGTGCATGTGTGTACTCACAATTATATACTCAGTTGAACATGTTTACAGTTTAACAAATGCACTATACGTAGACACACACACAAAGTCAGTGACAGGCGCATAAAACTTTGTAACCCTTAGTTTGTCTAAGTGCACACTGTAATGTTCACACATTGACAAAACAATGCCTGATGACATACTTATTTCTGTATTACTGTTACTAAGCCACACACATGATGAGAATGTGAACATATATGCAGATCATTTATTTATATATCTATTGAGGGAAAGGAAAACCTGAATAACTATCAATATTATCAATATATGAATAATGTGATTACAATATTTTGGTGATATTTTAAATTTTTAAATTATTTCTTTTAAAGGAAAAAAAAAGACCTTGAGAAAGAAAGATAATATTGAGAAATCAATATTATCAATATATGAATAATGTGATTATAATATTTTGGTGATATTTTAAATTTTTAAATTATTTCTTTTAAAGGAAAAAAAAAAGACCGTGAGAAAGGGGGAAGGGAAGCCTCTACATTTCCAGGCGAGAAAGATGAGAAGCACCTATTCACATCCATTTGCTATCTGGGGACAAAAAAAAAAAAAAAAAAAAAAAAAAAAAAGCTGTTTATTAGAAATGATATTAAGAGGACAATTCAGTTGGTGCCTGGGGGAAGCTCGTGGGTATAATCTCACCTTGAGTTAGTAATTAGGTCTTAGAGAGTTTGCCAAATTCCCTGGGCATGTTGAAATCTTGAACTCAAATACTGCTACTATTTTCACTCTGACTTAAATGAAAATATTGTATTTTGTTGCAACACATTCTGAACAAATAGTGTCAGTTAAAATAATGTGGTTTTGGCGCTGAATTATCACAGGGCCTTACTCTTTGCAAGCATATATGTAAAGAATTACAAGATTTCATTAACAAAGGCACATTGAGCTGTGGCCTATGGAAGTGCTCGCACAGTAGAATGAATGCGTGCTCTGTTTCCTTCTGTATGACTGCAGTGCATTTTTACCCAGACCTGGAAGTGAGCTGTCATTGCTTTCTAGATATTCTGATGAGCTTTCGTCATAGAGCCGACTCTCACAATCATATGGAGAGATGTAAAGGAACCCGTCTTTCCATTCCCTTGTCTGGAAACCTTCAGGAAGAGTTTCCATACGGAATACATTTCTGTTCAATAGGAGCATAATTGAGGTGCTGATCCATTGCCTAGTGAAGCACACCTGCATGCTCGCCCCATCCTTTTCTCTCTGTACACAGCTACAGTCACCCCAAAGCACAGGGCGAAGTATATTCATGATTGGAAACTTTGTATCTAGCAAATAATGTCTACTCATGGCTTGGCATCGTGCTACTCTGATTTTATTTTACTGGGATGTGTTTATAATTTAAACAAACAAGATAGAAAGGAAGCAATATTTTATTCCTGGAATGGTAGTCTCTTGTGCTGTGGGATGATCTACAGTGCTGGCCATGGATTTTCTGTGCTCAAAAGAGGTTCCCACTCTGTAGCTGGGAGGCAGGAGGGACTTCTCGGAGCAAAAGTGGGCTCATGAACGCCTCCCTCGTCCATGGAGAAAAAGGAGCTGGTGAAGAGAAAAGCAGGGCTCTGTGGAGAAAAAACTCTTTCTTTCTTCTTCCTTTTTTATTCTTTTTCCTTTGATGGAAGAGCAAACTCCTTTGGCTAAGGATAGCCTTTAAGATAAAAAAATTAGATTTGGTTGGGAAAGGCCCATGATCACTGATCAGAAATGATTCAGTCCTTGTACCTGCAAATGAAACTTGAAACATTTTGGGCTCACCATCTTTAGGGAGCCTCCCTCAACCCACCCAGCAAGAGCTGGTTATAACTGCGTGTGCCCCAAACAGCAGGCCTCCAGGCCAAGTCACGTGACTGTATGGCAGAGGCTTGCTTCCTTCCTTCCTGCACCGATGAGACCCCAGAAAGATAAAAGAGAAATTTGTTCAGACAAATAAGAGAATTATTAGCTTTCTTGTCCCTATACCATTAGGCCCGCAGCAAAGTGTACTTTCTAGATAATGCTCATGCCTTAAAAACAACAACAAATGGCTGGAAGCTATTGTGCTTTTGAAAAATTATATTGAAACCACGTAATAGGCGATTGCTCCCATGGCCATGAGCAGAACCGTAGTTTGTTACAGTGGGTTTAGGAAGAATATTTTTTTGTTTGTCACAAATTACTTTCATACAGAAATGCATTTTTGATAAGCGTAAACAGACTGTTTTGTCCACAGGAAGGCTTTATCAGCAGAGCGAGAACTGCCGAGTGGAGCTCAAAAATTACTCATACATAGAACTATCGCATTAGTGGAGCGAGGATGTAGACCCACTCACCCGGAAATTACTTCAGGCGCTGCGAGGCAGGGATGGAGGTTTTCTCATTTCAGCTTTCTCTTCCATTTGGCGTTAGTGCCCATATCTTTGTAAAGCTTTGTTAATTTACTTCCAAATCCCCCACACACAGAGAGGCTCCAGGTTCTTTCCCAGCCGCAAGCCTTGTCTTTCCTCTCTTCACCCGCTAAAGTCCCTCCGTGTACGTTTTGTGGTAAATTACAAAAGCAAACTGGTGGCAGGGTGTCAATGAGCTACAAGATGACCTTTCTCTCCCAGCATCAGAGGACCCGAGAACTTTTTGAGAAAAAAAAATTCTGGTTTTATCTATTTGTTTTCCGAGCATTTTTTTCCACTATTGAAGTACATGATGCCGCATCTGCCAACCACTCTTGGTCCCAATAGAAGATGTGGGGCTCAGAGTGGCAGATGAGGGCCCCGACAATGGAGGGGGCTCAGTCATCCGGGTCCTGCGAGAACCCGGGTTTTGTTTCAGAAACTTCCCAGGAAAGCGTTAGTTACTTCTCTCCCTAAAATATCTGTATTTTTGTTTTACTGGTTGTCTATTTAAAAAAGAAAAAACAGCCTTTAAATCAAATTTTGGTTCTTAGTTGTTATTTCTTTTTCCTATGTTTTGTATGTTTAATAAAAATCAATATATGTGTATATATGTATATATTATCACTTCTCTCTCATACAACACACACACACACTCACACAGACACACATACGTGTGCATGCATGCTGGCACATACCAAACATGCTATTCATACTATTCTCTAGTCATACTATTCATCTATTCTCTTTCATTTGAGTGAATAGTATGTCTTTTCTCATGACAAATTTGAATATAAATACCGGTAAGGTTTTTTTTCCCGGTGTTGGATCATGTGCGCATCTCATCCCGTGCTGAGTCTCTTTTACCTCTCAGTACTTTGTGGTCATTTTGTAGCTCTGACTACAGCTCATTCTTCTGAGCATGGCTGCCCCTGGCTGAGCTTCCACAGTGCTGTAGTAAACACCCTATGAGGTTATCCTACAGTCTCCTGATTTGTTTTTGGAGTCAGTAAGTATGAATTCCTTAAATATTAGTAGCCATGCTAACACTACGTTTCTTAAACATTCTAGACAATCATCTCCAACTAGTAAGCCATGAAAGCACTTGACTTGCAAAACCTAATATTTTTATTCAAGATTAAGCCAAGGAATATATTAAACCAGTCTGGGAAATACTTGTGTGCCAAAGCCCAGGGACACTTTCAGGACATGTGGAAAGAATGTAAGCACCAACCAGACATGTGAACTATATGGGATTTGTACACAGATGTTTATATGTAAATACAGATGTGTGTGAATATACATGCCTCATATAGAAGTTGGAGATGTGTATCTGTATATATCACCAATTATGATATTACATATAATAAAATAATTATATAAATCCTCAAACTTGACTTTCACTTCTTTCTAGCAAAGACCAGCATATCCCTATAATTGAACAACCTAAATTTCTTTTTCTTGTTCTCTGTACCATGGGGGATTGGGTTGGAGCAGGGTGGCAGGGAATGAGGAGGAGGACCGGCAGGGAAGCACCTCCACAGGGCTTCAGAGGAAACCACACTTGGTCTGGCTGGGTAGTTTGAAAGCTCTAAGGAAGCCGAGGTTTGCTCTAGATTGGGGCTCATTAAAAAGCAGAGGAATTCTGTGATGGATCATTTCAATAAAGCTTATCTCCAGGGAGGCAGAGCCGAGTGGGGTAAAGCTGGAATCGGTAAAAGTAGTCATAATAGCCTCGAGGAGACATCTGGAATTTTGTGGGCTTTGTGGCAACCATCTGAAGTGGCTCTTTATGAGATTGTCTCTATGTAATAGGAAGCTTGGAGGTTGTGTGTCAGATCACTTGAAAGGTAGTAGTATGGAGCCTCTCCAGGAGTGTCTGGGACTGCTTCTCTACAGATCGATCAATAGAGGTAAGTAAGTAGGTAGACAGACAGATGGATGAATGGAAGATAGATGCCCCCAAAGAGGAAACCAAATCTCAAAAAGGAAAAAGAAGTGAAAATATTTTTAATATAAAATAAGACACTCTTTAACATGGGTATTAAATCTAATCCTTCCTTTGAAAACTAGTTCTTAAGCAGAAGGAAAACTAGTTCTTAAGCAGAAGGAATTAAGTGTTTCTCCTGTCTTTCCAGTGGAGAACATTTTTGCAAGATAACCCAATAGTCACTGTTGTGAAGGATAGCTCTTTACAGAGAACAATGGCTGATAACAGATGTGGAACAGATGTTAATCTTAGAATAGTGCTACTTTACAGCCCACAGTGAACACGCAGATCTGCTCAAGATGAGCTGCAGTGCTCAGGCACGGAAAAGAAGAGCAGAGAACTCGTGTCTACTTGTTAACACGTACATTAATTGCAACTGGGGAAGCCAAACTTTACAAGTAGGATCAGATTATTAACACTTGGCCCAGCGAGCCATCCCAGAGCCACTGATACAGCTGACACCAAACATGTTCGCTCTCTGTGTAGATAAATGATTTCTCTTGATTTTGAGAACTCTGAGTGGTTTTATTTATTTTTATTTTAATATTTATCTTTTCATAGGAAATAGTGTTTCATACAATGAATTTTGATCACAATTCCCTCCAGCTCCTCCCAGATTCTCCCTGTCTCTCCACCCACACAACTCTATGCCCTCTTTTTCTCTCTAGAAAGCAAACAGGAATACAAAAAAAAAAAAAAAAAAAAAAAAAAAAAAAAAAAAAAAAAGGCAAACAATCCAGACTGTGAGAACAAACAAAAAACAAGAAAGAAAAAACAAAGAGAAGGCACAAGATACACAAACACGTACAAACAAAACCCATTAAAAACACAAAATCAGAAACCATAATATACTATACTAGATAGATAGATAGATAGATAGATAGATAGATAGATAGATAGATAGATAGATAGATTTGCTCAAAGTAGTACTAGGCCAAAAGTAATACCATTGTGTTTGTTTAGGGTTGTCTATCTACTGCTGGGATGGGGCCTCCCTCAAGTGTGGTTAATATACCCAGTGAGACTCTATTGAAGAAAACTAATATTTCCTTTGCAAGTGAATGCCGGTTGGAGATAGCTTCTTGGTTAGGGATGGAAGCCCATGTCCACTTATCCCTCTCAGCACTAGAACCCCATCTGACTTGAACCTGCGCAGGCCCTGTGCATATTCGCACCATCTTCGTGAGTTCATATTTGTATCCGTCCTGCTGTATCTAGAGTATATAGTTTCCTGAACTCCCTAATCCCTGAGGGGAGGGGTTTGATGACCTCACCTCACTTAGGACTGACTTGTCTCTCACTCCTGCACATGGTCCAATAGTGGGTTTCTGTATTAGTTCCATCTACTGAAAGAGGAAGCTTCTCTGGTGACGGCTCAACAGATTTTGTCTTTATAAGTGAAATAATTGTATAGCTTTCAGGGTTAGGGTTTATGTTTTGTCTTTGTGAAAATAAATTGTAAGGTTGTGTGAGTGAGTGCAAGTGTGTGCGCACACACATGCGTGTGCATTATATGTGTTGGTATGATATGTGCACATGCATGTGTGGAGGCTGCAGGTCATCACATGGACTCTTTACCAAAGCATCATGGCACAGAAAATGAATCTTTCCACGTGAATATTCAAGGGTCCATTGTCCCAATTCCTTAGGTCCTTGCTAAAAGATATCTCCTTGCGGACACCTGCTCTGAGCTCGGCTCCCAAACAACTCGCTCTCTAGTCCTCTAATCCTGTGATCTGTCTCTCACACTTTACACTTTGAGTTGCATTTCTTTTTCTATTGTGAATAAATTGGGATGTATGTTAAACTTCCTGAGAAGCTGTCCCTCCTGTCATATACCTGGCTTTGTTCTCAGGGCCCCAAACACTTCCTGCCACAAACAAGGTCCCTTAAGTGCTATCTACAGAAGTAGAAATGTGAGTAGCTGTGAGTTATGGTGACCGCCCTTACCATTATAGATCAGCTACCATGTCCTCTTGGTGCCTCATGTTAGTCAGTCTTGCACTGCTGTGACAGATACCTGAGAGCAACAATTACAGAGAGGTAAGATGGAAAGAGAGACCACTGTCAGTTAGCCAGTGTCACTGTAGTGATGAGGCAGGACATCATAGCAGGGCTCACATGCTGGAGCAAAGCAGCCATGGGGGCAGACAGGAAGTAGAGGAACAGAAGAAGTGGGCAGGGCTAAGACCTGTCCATCAAAGTCACACTTCCAGTGACCCACTCCTCTAATAGGGCTGCTTTCCAAAACCTACCACCTCATAATAACAGTCTGTTTAATTTCTCAATCAATCAATCTACAGATTAAACCTTGTTTAGGTCACAGCTCTCATGACCTAATTGTGTCTGAAGACACCTTCAGACACACCCAGAAGTATGGATTGCTGACTTCCTGGGTTTCTCTCAGTTCAAGTTGCTAACCAAGATGCACCATCGCATTTCTTCTCCCACAATTTGTGTTGGTGGTGCTGCACCAACTGAATCCCCATCTGAATGGCCACCACGGCTCAGCGCATCTGGTTTCCTGCCTTTCCTATTCTTCCTCAGTAGATGCCTGCTCAGTCTTTCTGAAATATTGCTCAGTGGTTTAATACACACATGCCTGTAAACACACGAACACGCGCACACACACACACACACACATTATACATACATCACACACCACACACATCTCATTTAGCAGTGGTTTGTGTGGAACTCAGGATTTTGCAGCAGTAAGCCTGCCTTCTTACCATTGGGCTATATCCCAGCTGCAAACTTGACATCTTTCTAACAATATAAAGCCTTAATCACAGGGCCTATTTGTCTTTTCTCCTACAACTAGTCTGTCTGTCTCTCTCTCTCTCTTTTTTAACCTTAATTTGCCATCCCTTCCTTGGTATAAACTCTCATCCCAGTCAGCACTACTCCTGCTGGAAACTGGTATTTTTCTTTTCCTATGACTTGCCTGGTATGGTTTGTCCCACCTAGCTCCAATCTGGAGCTTAAGTCTCACAGCCCTGGTGACTGTCTCAAAAAACACTCCTTTCTCACCCTGTCCACTTCTCTTTCTTGTGTTGCCCCCTTTCTCTCCCTTCCTCCCTCTCCCCCTCTTACCCCCTCTCTCCCCTTCCTGCTTACCTTTCCTGTATCACATGTCAGGACCTTGGGTGTGCTTACGGTGTTACACCGATGCTTCCTCTTTGCTGTGCCTAGGTGGGTGTGCTCAGTCTTCCCTATGAATCACAGCCAGTAGGTCTGAGCAGCCACTTCAGCTTAGGGCTCTTGGTTTGAGTTCCTGCCACTCCCTTATTATATGAATTTGGATTACACTTACAGTCTCTCTGGGTTTCTGTTTCCTTTTCAATAAAATGAGGATAATGGCATCTGTCGAGGGCTATCGTCAGAAGCAGACAAGTTCAAGTGCAATGCGTTATGCACAACGGGCCTCAGTAAGTTGGTATTTTCCCATGTGTGCTGCCCACAATGCCATTCACAGATGATACAGTGTTTGTAAGTAGACAAATGTAAGCGTCATAGCTAGCCACATCATATTTCACCAACATTATTGCTTTAAGACAATGTTTATCCCTGTGACCTTGCTTTCATAAACCATTGTTGATAAAGACAGTCTAGGAAACACTAAGCCCCTACTAAGCCCCCTCCCCCATCCCTACACCTTGTCAATGTACTGTGTTCCTTACAGTGGGGATGTCATTAGCACATGAGGCTGAGTGATCGCATCTGCAGTCAGATCTCTAGAAGGTAGATACCTTAACTGGAGACATTGTCTTGCCGAGACGAGACCGAGTCGGGCCCACAAATGATAATATTCAAGACGGAAGGTCCATTCCTCACCACCTTAGATTCTGATAAGGCTATCCTGAAGAACTGAGCAGATGCCTTCCCAGACGGATGGATGGATGGACGGATGAACAGGCTGATGAAAAAATGAGAGCCTTCCTTGGGAGCAAAGCTCCAGGATTTTCCTGATGTTACAGTTGGGGAGGACCTGCCTCATGAAATACAAAAGTAGAATTTTTTCCCAAATTAAAAAAGTTACATCCCCAATTTGTTAAAAAACCTTTTGTGAAATCACAAATAGATCTTGACTCTCATAAAATAATTTTAAGTCTTGATTGACCTGATGATGTGGCTTTTCCTTTTAATTTCATCCTGTTGACATGTCTAGATATGCTTATAAGTTTCTAGATTCTAAGCCACTTGTAATTTTGAAATAAATGCCACAGATCCTTAAAAACCATTTTATATTTCAAATAGCCATTTGACACCTTTGGACTTCTCTCATTGCTTTTACAAATATCTTTCCATATATTTTGCAAGTGATGCTGGCATATGAATTTCTGTCATTGGTGTCTTTGTTGGATTTTGATCTCACAATTCTTCTGGCACCATAAAATATGTTGTGAATTGTTCCATGTTCCATTTTCCTCATGAAGGCTGCTGGGGAAGGTTCGCTGGTAAAGACATGTGAACACAGGAATCTTACAGAAAGCTTTTTAATTATTGCTTCAATTACTTTACTAGATAGGCAACTGTCTAGGTTTCCAATCCTTTGTGTTAATTTTGCTGCTTTTAAGATGTTTCTCTATATTACCATGTTATCCATCCATCCATCCATCCATCTATCTGTCTGGGAAGGCATCTGCTCAGTTCTTCAGGATAGCATTATCACGAATCTGGGGGAAGACCTCGAGGACAGTTCACATCCCTGCATGTTGCTTTCCTCTAACACTCAGAACTTACATGTTCTCTTCACTGTATTTCATAATCCCTATGTAAGTCATGAAACAAGGACAGACTGTGGTTCCTGCTATAAGTATTAGTTGTATTGTTCCTACCTGTGAGCATAATGGCTTTTTTATGCATGCAGATACAAGAACAAAACCCAAATAAACTTTACTCCAGGAACTGGTGTTGGTGGTAGCCAACAGCTACCATTGTATTCTTGCTGTAACAGAAACAAACAAACAAACAAACAAACTTTAAAAATATGTGTTAAAGCATGTGTGTGTGTATCTGTGTGTGTGCACATGTTTGTGTGTGTGTGTGTGTGTGTGTGTGTATGTGTGTGTCCATGGGATGGGATGAGCACATGGCAAGATGCTTTGTGTGGAAGTCAGAGCATAACTTTGTGAAGTTGTATGTGTGTGTGTGTGTGTGTATCTATCTATGTGTGTCTATGTGTGTGTGTGCATCTATCTGTGTCTATGTGTGTGTGCATCTATCTGTGTGTGTGTCCATGGGTGGGATATGCACAGTCAAGAGCTTTGTGTGGAGGTAAGAGGACACTCAGTGAAGTCGGGTCTGTCCTTCCCCTCTCACCTGGGTTCCAGGCTTGACCTCAGATAGACAGGCTTACTGAACCACCCTCACATGACCACGCCTCCCCTGAATACTTCTTACAGCAACAGTTTTTATTTGGATGGTGCCTCTTAGCAAGAGCTGGTTTCATCACCTAACCCACGGAAAATTCTTATTGACTAAATTAATTCAGCAAACAGCTCAGTTAGAATCATAAAAACCAGGATGCTGGAAGCATCTGTCCAGAGTTCCTCCATTCACTAAAAGAGACCTGAACAATGATATAAGATATTGGTGTATCTGAAGGAGGCCTCAAACTCCTGAGGGAGGATTCTATCAACCCTGCAGGGAAAACTCATGCACATTAGAGACTATAGGGCAGCGCCTTGGCAAGAGCCTGGAGTTTGATGACATTGTCAGCCATTGGCTGCTGAGTTCACTGTGTAGCCTGGCCTGTCTTCCAGCTTCTTATTTTTGTGAGATTGTGAATCTTCTTTAGGACCTTAGATGTTAGATCCCATATTTCCCATCAAGTACTCATCCTTTGAGAAGTGTCTGTCCGGCAATGGCCATCCTTCACAGGCTGGAGGCCCTGTGGCTCTGCTGACCATTTTGTGCTGGAGACACTAACTGAGCTTCCTCCCTCAGACCTCTGAGAATGATGCTCCAGATCCCCTTTGGCCATTTTTCTAACCCTGTTAGTTTTAAGGTCCCCAGGTGTGTGAGGGGACACCTCAGAGGGCCCTATATTTCTCTTCTGAGACTCAAGGGAACAAGCATGGTTGGGGGAAATTCCATTCAAACTATTAGCCCCTCTCCCATGACTCTGCTGTTGCCCACAGCTGTGATCCAGAACCATAGGCTTCAAGATTTACTGAAGGAAGGACTCCCTAGGAAGGAGAGAAAAGAAGCATGGTTTAGGCTGAGTTTCCAGAGAGGATTCCCAGGGAGCTATGAGCTGCTTTTCCCTTGGATCCTAAGGACTCTGGAATCTTCAGAGCTATCTGCTCCATAGCACATGGTCTCTGGCTCTCTCGGGGCTAGAGAGAGGATACCTCAGCCTGATAGTCCTCATCTGACTTATTCCTTTTGTGACCCAGAGTTGTTGAAACCCAGTTTAATCCATAGGAATATATGGGGGAAGGGGCACCTAGGTGTTCAAATTCAAAGTTGAATTGAGTTTCAAGCAGCTTGGTCTGATAAAAAATCACATACAAACTAATTGGAGGCAAAGCTAGGAAAGCAAGAGCCACCTACCAACCCCTGCGGTTCAATCCCTAGAAGGCTGAGTTCCAGCAGACCTTCAGGAACATAAATCCCCAAATTCCAAGGTGGTACCTAAAATAGAAATAATGTATCCTCTCCATGGAGATTGGTTTCTCTAGTTCAACCCTATGAGAAGTAAATACAAAATTCTCCAATGTCTCCAGGAGACTGACTTGAGGCAGGTGACCCTGCATGGCACATCAGCTATCCAATCCACACAGGCAAACCAACATTTCCTCAGGTGGTACAGAAAGCCCACCTCCTATGTGGCAGAATGCACCAGTTTTTCCCCCCACAGTCATATTTCATCCAAAAAAAGCAAACATTCTGCTGTAGTATGACTAGGAACATGGGACTTGAGCTAAAATTAAAATGAAGCTGGCCAGAAGAATACAGAGTTTGTCTGAGGATGCACATTCGGTGTCTGTCAAAGGTGTCCTTTTGTGCCTGTGCAGGCAAAGCAGAGGAGAGAACTGCAGCTAGTGCTAACATACTTCCATATTTAATATATCTTTTTCCTGTAATTATCTGGATATTTTAGATAAATTTGGGGGTAATTTGGATTCAATCATCCTCATAATTGTTCCAATTCTCTAATACATGAATTCCCAGACACTGCTAAGAATACAAAGCAAGAGGAAGGGCTGTCAGCAAGTGGCCTCAGTTGCACAGAGTGCGGGGAAAGGATATGAAGGGTCAGGAAGCTTCCCTGCTCCCTCCTCTAGCCAGGTGAGTGAAGAGAGGTAGAATGGCCCAAAGAAAAGAGAAAGGAAGAAACTAGAAGCTTCCAAACCAAGGAGACCAACAGGCCTAAGTTAATTCTTATGTTTGTAAAGAAATGACCCAGACAGTGAGAAAGGAACAGAGAAAAAATTACAACCAGGAGCATGTGCTTTTTGAAAAGTAATCTGAAAATAGCAATATAGAAGGAAACGACAAAGAAATCGAGAGTCAGGAGTTTAAGTTGCTTGCAAGTAGGAATGCCTTTGTCTACACATAGAAATCCAGTTGACAGAGGCTTATGATATACTTATTACAGATATCACCTACCTAATGATACACTGTTATAATTATATCAACTATATCATTATTCACTAGCCTTCTATAGTGGCTAGTCTTTTAAACTCTTTTGAGGAAAACACTTCAGAGAAAATAGTTATATGTGAGTATGGTGGTTTAAATACATATGATCCTATAGACTCATATGTTTGATATTTGGTCTCTAGACGGTGGAACTATTTGGAAGGATTAGAAAGTGTAGCCTTGTTGGAGTAACTGTGTATAATTTTGCTAATAAACAATTGCTCTCAAATTATCTTAAAAATCATATTAGACTATTAAATTGTCACTCTGTATCTTTCTCAAATTTTGCTTAACTTTGATAAAATAAATACAGACTATCTTCTAGCACATGCTGAACTTCCAATCCTCTTATCTTGGTTTGCATAGAGTTGGGATTACAGATACAGGCAGCCATGCTAGATTATGTAAAACTCATACTAGATAGTGACTTATCAATCAGTGTCCTTGCAAAGTTAGTCACTAAACAATCGGATAACAAGCTGGGGGCTGAGAGAAGATGAGTTGGTTTTAAACTTGAGCTATCTGCTTTGTCCCTTGGAGTGTATGGGTGGCATATAACACTGCTGTATTAGCCTTGATGAAAATGTTTGTTTCTTGGGTGAGAGAAGCAATCAGAGATACAGGTATTTCCCAGCACCTGGAGTTTCTTACCCATTATTCAGACTGCTATGTCCCATCTCTGGCTCATCCATAATGGCTCTTTGAGAAGCCTGTTTGTTAAACCTTTGAAATCCTAACAAACTTTGACTAATAGATAGATAGATAGATAGATAGATAGATAGATAGATAGATAGATAGACAGACAGTGACACACTGATCCCAGTTTTATTTAGCTCAACACCTACTAAGAGACAGGCCTATGTTTGTGTGTATGGAGCTTACAATTACAAAATGTTAAAGACATGAAATGATTTAGAAATAGCACACATGCGTGCATGGAAATAGACAGTTGCAGCTGTGAGACAATCTTTAAAAATATGTTTACACTACCGTGAGCCCCACAGTGAGATAGAGCAGAGTTTCGATAGCTTGAACATAGAGTAGAGTGGCTTTGTGACCAAGCCCAGAGTGAAGAAGCAGAAGCTATAGTGGAAAGGCCATGCTCAAAGGCTTCTAGAAATGATGACAATTTAGACAAACATAAGTAAAACAACTCTCAGAACATAGGCACCAGCTGCTAGTGGATAGTGATCTCCTGGCAATGGAAAATGGATCGGCACCAGAGAACTGACTGGAGAGTCTGCCAGGTTGCCATGCAGAGCTGAGGAACTCAGGTAGCCTTGGGAGGAGGGCCTGGGCCTGGAGAGTCCTACTTTGAGAATGTCTGGGGACCTTCAGTGTCTCCTACCAAAACTTAGTTGAGTGCTGAATAAAGCTTACTTTCAAAGACGCCACTCAAGGTCAGACCAAGAGCCACCGAGGGGCGTGGGTAAGGAGGGTCCAAAGCTCACAAGGGCTGGGAGTATCCCAACAGCCAGAGGGGAAAACCTGTCTCCCTCAGCTGTCAGTTACCAGTTAAAGCAAGAACGATTTTACTTTGAAAGTAGAAAAAAAATTAACTCTAGACTGAAGTTGACATGGAGCCCTCTAACAAAACTGAGGTACAAGGTGTGACTGGGTAAAACTCTTTCCAGAGTTCCCACCCTTCCAGAACAAAGCTCAAGAGTTTATAGGGTCACAAAAAATAACCAAGGGGCAACAAGGTAAAATCCACAGAATCTGACATTCTATCAAAGATTATGAGGCATACGGAGAAGCAGGAAGATGCAGGTCATCATGTGTGTGTGTGGGGGAGCAATCCAAATACAGTAATTATATAGATGATACAAGTTATTGATTATGCATATCCAGCTGGGCCAGACAGCACAAGCCTGCAATCGTATGACTTGGGAGACTGAAACAGTTGTGGAGAGCTTTTGGAGCTGCTTGGCAGGAATCTGACATTGGTCAAGGACAAGGAAGTGGGCTTTAGGCAGGAATCTGACATTGGGCCACGACAAGGAAGTAATCCAAGTTTTAGGCTAAAACAAAGAAGTAGGCCTCAGGCATGAATATGACTGTGGGCTAGGACAGGGAAGTAGGCTCAGATATTTTTGTCATCCTGATGAGCCCTTAGAAACAATGATCACAGGAGTGATCAAGGGACTTTGTTTATTGCCTTGTTTGTCCCTTGACTATTTGCAGCTATTGTATTGCTGGTTTCTCAACCTAGAACTGACCTAAATACTTGCATGCAATTAAAATGGTTTAAAAGAAAATTGAGAAAAAAATAAACCCGCCTGAGCCTTCAACCTCAGAACTGGCTGGGGTCATGCTGCAATTCTGTCTAATCATCACTTTTCTTTAAATCCTCATTCCTGCACTGGAAAACCTGTTGACTGACTGAGCGGGCTTGGTCAAACAGTTATTAGGAGTTCAAGGTCAGCTTAGACTACATATGGAGAACCTATTTCAAAATGTCAAAATAATAGTAATAATAACAATGTGTTAAAAACTTAGAATAAAGAGTTGACATGATGGGTATTAAAGAGACTCATATTGAAATCCTAAGGATGAAAGTTACATTGTCTCAGCTGCAAAATCACTGAATAAAATGGGCAAGGATCACATATTGCAACAGAAAAAAATGAGGTAACTAAGAACGTAGCAATAGGAACTGACAAAAATAGAAAGAAGAAAAAAAAATAGAAGAACAAATCAAAATAGACCAGCAGTGACCTGTGGGACAGAGCTCACGTCAGTGGATGACTTGATGTTTGTTTCCCTATGAGAACTGATTGCTTACATCAGCACAGTGACTTATCAATCAATGCCCTTGCAGAGTTAGTCACAGCACAAGCTGGGAAGGACCTGGGATCCAAGAGAAGCTGAGTTGGTTCTTGAAGTTGAGGGGTGTCTTAGAATACAAATGTGTCAACAGTACAGTATGTGCTGTTGACATTTGAGTGAGTCTCAGCTTAAGGGTGTTGGATTTAAAAAAAAAAAAAAAAACATTAAAAGCAGAGATGAGAAGATTATTGTGGAGCCAGGCTACAAATGCAACAACTCTGTGTGTCAGGAAACAGACCCATAGAGGAGGGGAGCCAGGAGGAGCAGGAGATGTCAGAGGGATGTCACAAAGTCCGGGCTGACGAACCTATGTTCTTTAGGCTTCATGGATGTGGATGTGTATCCAAGGGAATATTTCAAACATTTGAAGCACTTAGTATATTTTATTGATAGTTCAGAAAAGCTCTTACAATAAATAACCATGCATATACATAAAAAAATCAATGAAGTTGACTTCAGAACAAAGGAAGCACTAGGAGACTGCTGCTTTGAATGATTTTGTTTGATTTTGTTTGTGTGTGTGTGATGGTGAGGGTGTGTGTGTGGGGGTGTTTGTTTCTATGAGCTGCCAATGGTCACAGGAAACTACAGAAGGGAGGGGTTAATTGATGGAGTGGTATCTGGAGAAGGACAGCATGTTAAGAGCCCAAGGCCAGATGATGCAGCTTGAACAAGGAACAGGGTGAAAGTGACATCCTGGGCACACCCTCCCTTGACTTTATTTTCCAAATGCTGAAGGGAAAAGTTCTTGTTCTCAAGCACCAACATTATAAAATAAGTTAATCGTATTCCCAGAGTCCCCTGCTCAAAAGTGGTGCCCCCTCCCTTGCCCCCTTAGGTGTGTTTTCTCCCAGATCCTGTGACTCCTGCTAAGTCCAGGCTTCGACCGATGTGAATCTTTGATTCATTACAAAAATAAGATTACTTTATTGAACAGCGGTGTATGCCTTCCTCCTTATCAGAGGGGACTTGTTAGATGCTTTACTCTTTTATCAAAGGTCCTCATGTGGGCACAAGAGCGGCCCTGACAGCTCAGTGTTTGTGGCCCTGGTGTGGGTTTCTGACATTAGGGAAAATGCAGTCTTCCAGCTGCAAGGGATATTGGTGATCAGAATTATCATTTGATCAGAGTGTGTCTGTTTCTCTATCGCTTTCTCTCACACTCACTCTCTCTTTCATTAATAGTTAATTTAGCACCATTTAAACAACACGCAAAGTGACACTTGAACGATATCATTTATTTTAGATTTAAAACAATGCCTAAACTCCACTTGAGCAACATACCATTTTACTTAGATTCAAACTTCCAGGGGCATTAACTCAAGCGTACCTTGTAAAAAAAAAAAAAAAAAAAAAAAAAAAAAAACCCCATCTGGTAAACATGATTTCAGCATCGTTCATATTTATTCAACAAGTTTAACGTGAGGAATACACTGGTGTTAGTCTTTTAATCTGCTCCATTTCAATCTGAAAGCAAGTGCTCATTCAGGCGCTAACCAAGCTCACTTGGGACTTCACAAAGCTTACTGACAGGGGCGCGCATCATGGCCACTTTCCGCTGTAGATACAGAAGCCTCCTGGACCGCGGGCTCCCAGTGGCAGCCTGGGGGAGTTTCTGGCTGAGGCCAAGCCTGGCTAGCAGCATAGGGGCGAGTGCTTGGGGGAGGGTCCACCTTTTGGGGAGACCAGTAGGTCCATAGAAACCACTGGAGACTTTACAGTTTGGCACACCTGCTCCGGGAGCTGGAAAACCTTGCTCAGCTGCGTCTCTCCCAGAGCGCGCAGTTGTCCAGGGGTAGGGGGGACCCCCAGAGATGCTCCCCAAGTAGAGTATTCAGGTCCCTACAGACCCGCGCGCAGAGAGCTGGCAATAGGCAACCTAAGCGGTCCGGCTTCATCTCTCTGGCGGGACTCGACGACGGGGAGAAGGAGAAAGGGCTCCGAGGGATGCTCTCTCTTGACTGTTCCTTTCTCCCCGCAGAGCGGGACGCCTAGAGTTGGGGTGTGGGTGGCTCCAGACGCCGCCACTCGAGCGGCTGTGGCTCCAGCCTCCTCCCCCGCTGCTGGGGGCGGGAAGTGGCTGTGGGAGTCACCAGGGCGTGACTGCCCCCGAGGCCCCTCCTGCCGCGACCAGGGCGCTCCATAAAAGCCCGTTGGCGACCCGCTCTCCGCATCCCACCGGTGGATCTCATCTCTCACAGAGGCACCCAGAGCAGAGCATCCGCCGCGCAGCGAGGACAGCCTGCCCGCCACGGTGAGTCTCCGGACCCATTGGGACAGGGACTCCTAGACGCCCCGTGAACTTGCCCCGCAGACAGTCCCCTGAGGAGCTTGCTCTGCCAGCTTGACACCTAGCTCTTTGGGGAGGTTAAATTTCAATTGCTGGACTCTGGTTCGACTGTCCGCCTGCTCGTCTGCTCGTTCCCGGGGTCCTCCTATCTGGGCTCCCAGCCTCAGTACCTGTTATCTTTTGAGGGTAAGAAGAAGAACGTGGTGACACCTACCCTAGGGCTGCGGTGGGGTTTTGTTTATTTGTTTGTTTGTTTGTTTAGTTGGTTGATTGGTTACAACCAGGAATCCAGATTGCATGCGTGCTCCTAGAGGGAGATTACACTAAGTATTGTCTCTGGCACAGGGAGCCCGGCGCCCAGTCACCTCCAAGATCCAAACTGAGCCTCTCGGTATCCCACAGTGCCTGTAGCCACACAGCTCAAAAACGACCCAGAAGAAAAGTTTTCTCCTCCGAGGGTGATTTAGGAACGAGAGGAAAAAGGCGGTCATTCTTTAAGATAGAGGGCAGAACTTCCAATTCTGTTCTAAAAGGGGGACCTCTGCCTCTCACCAGGAGAGTTGGAGGAAAGTTTCCTGAAATATGGGGGCGGAGCAGAGGGGCCAAGTCAGGGCAAGTGGTCCTCTAAAGCTCTGGAAGTGGTACCTGCCCAATCTAGGCTCCCCCCCTCCCCCCAGGGTCTGGGATGGGAATAGATGAGGGTCTAGAGTGACAGCTGGAATTGGGACAAAGGCAAGCATTCTCAGCATCTCCAAGTCTGAGCTTTCTGTATCCACAGATGCTAGGTAACAAGCGAATGGGGCTGTGCGGACTGACCCTCGCTCTATCTCTGCTCGTGTGTTTGGGCATTCTGGCTGAGGGGTACCCCTCCAAGCCGGACAATCCGGGCGAGGACGCGCCAGCAGAGGACATGGCCAGATACTACTCTGCTCTGCGACACTACATCAATCTCATCACCAGACAGAGGTGGGTACATTCGCGCCTGGTACCTAGAGCTTGGAAAAACTGCGGTTCTGGTGATCTTGGACACCAGGGACCATTTCTTTCTCCTTGTTCTGTCCCAGCCTAGGGCAGAATCGGGCATAAATTCAGCTCCAGATAAATATGTGAGCTGGGTACACACTCCACAAACTGGATACATAGACTTTCTCTCCAAGCCTGAGCCCGAGGTTCAGTGCCTCTGGACCATCTGTCTCCCACTCACCTTTCCTGCCTTTTTTTGCTTACATCAATTGGAGACTTCCCCAGCATCCTCCTTGGGAAAAGACCAGCATTGGAGCAGGGGTGCAGCAGTGTAAATGTGTAGGGAGAAGAGAAAACCTGATCTAGAGTAAACAACCACCCCACCGCCAAAGAAATCACACAGCCCAGCTGTCAAAAGGGTGGAGAGACTTTCCAGCCTGCCCAGGGCAAAGGGAGTGGCAGTATTTAATAAAATAAAGAAAGAAAGAAAGAAAGACAGAAAGAAAGAAAGAAAGAAAGAAAGACATAAAGAAGAAAGAAGAGAGAGAGAGAGAGAGAGAGAGAGAGAGAGAGAGAGAGAAACCATGGGTTTTTTTTCTGAACTATCTCAGCCCCACACTTGAAAATTCCTAGATGGTCTTACAAAGCTGACCTTTTCCATCTTATAGCAACTGAGTTCTGAAAAGAAAGTGCCCCATTAAGAAGAAACAAACAAAGCCTTTACATTAGGGACTCTGGTGGATACAGTTCCAACTGCCTGGGACCTGAGAGACAGACAGTGATCTGTATTTTTAATATCCAGAAAGTCAAAGAGACATGCCTTACCTTTCCTCTCGGCATTAAAATCAAGCAGGAAAAAAAAAAAAAAAAATCAAACCCAACCTATTTTGCAAACATTATGGGACTTAGTTTGCAAAATCCGTGCATCCTAGTTCTAAATCATTTAACAACACATTTCAATTACTGAGAACCTTGAAGGACCATATAGACAAGCCCTTTGGAAGCATTAGTGTTCTTTACTTAGCATGCTTCAATTATGCATAGTGAATTGCCAGAGAGAGGTTAAACTGCACACGACCCAGGGGGTGTCTGGATGGGATACAAAAGGGAGGTTGTGCCTCTGAAACAGTTGCATATTCTTAATTTTATCAGAAAGGTATGTGGCATTCTGAAAGCCCTCTGGGGAAAACAATCCTGATGTATACAGAATCGCTTAAGTAATACAGGCTCATAATCTTTTGAAATCTGACCATTTTGATGGAGCAAAAAGCAATTGCGTTTTTTGAGCCTAATAGACTTCCCAGAAAGTCTATGACTTCAGATTTTTTTTTTTACTCTACACAGCTCAAAAATAAATTGCACAATTGAAATGATAGCATTTTCCAAGATTTATGTATGTATTTTATGTATATGAGCGTTCTATCTTAATGCAAGCCAGAAGAGGGAATCAGATCCCATAACAGATGGTTGTGAGCCACCATGTGGTTACTGGGAATTGAACTCAGGACCTCTGGTAATTAAGCCAGTACTCTTAACCACTTAGCCATTTTTCCATCCACAACACAATTGGTTTTGTTGTTGGTTTGTTTTGGTTTTTTGTTGTTTTGTTTTTAAAAAGCAAACTTTATTATTTAGATACAACATATAGAACTCATTTTTTTGCAAAGACTTGCCACAGTGTATAGAATGATCTCATTTCATGTTTCCCTAGTCCTTTCATTCAGTATTCCTCAAAACTTTGAAGTGAATTTCACTGTCTCTGCTTTGCAGATCACAATGCTAAGGACATTTCAAGAAAGCTTTCTTAGGGTTATGGAACTGGAACCCTCTACTGAGTTTCCTTGGATGGGGCCACATCCTTAACATTCAGTGTAATCTCCACCATCTTTGAGGGAAAAACAAAAACAGGGAAAGGGGCTTGCATGTCACAGGAAGAAAACCTGGTTCAATAGAAATGAACCCGTATCATCTCAGTAAAAGCTCTCTTTGGAAACCACTGGAAGCTCCATTGTGCACTTGTTGACTTCCCACCAAAGATTCACACACAGAAGTCCACACCTTTGAAAATCACCGCATTATTTGTGGCTGTTTTATCTATAATCATTCTCTTCCTTCCTCCTGCCTGTCCTATTTGTAGCTGTTTTCTTGTAGCTGTACATGCTGCTGACTTATTGCTTCTGCAGGCCAAATCATTTATTCTAGTTATGGACCTTCTTGTATGGTTCCTTACCACAGCAGATCTCAGGTGGAGGTGATTTTTTTTTTACTCCCTAGGACATAGGGCTATGTTGAGGGGAGACTGTTTTGTTGGTACAACCAGAAGTGAGTGTTCTTGGTATATAATGTGGAGCTGACAGGGATGCTATTAAACTTCCCAGGATGCTCAGTCCAGCTTCTTACCCCCACCCCAAGCAAAGAATCATCTTCCCTCAAGTGTTAGTATTGAGAAGCAACAGCCTTAGATTAGTGTTTCTCCTTCCTGGCTTTGTGACAGATCACATGAAGAACTTTACAGTAGAATGTCTTTGCTTCCATCCTCACCAGTTAAATGAGGCCCTCTAAGGAGGAGCCTGGGCTTTCTAGTCTCCTTCAGGGCACCCCTGATGAGTGTAATGTGAAGCTCGGTCTGAGCATCATTGCCTTGGAGACTTTAGAAGCATGCCTGTTACAGATAAGAAGGATAATCCAGAGTTAGAGAAAAAGCCCTGAGCCCGGCCACCATTTGGATAAGTCTATGAGCATGCAGAAACTGCCATAAGACTGGGAGATTTTTGACTGGAAAATGGGGGAAACCAGTTGCTGGTCCTTTTGACTCTCTGGAGCATGATGAAGGTGAATGAATTCAGGTTGGTTGTCCAAAGTGTGAAGACTGACAAAATCAACTGAAAGGCTGGTTACCCAAGTGCAAGCCACCAGCTCTAGTCTAATCTTGTAGAAAATCTTAACAAATGATGTGAGAGTTAGGTGGTGAGGATGAGAGTTGTCTGCTTTTGCTCCCCTTGAGTCCCAGCACAGGAGCAATGAGAAATCTCCCCAATGCATTTGGACTTAGCTCTGCTGGGTTGGCACTTAGAACAACATCTGCCAGCTTTGTCCAGCTAGCTGTTGTACCTATTTGTTAATCTATCCAGACCAGGCCAAGTTTTCATTTGGAAATGGAGTGGCTGCTGATGCCCCATGCCTTTCCTGAGAATGGGGGAAATCATGTAATTTGCTATTAACACCCTTAGCACCGCTCTATTTTAAGAGGTAGTCTTAATACTTCACAGGGGAATGTAACGGGTCCATACATTATCCTTACCATATCCTCCTATTTCTGTTGAGCAGTAGGACTTCCTCATGCCTCAGGGAAAGCATTAGTGCTTCCCACAGAGAGGGGAGCATGCAAGATCCAGGGTATGTCTGTAAGGGAGGGAGCAGTGATGAGAGGGATGTCAGTGTGGGTGCACTCGGGCAGCAGCTTCTCTGCATCACTGATGATGTGAGCTCAATCCCCAGAACCCAGGAAAGAACCAACTCTGACTTCCATGAGCTGTTGAAAGGGTCCATGGGAGGGTTTGTAGGGAGAAACAGAAAGGGGGTAAATGAAGCAATTATAGTATAATTTCAAAAATAAAATATTTATAAAGTACTTCAGAAGAATTAAGTATATGTAACCTTTAAATTGTATCTGTTAAGTGTGTGTGTGTGTCTGTGTCTATATGTGTGCGATGCATGTGCACACATGTGCACATGGAAGTCAGAGAACAGTTTTCCAGAATTGGTCTATTTCTCCCTTGGGTTCTGGGGATTGAACTCAGGTCATTAGGCATGCACGGCAAGCACTTTCACCCTCCGGGCCCTCTCCCCGGGTTGTATGCATATGTGTACGCACATATGTGGTTATGATAAAGTTGTCGATGCTTCACACTCTGAGAATACTTATTAGCACATGAACAACTGGGAATAACATTTAAGATTGGTGGGACACTCCTCCTCTCTCTCCTATGGTTACCCCAAGCTTACTTTATTTATAAAACCTTGATTTTACTTTCTTCTTGTTTCAGATATGGCAAGAGATCCAGCCCCGAGACACTGATTTCAGACCTCTTAATGAGAGAAAGCACAGAAAATGCCCCCAGGACAAGGTATGACAAAGCTTGAGATGGAGATATTGCTCCAAAGCTTAAGATGCCAGGGGAGGGGAGTTAGGGAACATTAGGATAGCAGCATCCAGAAAAAAGAAAGGCTAGGAAAGAGATGGAGAATCAGACAGGAAAAACCTTGCATTCCATGCATTCACTGCAAATCACAACTTCCAAGGCATATTGTTTTCTAACACATATTATTTGGTGTCCCTTTTTAAATATGGCTGACTGTAGCTCGGAAGTTACATTCTATAGAATACCTTGCCTTATTAGAAGTAAGGAAGCACAGAGCAAGTCTTCAACTCTAAATTGAAATGACCAATCATCCATTTGGGATGGACAATCTAGTTTTTATACACTAGGTGGCATTCTCAAATGTCCAAGAGCCCATGAACCTCATGTGTTTGACTCTGCCTTTCCTGGATTTACCCAAAATTAAAGATAAGTCAGGTGTTCCTGGCTACTTTTTGACATGTTGGGGGCCAATATACTGATCTATTTTATTCAATGAATCACTGTTGGGTAATGTATTATCCTTAGGTGCTTATCTGTATTCTGGAACCTCTCTTGGAGTATAGATTGGTCATGAGACAGGTGTCTAAGGGTTCATCATTGGGCTAAGCAGGTGCCTCCTGGTCAAGGAAGGAATATTGCTGAGAGAGGCAATCTGCCTCACTTTCTTAACCCCCAACCTCATTTGCTGACCTTGCCCCCTGCTCACATCACAGCAAGATCTCAACACACTGGTCCTATTGCATCCCTAGTAGCTTGATAGCTAGCTCCCCAAGACCCAGAACACTACACCATCAAAAGCCATGTTCCCCAGAAGAGGTCACTAACACACTTCAGTGAGTATGACTGGGGAGTGGCAGGAGGTTCATGGAGGTTCCCTCTGGTGAACCCATGGGTGACAGCAGGACCAGCTACCTCCAGATAGTTTCTCTGAGGTAAGCAAATAAAGGACAATGCTTCTGTCCCTAGAGGCATTGACTTAGAGTTAACCAGTGAATGCTAGGGAATGCTGGGAAATTATAAGCATTGTTTTTGATACTAAGCAATAAGCATCTTTCTGTGTCTCATTGATATGCATGGGATATTTGCCACAGTAAAAGTTTAGGCTAGGCTATGTATACTTAGAATTTGGAGATGAGAATCCAGACCTACTTAGAACTCCACTGCCTGCTTTGTTTTGTAGCCCGAAATAACACAGTTAGCACAGGAAATAAAGTTAATTGCACCCTGACTGACAGACTCAATCATGTGCAATTAGAAGGAGACAAAAGTTGATAGCCTTGGAGTTGCATGTGAATGCTGTTTTATTAAAAGGGTCTTTTTATAGTCTAATAAATAGCATCTCACTACATAAAAGGCTTGCTGGGAAACAACAGAAGCATATTCAGAGTTGAATAACACTAACTTTCTTGTTATAGTTTCATGTGATTCCTGTAGTTTTGATCTTCAGAAGTACTTCCGAGTCCCTCAGCTCCTTTGATATGTACAGAGGCTTCTAAGAACTCCCTTAGAGACTCCAGTTCCCATGGGCAAAAGCTTATGAACTGGGTCTTCATTATGCTGCTACTGTTCTCCGTAGCCTGTTATTTAGAGTGCCAACAGGAGGCTTCACAATAGCTTCTGATCTTCGTGTAGCTCAGGATGGAGAGTCTTGCTCTTGTAAGACCCCAGGGAGCTGCCATGATTTGCCTCTTGTGTTTTACAGGCTTGAAGACCCTTCCATGTGGTGATGAGAAATGAATCTTGCTCTCCTGACTTTTCCCAGTTTCCAACCACATCTCATCTCATCCTGTGAAACCAGTCTGCCTGTTCCACCAATGCATGCCACCACCGGGCTGGATTCCACCCCATTTCCCTTGTTGTCGTTGTATATATGTGTGTTTAAATAAAGTATCATGCATTCAAAATTGTTTTCTCAATGAATAATTTGTTCTCACAATAGAAAGGATTAGGTTAGCCACTAAATTATAATCAGTCTCAAGTAACAAACTCAGTTTATTTCACCAATATTAAAGCAATGGTCACGAGGAGTAAATAAATAACTATGCTGTCCTTGGAAGAATTTATGATTTATGCCTCAGAACTTTGTGCAAAATGTCTCATATCCATCTATCTACTATAGCAGTCATGAGTGGATGATTGAACACCTGGTGTGACTACTGTAAATAAGGAGTGGAATTTACATTTCATGTAATTTAAACTCATTTTAATAGCCATGTTTGCTTGTGGCTACCACATCACATCAGCTAAAGTCTATAGATGAATTGAGGTCACTCTTTGAATCAGGATCCTACAGGGTAGGATGATCACCTTACACAACCTGGACTTGTGTTAATTAGCTAAAAATTGTCATTCAACTTTTTCCTTCAAACACTGGTTTGCATAAACTTAGTTTAAAATTAATGCAATGGGATTAAAGTCTTCTCCTCCTCCTCCTCCTCCTTTTCTTCTTCTTCTTCTTCTTCTTCTTCTTCTTCTTCTTCTTCTTCTTCTTCTTCTTCTTCTTCTTCTTCTTCTTCTTCTTCTTCTTCTTCTTCTTTCTCTCTCTCTCTCTCTCTCTCTCTCTCTCTCTCTCTCTCTCTCTCTGTCTCTCTCTCTCTGTGTCTCTCTTTTTCTCTCCTCCTCCTCCTCTTTTTCTCCCCTTTCTCTTCTTTTTATTTTTATTTTGAGACAGGATTTCTTTGTATAGTTCTGGCTATTCTGGTATTCACTCTATAAACCAGGCTGGCCTCAAATCCTGAAGAGATATAGCCTTTCTCTGCCTCCCCAAGTGTTAGGATTAAAGACATGCGCCACCACCCCCTGCTATTCAATTCTTAAATGGAATCTAAACCAAAGAAATGGTGCCTCATCTCAGTGATGTTTTGTTTTACCCTGTAAATCCTATGTGATATCTTTAAATTGCCTGCAAATAGTCAATAAAAATGTTTAATGACAAAGGCAAATGCAAAAAACAAAACAAACCCTAGGTATTTAGGTGATTTTCGTCGTTTTGCTAATATAAAAATTATTTATAAAGACTAAATTAGCCACAGTGTCCCTAGGCAACGGTGTTTTATAGGATCACTGACCACTGGTACTTCACTAACTGGAATATTTGACACATGACTGCTATGACTTTGGGAATATTCTAGTACAAAGTATTTTCTGTACATAAATAGGTTTCAGATTTCTCCAACAAGTGAAGCCAGTGATGCTATTTACAAGTCCCCTTGATGAAAATGATTCTGTAATTTCCAAAACATCCCCATCATTTTTCTTTGTTCTTTTAAATACTGATATACACTGACGGAAGGGTTTTTTTTGTTTTTTTGTTTTTTTGTTTTTTTTTTTTATCTTTAAAGGTTGACTAAGTCACGATTTACCATCACATAACATGAGTGTTGGGTCCTAACTGTCTACAGTTGGAGATTTTGTTTACTGAAGTTAGTATTATGTAAAGAAAGTTGACTCAGAGCCATCTGGCAACACAGAAATGCTGGGAGTGTGTCACTATCTAAAGACTCAGTTACACAAGGTGAATAAAGTAAGAGTGACATGCAGGAGCCATGGAAAGATAACCAAGGAACTTTATTTTAAAGGAAAGTTTCAACTTCTTGTTTCACCAAACCTAAGCATCAAATTGCCTACACCTCTCTCATACTCAGCCCTTGGTTTCCCCATTGCTTCACTACATCATATTAAAAAGTGACTGAACCTTCCTGTCCCTTAACCTCTGTGGTCTAGGGCCAATGGCTTGTCAAACTCTCTGACTTTCAGAGTCATGGGACTTCTGGGTTCTAACTCCTGAGATGAAGATGATCATTTCTTAGGTAAATTAGAAGTGAGTAATAGAAACAGGTAGGGGTGGGTAGGGAAGGTGTTTCAATGAGTTGGGTTATCAATCCCTAATAAACAAGAATTGGTTTTATGATATACATCATGATGATAAACTTTAGTAATTGAAAAACTACATTTCAAATGGTTCCCGTAGTAATATTTCTCAAACATTCCCAGACTGCTGACTATCTTTGGAGTAGGCTTAGAGGTGCCGGTTCATGTACCAGACACTACAAAAAATAAGTCAGGGGTAGAGATAACTCCTCCCTCCTGTTAGTAATTAGGTACCTGGGTTTCTCAGAGTGGAGAAGATTACCCACCTTAGGGTGAGGAGAGTACAGGAGGCGGGACAGACCTCCTGGGGTAGCTGAGATGGGAGCTGAAGCTTGAGAGACAGCGAATACCACTCAAAATGAAAAGGATGGCTTAGCTTCTCTGATTGCTGGGATAAAATACACCATCAGAACCAACTTATAGGAAAGGGGGTTTGTTTTAACTTATAACTCAAAGTACAGTGCATCACAGTGGGGACGTCAAGGCTGTAGCTGGTCACATCTAGACCACAGGCAGGAAGTGGAGAAGGGTGCATGTGGCTTAGTTCTTCTCTATTTGCATAGGCCAGAGTCTCATCCAGAGAATAACACCACCATCCACAGTGGGTGTATTCAGTCTTCCATGGGTATGGTCAGAGGCTCATCTCCCAGGTGATTCTAGAACCTTCTATTAAGTTGACTACACTAACCATCACAGAGTGCTTTCAGATATAAGATAGCAATATGTATTTTGATTGTGTTTGAACCGTTCACGATTTCTGAGGGGTAATTCCTACTTGAGATAAAAACATGTCCCAAACCATCCTATAATTATTTCCTTCAGGCATTGGCTCACCCTTCCTACCCACTCTTCCTCCAGACTTTCCATTACAAGGGCACTCTGCCAATATTCTTTCTTCAAGCAACTCAGGGCTGGACTTCTCATTCAGAAATTCACCAAGAGAGACAAACTGGGAAGCTTAGAGAATAAATTGAAGGCTAGCCCCACTGCTGAATCCAGGAAGGTTAGGACTCTATTTTTTTTTTTTTTTTTTTTTTTTTTTTGCAATGTTTTAGAGGCCTTACTATCTTCTGGCTTCCTTCTCTCTGCCTTAGACTAGGACAAAGAAACACATAAAGACAGTGGTGTACCTGTTCCAAGCTGTAGTCATGCATAGCTTCTATATGGACCAATGGTGCTAGAGGAGTGACTGTGATGTCCACTAATTACTCCCCCTCTGTCTTTCTAAGGCACAAGCATTAAGAATGTATAGCTCCTTATCCCTCTCTGCAAAATAGAAAAAGAATTTCTTGCTCCTCCAGGGAGACCACTGAAGTCAGCTACAATGCCATTACAGCTTTAAAATACCCTTTCTTGTCATAAAAGAAAACAGTGCTTTAAGTTGAGGCATTTTGGGGGAATGTTCCTCTATTATGGTCTGGGCAGGAAGATTATGATATTGTCACAACTGAAATTATTGCCTTTTCTCCTGCTTATTAGAACAATTAGCACAGTGAGATATCATACGGAAACCTTTCCTTTTAAAAATTAAAGTGGAATAACTTATAATTAATCCTGTGTGTCATCCAGGCTCATTTTTAATCACGCTAAGCGACGGCTTTTAAGTTAAGCTGATTCTCATGCTGCCAAAGTCAAATGCTGTGCATTTAGGGAGCAGGGTTCTGTGTGTGCAGACACTCATCTTGTTCCCTGACACAGGAGATGCTCAGTAAGGGCTAGTTTAGCCTGGACTCAACCAGAAGACTGGGAATGATCATAGTGATGCCAGAACTTTCGCCAGGCTTGGCTGAACAGCCCACAAAGGCTCTCCATGAGAGAATAGCATCACTCAAATGATTTTTCAATTAAAGGTTGCCTGGGATAATTGGATTTTTATTTATTCTAATACACAAATCCTTTCTATCACTGCCAAGTCTCCTCAAACCAGAACTACCTACTAAATGAGCTGGTCTATGTAATTTAATGCAAGAGCGAACAATGCCAGCAGACCATAGACCCACATCGTCTTCTCACCAACAGAGTGGGATATCGACCAGGTCCAAATGGGACTCTTTGATCGTCACATTTTTTGAGTCCCAAGGTTGCTATCACTTTTGGAAACATCCATTGAGTATTCTCTGTGGCCACTACTCTCACAGGTCCTAGGAGTGATACCAATGTAAGGGAGATGGTCCCCTGCACCTAAATACCTATCAATTTATGAAGGAGACATGTGTGCTTAAGTGACATGTACAAGACTGATCAGAAGGTGTTTAAATAGAAACATAAAGCAAGAGGCTGTGCATGTGAGGAGTGGGGAATGTCATAGGAATTACATTTGGTGGCTGGCAGCTGTTCATGTTAATCTTAATTTGAGGAATGTCAGGATCACTATTTTTTTGTTTTGTTTTTTAAATGAGTTCTTTATTTAGAATAATTTTAGATACACAAAAGGTTGTAGACAACGCAGAATTGTCATATACACCTCATCCACCTTGTCTTTCTTTTCTCATCTTTTTTTATTGGATATTTTATTTACATTTCAGATGCCATCCCCTTTCTCCATTTCCCCTCCCTATAAAACCCCTATCCCATACCCTCTTCTCCCTTTTGCTTTTATACAATTTTTTGAATGTTAACCAATGGCTTTATAAATTTGGTAATGCTCAATATCAATCAGAAGTGTAACCTAATACCCAACCTAGATATATCAGCTATCTTTGACTGATGGAGACATGTGAACATATGCCTCCATGTCTGGCCCCCCTCTCTCCCTCTCATCACCTAGCTGTCAGGATCATTATTAATTGTAATAGTAATCATACACTAATCCCCAGGAACAAGCTTTGCTGGTACCTCAGCAACCCATGGGCAGAGTGTTGACCTCACAACTTGGGGAGATGTGGGTTGGCTATCCATCTCAGGATGGACTCCTACTGTCGGGGCAGATGTACATGAGAAGGAGGATGAAAAGACCATGGGAGGAAGAGGGTGATGTCCTATCCTCTCTTACTGCTAGTAAGCCCACCCACTCCCTTATAATGAGGGGCTTGTTTGGGGCAACAAAATGAGAAGAGTATGTACTTAGAGCTAAAATATCATATGGGGGGGCAGGGAAGAGAGGTATATAAGTCACATATGTGGAAGCCAGAAGACAACTTGCAGGAGTCAGTTCTCTCCTTCTACCATGTGAGTTCCAGGATTGAGCTCGAGTCAGTGGGCTTAGCAGCTAATGTCTTTGTCCTTTACTTTCTGAGCCATCTCACTGGTCCCTAATCTGATTGTGAAAGGTTTGTTAATGTAATAGGGTATTCTGCCCAGGGCATAGGTGTTAATGTGTGACAGAGGAGGCATCTCTCTTTCCCACACAGACTTCACAAGCTGCTGCACAGTTAGGGTTTCTGGTGATCATCAAACCCCATGTTTGCCTCCCAGCACTGCAGCAAGAAAGTGGCAGTTAGAGAGCAGAGTTCTCACAAACGGTCCCAGCAGTTGTGACTGATGCCTATAGATCAGTTGCTGGGCTGGGGGTAGTGGGAGCATGGGGTGACTGACCATTCTGTTTGTTCTCAGACCATCTAGATTTAGCACCAGTGTCTTGATCCTGGGACACTCCCAAGTTCCAAGCAAACAGAGATAGTTGGTCCCTTCCAGTTCTAGTAAGAGCACCACTAATGATCTCAAAACAAGGAATACTCAGAATATCAAGGCTCTCTCAAGCAAGAGCCTCATCCAGCAGTCAGTGTCTATACCTGAATAGAAACATTCAACCACATGTGACTTCCCTAACTGACCTTGAGGCTCACTCTCCCTTTAGATAATTGTAGATTGCAATTTCAAAAATGTTCCCAGTAGAGATATATCACCTGTAAAGACACTAAGGAAGTTTTGGATTTCTAGACTAGGCACGTCCGTGATGTAACATTATAAATACACTGGATCTGTAAAATCAGAAATATTTAATTTCATGGTTAATTAACTCTTTATAAGGAAAAAGATTTCAACTTGAAAATCTAAATAGCTGTTTGCTTTCTGAAGTTATAAATTTTGTGAATTTCTTTTCTGTGGTAAGAGATAAAGTATGAGGAAAATAATATCTGTTGAAAACCCAGTGTGGTTGCTCCCTTATTTACTTTTAAATCTTCACCCAAGCCACTAAGGACAGGTATTTCTGGATGTGTTTTATAGATGAGGAAACTGAGGCACCAAGAGGTGAAGTGAGACAGAACAATACTGCTGGTGAATGTTCTAGTTTCCTCCTATTGCTAGGATAAAGCATCCTCTGACAAAACAAAACAAAACCAAAAAAAAAAAAAAAAAAAACCCAAATGAACAAACAAACAAACAAAAAAACAACTTCAGGGGAATGATATTAACTCAGCTTAGAGTTATAGTCTGTCATTGAAGGAAATCAGGGCAGGCACTCAGGCAGAAATTTGACTTTGGAACCTTTAGAGAAATGCTGCTTACTACTTCTCCATGCTTACTTATCTTACTCAGCAGATCAGGATCATCTACCTAGGGAATGGTGCTGCCCACAGTGGGCTGAACTCTCCTACATCAATTACAATTAAGATAAGCCCCCATAGATGCATTCACACAAGTGTCCATGGGCCTATCTTATTTGAATAATTACTCAGCTGAGACTCTCTTCTCAGGTTGTCTCTAGGCTAGATAGACTCTCTAGGTAGACTCTGTTATGTCAAGTTAACAAAGCTGACCAGGATAGTCATTGCTGAAGCTGGAACCACAAACTGAATGGGTAGGCCTGCACACTAATATTCTTTGTGTCACACTTTTAAAAAATTGCTTTTGACTACACTCAACACACACACACACACACACACACACACACACACACACACACACACCTCTCCTAAGATCCACCTCCTTCACTACCTACCCACCTTTGTGTCTTCTTGTTTTTCCATTCATGAAGTCCAATTCTTGCTGTCCATATATCCATGGCTATGTGGCCTTACACTCTATCAGTGGCAACACTCTTATAGAAAATTGACTATCCCTCTTCCAGTAGCTATCAGTTGCCAATACTTCCTTGGCTAGGGGTGCAACTTCATGTGTGCCTCCCTTTCCCATGCTGAGATTTGAGCTGGCTTGAGCTTGTGTGGGGCTTACGCATGCTGTCAAAACTGCTGTGAGCTCATATGAGCAACTGCCCTGTTGTGTCCAGAAGACACTGTTTCTTGTTGTCAGCCACTGCTTCTGGCTCCTACAGGCTTTCTATGCTCTGTTCAGCAATGATGTGGAAGAGAATCCCTGAAGAAGAAGAGGGACAATAGATATTCCATTTAGGGGTGAGAATTCCACAGGCTCTGGCTTTCTGCTATGCTCCATGTTTTGCCTACAGGTACTTTCAATCTAGTGGTTTCATGCATTATCTTATGCATTGTGTTAAGGAAGAGCAGTCCCGGAGAGCTGGTGTGCTGGAGGCCTTTATTAGAAAGTTCTGATCTCACCAGCACACATGAGTGTCCCTTGCCCTCAGAAGTACACCATGCCTAAAAGGCTAGTGTACAGACGCTGATATGTAGGTGTGTTTTAAAAATACTACCATATACCTATTTATTCCATCTACTTACATTCAACCTTCACAAGCTCTAAGCTGTATCTGACATAAAACAAGATTGCTATTTTAGAACTATGAATTAAAAGTGCTCTGAACTAGGAAGTCTAGAGTATAATTATTATGATTACAGAGATAAATTTGTACCTCCTAATTTTACTCTGTTTACTGTGTTTTAATTAACTTCACTTTTTTTTATCTTCCATTAATAAATCAAGTTTTATTTTTCTACTAATTTGCATATTACGTTTTCTATCTTCTGAACAAAGTAAGTCTATTTGAATATGGGCACTCCAATGACTCTAGACATTTTGTCTGCCCTCCTAAGTAAGGTATCAACATCCTTATATTTCAAAAAGCATATACCATCAAAGCTTATTTGTGTTTTCCATGACCACCATTTCCTTACCTCACTGTTCTTTCAGTGTATCCCTTCACCCTGGTCTCAGCTTCCTCATCTCTAGTTCATCCTCTACTAGTGTAGGGAGTTTCTATGAACGTCTCTTTTAAGCCTTTTCTGGAATGTCTTTATTTCACCATGACTCTCCCAAGGCACGTTCACAGGCACAGTGTTCAATATCTACAGTTATTTTTCTCACAACTGCCTGAAGCTAGTTTTCCATTCACTTTCAGCTTCCCTGTTGACTTTGAGAAATCTGTGGTCATTTAAATTAGATTTCTATTTTTTAATCTCTCCACCAGCATTGACTTTCTATCTTTTTCCTTTGCCTTTTTTTTTTTTTAAGAATTTATCTTGATGGTCTTTGATTTCTTGAGGATGGGTTAAGATATGGTATTTTCTTTTGTTTATCCTTGGTAGGACCTACTAGGATTTTAACTCATCCTTTGTCTAACCTCAGTTACCAGCTGTACATGCTTATTTTAACTTTTTATTTATTCACTTTACATCCTGTTCACTGTCCCTCCCTCTGTTACCCCCTCTCACAATCCTTTTCCCATTCCCCCTCCCCTTCTCCTCTGAGCTGGTAGAGCCCCCCCTGGGTATCCCCCTACCCTGGTACATCAAGTCTCTGTGAAGGTAGTTGCATCTTCTCCCACTGAGGTCAGACAAGGCAGTCCAGCTAGAACTAACTACATATCCCACAGATAGACAACAGCTTTTGGGATAGCCTCCACTTCAGTCATTTTGGACCCACATGAAGATCACATCTGCTACATATGTGCAGGGAGGCCTAGGTCTAGCTTGTGTATGTTCTTCGGTTGGTGGTTCAGACTCTGAGCGCCCCAAGGGTCCAAGTTAGTTAACTCTGTTGGTCTTCCTGTGGAGTTCCTATCCCCTTCAGGGCCCACAATTCTTTCTCCTATTCTTCCATAAGAGTCCTCAAGCTTCATCCACTGTTTGACTGTGGGTATTTGCATTGTGTGTGTCAGCTACTAGGTGGATTCTATCATAGGACAGCCATACTAGACTCCTGTCTGCAAGCATAACAGAGTATCATCAATAGTATCAGGGACTGGTCCTTGCCCATGGGATGGATCTCAAGCTGGGCCGGTTATCGGTTGGCCCTTCCTTCAGTCTCTGCTGCATCCCCTGTGCCTGGATTTCTTGTAGATAGAATAAATTTTTGAGTCAAATGTTTTGTGGGTAGGTTAGTGTCCCTATCACTGCACTAGGGTTCCTGTCTGGCTGCAGGAGGTGGCCTCTTCCTCTTCAGGTTTCATATCCCCAGTGCTGCTAGTCGCAGGAAGGACAGCCCTATTGATTCTTGGGTGCTTCCCTTATCCCAGGTTTCTGTCACATTCATCTGTTCATCCTCACATCAACATCTTTACATGTTTTCCTGTCTTACTTCTTCTGCTTTCAGTTCCTGAAATGCTGCTGAATAAACCTCCCGTGGCATGTTCCAAATCCTTCTACTGCTCTCCAGTCTCCCACACACTGATGCATGCTATGTCCTGGATGGTTTTGTGTCAATTTGACACAAGTCTCAGTTGAGGAGATGCCTCCATCATGAGATTGAGCTCTACAGCATTTTCTCAATTAGAGACCAATGGGAGAGCGCCCCGCCCATCATGGGCGGGGCCATCCCCGGGCTTGTTATAGTCCTGGGTTCTATAAGAAAGTAGACTGGGCAAGCCATGTGAAGCAAGCCAGTAATAGCACCTTTCCATGGCCTCTGCCTCCAGGATCCTGCCCTGTTTGAGTTCCTGTCCTGGTTTCCTTTAGCGATAAACAGCAATGTGGAAGTGTAAGCTGAATAAATCCTTTCCTTCCCATTCTGCTTTTTTACTTTGTGTGTGTGTGTGTGTTCTCTTTCCATGGGAATTCTATATAATTTTATTAAAGAATTTGTATTCATACTTGTTAAGTATATTAAAAAAATCTCCAACCATTTCCTGAATCAGTAGTATCTGGTTTGTTTGTTTGTTTTGTTTTGTTTTCTGGGTTTGTTGTTGTTGGTTTTTTGTGATTTTTGAAGACATGACTTTTATTTTTATTTTATTTTTAAAGAGTTATTTATTTTGTATATGTGAGTACATTGTTGCTATCTTCAGACACACCAGAAGAGGGCATCAGATCCCATTACAGATGGTTGTGAACCACCATTTGGTTTCTGGGAATTGAACTCAGGACCTCTGGAAGAGCAGCCATCTCTCCAGCCCAGTTCTGGATAATAGAATATAAATATTACTCTCAAATTTGGAGTTTAATTCTCTTGTATCTAGTGCCTAGGCACAGAAAATGTCTATAGGTTTTGGGTTTGTTGTTGTTTGCTTTTAATCCATCCTTGCCTCATTTGTTATGTCTATAATAAGCATCCTCTTGAATCCTTTTGAGAACTTGTAATTGTGTTGAAATCTCAGTCTCATTTTCCTACTTCATGGATGCTGAAGGCCTTGGGTACAGCAACAATAAAATTCTAGCTCCTCAGTTACTGGAAGCCCTGACCCCCACCCCACCCTCACCCCACCTCACCCCGACTTACACACACACATGCACAGGCACACCTGGTGTATTAAAGAGGATTGAAGATCCGAGCACAGCTCCTACCAAGGAAACACAAGATAGAGGAAATCACAGACATTTTAGAGTTACATCAAAGCCTTGTTCCATCCAAGTGATGACTGAGGGCAAGATGGTTTTTCTTCCTTAGTTTTATATCCTAAGAAAATAACTAATAATACTAACCTTGCACAATTATTGCAAATTAGGGAATGAATTAAAATAGCTTGTAAAATACCTAGCATGTAGTGGGTGTTCAATCATTTTAGGCTTCCGCCTCCAAATGGTCAGGTGTGTGGCTACGGTAATGATTGGAGGAAATTTTCAAGGGGAATTTCAGCAGCTAACTGAGGAACATAATTAACTTGGACTTTAGAAATCTGGGTTCTTTAAGGATCCAACTGAGAGAAAGTCAATAAAGATTCAGACACTGACTTGTCCCTCACTTGCTGTACCTAGTGTGTTGAGTCTCTGATCGTAGGATGTTTCTGACATAAGTCATTACCACTGTCCTCACAGGATAGGAATAAGAACATTTAGAGTCTGATCTTATCAAGAAGAACTAGAAATCCACGAATGGCTACGGCTGTACAGCATCTGTAGAGTTACAGCTTCTACTCTTCCAGCTGTTAGTGACTGAAGGGAGGCAGTAGTAGAAAAGACAACTATTTCCCAGACCATTCGTTCATGGTGACAATAGTCTGTGTTACTACTATTTCACTCAGATCAAGAATTATTAGCGAACCGGCGGTGGCGCAGCCTGTAAGGCATCCGCCTGCGGAGGGTCTGTCCCCGCTCGTGTTCGAATCCTGCTCGCTCCCGCCCGCCTCCTCCCACGTCTTGTGGGAAAAAAAAAAAAGAATTATTAGTAACTTTAAAAATCATTAAGTTGTAAATTGTTAAATATTGTTCCTGGCATCAGTCTCTAGCACAGGTGGTTAGTGGGTTTGCTTGACAGTAATGATGTATAGTAACAATACCCAGAAGGAACAAGACTGGGCTGCTCTAGAGGAAGATCCTGTACTAGAGAGGGGAAGATCATCTTCCATATGGTTAACATCGCATTTTCTTCTAGTTTTGGGGTGAGTGTGTGTGTGTGTGTGTGTGTGTGTGTGTGTGTGTGTGTGTGTGTGCTGTATGAACAAAGTCATGTGGGTACATTTACATATATGTACAGATACATGTGAACCCATAGACTCATGTATGGAAGCCTGAGATTGACTTGGGTTGTCTTCCTTAATCACGCTCCATCTTTGTTTTGAGATGGGGTATCCCACTGATCCTGACTTACTAGACTTGCTGGTCAATGAGCTCTGGCAGCCTGCCTGTCTCGACATCCCCAGTACAGGAGCCCCAGGCAAGTGGTATCACACCCAGCTTTTCACAAGGATACTGGGATCCAAATTCAGGTCTTTATGCTTGCCCAGTAAGTACTTTCTTGACTGAGTCATCTCTCTCCCCTGACATTGTGTTTTTAATACTCAAACTCACCAAAATGATAAAGGTGGGCTGCTTTTCTCATCTGCTCTTAAGAAATTTATTTGTGGAACATTCTGTCTAGCTTTCCCCAACCATTTTTGTATTCTGCTCTAATAGACTCACATTTCTCATTGATATCAAAGAGAGTTAAACTTTCTCATTCAAAGCAGTGCCTTCTCTGACTCATTCCAGGCACATCACAAATTTAAATTTGGAAAGTCCTAACAGAGCTTTTTCTTTGCCCCAAAGTTTTCTTTTACTCTTCCTGAGATATCCAAGGGCAATGAGCAGCCTGGTGTCAAGGTGAGAAGCTTGACTGTATATGCTATTCTTCTCCAGAAACTTCTTGTCCCCAGTAAAGCTGGAATTTATTTTCAGTGGTGCCTGGGCTGCCAGGTTCATCATGGCCATGGTTCCCTCCCCTGGATCGGAGCATGGGTCTTCTAGAGTGCGGATGGTTGCTGTAGATGTAAGGCTTCGTTGTGTAATAATATATATATTTTACTTTATGTTCCTCCTTCGGGGAATGTTCTCCCTGCCAAGATTAATGACTCCATAATAATCAGAAACAGCACAATTCCAGGAAATGAGAACATGTCTAATTTTCCTTAGCAAAATGGTGACTGTGACCTTCAGGACAGCCCCTAAGGCTGTGGGAAATAGCTCTAAAAACATGAGCTCAATAATACATAAATCAGTATGAGAATTGTTCTTTACAGGACTTCTCAACTATGCAAAAACTAAAGATGCAATATGAATTGCTTCACAGATTTAAAAGAACAGAGACAGCTGCACTAACGAGCCAGCTTTGTCAGAAAAATAATAAGAAAAGGAAAAAGAGATTTAGATCAGCACATGATACCATCAGGCCAAGCTTATTGTTTGTGTTTGCAGTTGAACAAGAAATAGTTTGGACTTTTCATCTGGAATGAACTACAATCCAGGAATAGAGGACACACTTGTTATTCAGTTCTCGAAGCTGGAAGACACAGGGTTTTGGTCCAGATCTTGAAGAATAGTGACCATGATAAGCTTAGGCCTAGGCATGGTAGTACATATCTTTAATCCTAGGAGACAAAGGCAAGCAGAGCTCTGAGTTTAAGGGCAGCCTGGGACAGAGCAAGTTCTAGATGAAGAAAAGCCTAGGTCTAGCCCTAGTGGTACATGCCTTTAATTTCAGAATTCAGGAGACAAAGCCATGCAGATCTCTGAGTTCAGGTCTGTTTACAGAACAAGTTCCAAGACACCCAAACTTAGGCAGTGAAGGAGTTGGAAAACATAAAGCTGGTGATAATGTAATAGAGCAATGGGAACACGTTCCAGCTCCAGCAAGCAGCAGAACTTGACAGCTTCGACCATATGGTTCTGTCTTTACAGTCAAGGGGCTAAGGTCATAAAACATTGATTTGTGGGATGAATCAAATGGGAATCTAGGGTAAATGATTGAATTGATATGGAATTTCTAAGGAAGTAGCTTATGCAAAGTAAAAGACTAGGCTTTGGTCTGAAAGAGAGAGCCATATCAAGCAGAGAGCTATCTCAAGCAGAACACAGAGCTGCCAGCTTACATCCATCACTAACTCTGAGTTGTTCATCTGCCACCCCAAATACTTCTTCCTTAGGACCCCTGACCAAGCTGAGGCTGGCCTTCAGCATGGGTAGTGACCTCTGAATAATTAATGGTCTTGTCAACAGCAACTTATTGTCTCTCTTTTTGGGTAGCCTGACCTTGGTGGGCCTTATTCAATGAGCCTTCAGTGTGGCTATCTGCCTACCTACTGACTCCTGGCTATAATATCCATTCAACTGGCAGCCCAGATAGCCCTGGCTGACATAGAGCACAGAGAAGAAAAGGGAATCACAGACTTCTCTTTGCACTTACACATTCAACAGTGCCACTTTCCTTTTGGATGCTGAGATTTAGGAAGGACATACTTCATACCCCTTTGTTGTACATTTACTCCCCCTTGCCTTCCCTACACACTCAGTGAGACTCGGAGCAGCAGCCTGTGATCCATTGTCCGACTTCATTGTCATCTTACTCCCATTTTTGGAAAGGGCCATCACTTCTGCTTGATGCCCCTTTGTCAATGACCTCTTTTCTCGCCTTCCTAGTTCTAATAAATGCTCATCCCCACTCCCCTCCCCAGAACCAAGGCAACGGGCACTATGTTGAAAGGAGAAATGCATTGGGAGGTAGTCCAGTGATGTTTTTTCTGTTATATATCCCAGGACAATGCAAAATAAGACACATCAATAGTTGTGTGTCCAGAGAAGAGCCAGTGACCAGTGTCAGCTAACTGCAGAGCTAAGCTCTGGCCTGCAGTTCACAGGTCTCAGGGGGACTCCTGAGACTCTGATAGCTTTGAGTGTGAGGCCCAGGAGGTAACAAGTTCACAGCATCGCCCTTGGACTACCTCCAACTACAAATTTTGTCTTGTCATGGACTTTTGACCAACTTGCTATTTGTAGTAACACTGAGTACTATTCTTAGTAACACCCTTCCAGTCACGTTGCAAACTGAAACATTAGCAAGGAGGTCAGGAAGCCCAGGCCACCAAAGTTAAGTGCTTCCCTAAGAGCAGAGGCTCAGGTTCGTTTATTGATTGCAAGGCCATTTCTCCAAATGACCTGTTATCGATCACTGATAGCAATGAAGTACAGTGAAAAACATGCCAGGGTTGGCCAAATAATAAAACCCTTTCTCTTCAAACTTTCTTCATTGAAGTGCTTCCACATTCCAACAGCATATCACCTATTAAAATACATACATATATACATATATGAGATGATGGGAGGGTCAGTTTTTATCATTGCTGAGCATTATAATAGCTAGATAGATATAATAGTATAGTAGCTAAATGGATATGACTTTTCCTAAGGAAAGCCAGATGAAAGGAAGTTTTATAAAGATGAACAGAGGAAGATGAAGTGGGGTATGAGTCTGTCTCAGGTGGGTGGAGATATTGCTGTGATGAGACAACATAATCAAGGCAGCCTATAAAAATGTTTAACTGGACTGGTAGTTCCAAGGGATTATATTCCATGATGGCACAGTGAAGGTTTAGTGTCAGGAATAGTTGAGAGCTCACACCTGGAATATCAAGCTGAAGGCAGAGAGAGCTTCAAGGTGGTATGAATCTTCTGAAACCTCGAAGTTTGGCCCAGTGATCTCCTTCAGCAATGTCATACCTCTGAATCTTCTCCAGTCTGCCAACTGGGGATCAAGTATTCAAATATGTGAGCCTATAGGGACAATTTTTTTTGTTGTTGTTGTTGTTTTTTCGAGACAGGGTTTCTCTGTGTAGCCCTGGCTGTCCTGGAACTCACTCTGTAGACCAGGCTGGCCTCGAACTCAGAAATCTGCCTGCCTTTACCTCCCAAGTGCTGGGATTAAAGGCGTGCGCCACCACTGCCTGGCTGAGACAATTCTTATTTAATTCACTCCACTCCCTGGCTTGTTGTCACAGCACAATGCAAAACAGATTTTTTTTTAACTTCAAAAGTCCCTGTAGTCTTTCACAATCTCAATACCACTAAAGTCCAATCTTTTCTGAGACTCAAGGCAATCTCTTAATTTTAACCCCCATAAAATATAAAAGAGATTACATCCTTCAAACATACAATGACATAGAAGGTACAATACTATTAAAATTGGGAATCAGGGCACTGTGAGGAAAAACTATATGTAAGAAAGACCAGGACTGAGAAGAACAAAATTCAACTCCTGTGGCTTCATGTCTGAAGTCAGAAAGCTTAGATGGTTCTGCATTCTTGGCTTTTCTGTATACGACACATGTCTCTCTCTTGAGCTGGTTCCACTCTCTGTTTGCAGCTCTCCTTGGCAGATATACCAGGACTCTGTCATGTTCAGCATCTTGGAATCTCCAACATAACCCAGGCTTTACTTCCATAGCCTCATGCAATGGTCTCTCTGGTCCTCAATGTAGGCTTTCACAGTTTCCATAGCTCTCAGCATCACTTTCTTCCAAGCATCTGCAAGAATCTCCTGTTAAATTCTGCTTACAGCACTCAAATGCTTTTCTACTCCAAAGTCTCAAAGTCTTCCACATTTCTTTAGAAAACAACATGGTCAGCAAATATCTTCACAGCAATATAACACTTCCTAGTACCAAATTCTATACTAGTTTCTTTTCTATTGCTTTGATAAAACACCACAACCAAGGCAAGCCTATGAGAGCCATTCTCATTCAAAGCAAGGCAGGGAGTGTGGGTATATAGCACACTCAGAATAACATGGAACCTTGATGAATGAAGGGGTGGGTATCAGGAGCAGTGAAGATTAAGGAACTCTCCAACCTCAGATCTCCATTCCAGAGGCTGGACATCTACCAGGAGGAGAAAGAGGGACAGTCCACTGAGTAGTTTTATATCATTTAAGCAGACAAGCTTCCTGTCTCACCTCAACAAACAAGCAATGAAACATTGTGGAAACCAACTTGCTACACGCCCTCTCTGCTGAGAGTGATGCCAGCTAAAGAGAGAGCAGAGAGGACCGGAGATGGTTGGTGAGACAAGAAGTGCCAAAGCACCTACTCTGTGCCCTCTCAGGGCTTGCCTATGTGCACAGGGGATTACTTCTACGTGTGCACACAAGGCGTAGCTGAAGAAAACCTAATTTATATAACAGGAAATGATGGCACAGCGATGTTGAGTCCATACAAAGGATGTCTGCTGAAAGCCTTGTGTTAGGCGTCTATGGCTTCCCATAAACAAGGGTCAGAGTTGTTCTTCTGAAGTACAGAGCACTGCAGAGCCTGGTTGGAGGCAGTCAAACTGCTGCTTTTACATTTTTTTTTCAGTAATAGGAAAAGGTGAGGAAAATAACAGTAAGCTAAAATACCTACTCTTCCCTATATTATTTAGAATAAAACCCATTATCATCCAGTGGCAAAAGTAAAAACATGATAATATTTACTATGTTAGGAAATGATCACTGTTATAAAATATTATAAAGACTTCTAATGTCTCTTAGATCAAAGTCCATGGATTTTTTTTTTTTTAATTTCAAACCCCAGTGAGGTCATTACGAGCAGATTCTAAAACATATATGAAAGGGAAAGTAAGAAAATGTAAGAAATATTTAAGAACAGTTTTGAAAAAGAACAAGCCAGAACCTGCCTTCTGAAAGATGAAAGCTTAAATTAAACACAGGCACAGAAAGGAACATAGACCTGGTAACACGGGAAAGAGAAGAGATCGGTGTCACAGAGTAGAGTCCAAAGCAAAGCCATAAACCCAGGGAAATGGTTGTGTGGTCCAAAGCAGTAGGAGAGAGAAGGGCCATCTTCTGAATGGTTTTATGTCAATTAAGCAGATAAAGTTAAGTTCCTGTCTCACCTAAGCAAACAATCAATGAAATAAATTCAACCTCTTAGCTGGACAACATTTGTTACAAAGGGCCAATTGATAAATATTTGTAGCTTTGGGGGGGCCATGCCAATCCTGGCCATTATCCAGTCTGCCAATTTGTCTTTCATCCAAGCAACACACAGATGAGTAAACGTGTCCCCGTGAGTATTAATCCCATCACAATGAACTTACCCCGCAGAATGAATTCTAGCTATGCATATTGATGTGTCTTTATCTCCATACACCTACAAAAAGAAAAAGTTCAAAATAAACTGCATGCCCGTGAACGTAGGAGTGACCAACAATGCTACATCTAGACATGCTAACAGCTAAAAAGGCAAATGGTAGCGTCAAGGACTGTACCCTCGATATATTGAGTTTTAAGAAAAGGAATTCTTGAAGAGCAAAGAGCAGACTTTTATTTTTATTCTGACTACTCTGCCAAATTTAATCTTTTCTCTCTTAAGTGTCAGACACCTGGCTATAATAAGGCAAAAGTGGCTATTATAAGTACATTTGGTGCAATTCTAGTAATGTAGACATCAAATTGATAGACTCAGCCTTGGGAGGGGGCAGAGTGAGCCACACATCCTTCCCATGTTGCAAACCCTGCCATATCACTTAAATGCTCTATAACCAGGTGGTATTACCTAAGTCTAAGAAAAATCTTCTAAGAGTTTTGAGAAGAGCCACATAGAGTTAAAGGAGTCACTTTTGGAGAAAGGGGTGACGGGAGGGAAGGAATGTAACCAGCTTGTGGGCTGCGGAGGGAAACAGTTACTATACACTATGTTGTAGTTAAGACCCCTGGGGCAAGGGATGGGCTGTAAAATGTTCTAGATGGCAGACAGTGAAAGTGACATGGGGTGATTACAACACGGACTTCGTGTACAATCTTTCTCACATCAATTGCTCAATAATGGAATCACAGTGGTCCTTTGGGATGTTACCTCTCCATTGTGGTATCACAGTGCTACACTTGTACATAGCAACATTTTCCAGTGTCTACAGACTTATAGTGTAACATCACAAGGTTCCACTGTGACAACACAATGCAACATTGTGAAATCACAATACTCCACTGTGATGCAGCCTTGTGATATCACAGTTCCTCTCATTCGTTACAGTGATACACTGTGCAAAAGCGCTTCCTTCTGATGACACAGCTCTGCTGTGACAGCAACATGCTACATTGTGACATCAATATGACCCATTGTCACATAACAATTCTGCATTCTACTCTGCCACTACAGTGTTTCATTGTGTCATCATAGTGGTCCAGTGCTACCACAGTGCTCTCATATGAAGTCACATTGCTATAATGTGACATCAAAATTCTCCTTTGTGCTGGTACAGTGCCCCCCTCTGAGAACAAATTGTTCCATTTGCCTCGGGCCAACTTAGTTCTCTATTTTGTGTTCTTAATGATGCTGTCCCAACAGTGCATGATGACATCACAATGTCTTCAGTTTTACATGGCAATGCTTCTTAGCAGTCACCATTATAAATTGTGATATTATGCTTACACTGTCACATCTGTGCCTTCTGGTTCCAAGATAGGCCACTGGAAAAAAAAAACTTGTGGTCAAGATTAAGTAAGAGAGAAATGGCTCATTGCTCAAAAGCATGCACTGCTCTTCCAGAAGACTGAATTTGATTCCCACCACCCACTCACAACCCCATGTAATTCCAGCTCCAGGGAGATCTGACCTTTCTGGCTTCTGAGGGCACCTGCATTCATGTGAATATACTGCCCTCCACCACACATGCACGCACATAATTGAAAATAATAGGAATAATTTTTAAAGATTATATAAGATCTACATGTATGACCTGATTAAATTTCACCATCATGGGCCATGCTCAATGCACTTCCTCATTCAAATACGCAATGACCACTTGTGAAATCACAGACGTCTTTTACAGCGTTTTATTGTCTCTCATTCACAGCCATCATGTGGTGCCTTCAAACCCACGATTTCCATATTTTGTCTCTCCACAAACAGGTGAGTTTACCTGGGATCCCCCCACATAGACATTCGATCACTCCTTGGCTACATTCTCTTTCTGTGGAATGATCAGATTTACGTAGGGTGCGGTGAATAAAAGAAAACAGAACTGTCAAGAGCAGTAGCCTTGTGACAAAGGTCCTCCTCCTTCCTTAGCTTTATCACTCCTCCCTCACGCTAAGTGTTTTAATTCCCCTACATTCCCACACTGGGAATTCTATTTCAAACACTGGATCCTTCAGCTAGCTAATCCCCGTTCAATCATCAGCTCCCCCGACTCCTTCCTCAGGACACTTCCCATGACATTGCTGGTGACTCTGCTCTCATGGATCACACTGGTGGCTGAGTACCTTTGAGCCCTCTGCTGTCACTTGGACAGTAACTTTCTCGAGGTCCAGTACCTCCCCCATCTTCTCCACCTCTATATCCCCAGCAGATAACATGGGGACTGGTCTCTAAAACAGAGCTGACTAATGTTTACTGGGCGCGTGAAGATACTCATGCGTACCGTGAGAGGCTCAGGCATGCTTCAGGTTCTTTAGATGGGTAAGAATGCTCTCATCCACTTGCCTTTTCAGCTTTAAATTCAGCCTATGAATCAGATCCAAGGCCAGACATTATTTTCACAGTGAGAGGTCTCTAACTTCAGTTTTGTGGAAACCTGAAGATACTTCGAGAGCCAATCAATAGAAAATGATTAGATAAAATATATAGTATTCATTTTTCAGAGTATCTCTCAAATCCTAAGGTGGGGAAAAAAATCTAACCACATGTCCAGGCATGGAGGGACATCCATGATACATTAAAATTTGTAAAACAGTGTTTTTGTGAGAAAGGCTTTACGTGTGTGTGTGTAGATATACATATATATGCACACACATGTATACACATACAAATAAACAACAAAGAACTGAAACAAAGAGGCACAAACCTACGAACAATATAAGCATGGAGACGTGTGAATAAGAAAAAATTGGTGTGAATGGATGTCTGCTACATTGTCAAATGTGGTTATCTCTGAAGACTGGAATTAGAGAAGAGAAAGTAATAAACCTTAAACACCTTGTATAGCGTTTTATATAGAATTTGCTATATAAAAGTGAATTTGTGGTTTGAGTGCACTAATTACACAAAGCATTTATACTAACATCACCATAGATCTTGGGATTCAGGAGGATCCTGTGTTGGCATGCTCCATAAACTTCATGGTAAGAATCCCCTGGTGGGTTTTCAGAATCTTATTGCTATGCCTTAGGGTTTCTAATTCAGCAGGCCCATGGTAGAACCTGGGAATGTGCCTTTTAAACACATTTCTGAGAGCCCCTGCTGGTCTATAGACCTAAGTGAATAGCCTTACGGTATCGCTCACTTTCCTGAAGAAATATCAAAGGAAGCTCCAAGGACATCTAAAACGGGCTGAAACCAACACTGTGTTCAAGTGAAGCTTACATGCTATCAGTGAGTCTGGTCGATGGCACTCGCCACCTCCTCACAGCCTGAGGTTTGACTCCCCATCCTGTGGGCTCAAGACATCACCAGTGTGGTGCTGCTGTTGGCCGTCAGTGGGCTGCGTCTCCTTCTGTCTTACATCCCATATTCTCACGGTCCCAGTCATTTTCCTGCTGGATGCTTGAATGGAGGATTTGCTTTTAGCAGGATTGGAAGTTCTGAAAGCACAGTCTAATGTCACGGCCCATACTGCCCGGCTTTGTGGGCCAAAATGTTGCGGCCTGCTCCGCTCCACGCTTGGCGGCCACTGTGTCCTGGCCCAAGCTGCCGCTCCGGTCCAAGGGTCAGGGTCTATCGAGAGAGAGAGTGGGGATAAAGGGGAAGAGACACAAGGAATGGAGACAAGACAGAAAGTCTGATCAAGTCTCTTTTATCAAGTCTCTCTTATTGAAGGGAATTCTGAGGTATTTATACGTTTTTGCCACGTGCCTTGCAGGTGTTGATATGACGTAAGCCTTACAGGAGTCTATAGCGTGGACAGCACATGCACCGCAATGCCTTGCAGGCATGGGTAGCGTGTAAGCATGTATGGCCTGGATAGCACGTGGACAGCACGTGAACCGCATGCCTTGCAGGCGTGGCTACCATGTGCGCTTTGCAGCTGGGGGCAGTAAACAGCAACACAAAATATGTGGGATATCAGAGTGTGCTTCAGCTGTTGTAGGCCATTGAAAACCAAATCTCTTATCAGGGTATATGGTTCCAGATGGCTGCAAAGGTAATCTAGCCGCTTTCTGCTAAAGTCGGCTCCCAACAGTCTAAGGCAGTCACCCCTGTGATCCACTTGACTAGAGAGACAGCAGCCCCTCTGGGTGAAGGGCTGTTGAAGCTGGGCATGATGAGAGCAGTACTCTACCATGCCAGTCAGCTTTTACCCTCGTGGGTGGCTTGCTTTGTGGGCAACTGACAGAATCATGAAAATTAAAGGGCCTGAATTGGCATAGGAGCTACCTGGAGTGTCACGGGAGGAGCCAAGGGGTTGACTAGATTCTAGAGGATGAGTGGAACAGACCCAAGTCTCTCGACATTCTGATGTGGCTGAATAGCTGTGAAGCACCTGGCTCAGACTGCAGGTCTGTCATTAAACATGATTTTGAATCACAGCTCTGTCATTGCCTAGCTGTGTGATCTACATGTTGGCCCTGTGGTGTGACCTGTGTGTTCCTGAGTAAAGCATTTAACGGCAGCCTCTGCTTTCCATCTGTTAAAAACAAGGGCAGCATCTGTTGCAGGGGGCTGCATCAACATTAAAAGATATAGGAAAGAATACAAGGTTCTCCGTGGGGCCAACAAGATGGCTTAGTGTGTCAAGGCACCTGCTGCCAATCATGGCAACTTGAGTCCAGTCTTGGGACCCACACAGTGGAAGGAAAGAACCAGCTTTAAAACATCCTCTGACCTCCACATGTACATCATGACTTGTGTGCCCTCATACATATGTGTGAACATATTCAAAATGGATGAATAAGTGATAAGAATTTAAAAATGCAGTGTATGCAAATAACTTGGTACTTTTGCAACCACTGTCCACATCACGATTGTATTTCATTAACTGCAAGATACACAATTTAAAAAACATGTGCACAAAAACAAGCACTGTTTTACCCCTGCTGCTGACCAGGAGCTATCATGATGGGAGTGTTGTGGTCTGAATGTCTACACGTGGAGATATCAGCAATGTGTGAGGGAATTATGGACACGCTGCCAAGCATGGAGAGTGCGGTCCTCAATAGCGTAGACTATATGACAAATTGGAGATCAATATGGCTACATATCCAGACCTTGTCTCAGTCAAATAAGAGAGAGAGGGTGGTGGGGTGTGAGAAAAAGAAATAAAGAGAAAGCTTTAAATCTACCTTTATATGTCTCCTAATATGAAATAAAAATTTTAAGGAGTAAAAAGTTAGGTTCCACCTCACTGTGTCACCTCTAAACTCTGATAAATCTTGTAAAATTCTCCCTCATAGCACCCTGCCCTGTCAGTTCCAGGGAGCTTGGGATGTCTGGGCACGAAAGGTAAAGCTGAGCTAGTATTAGCTGATACCAGAAACTATTTCATCAAGTTTTGAATAACCAAAGATTTCAAATGTGCAAAAGCATTGACAACAGAAAATTCTGATAAAATGAGCTACAGGAAGATTAGTTTATCAAAAACGACAGTGGAGAGGGTGAAGAGTGTGGGATGGGAAAGAAATCACAGGCAACACGTGACTTATCTGGCAACATGTGACTTACCGAAGCCTAGAGACTTGTACAACACTGCAACTGGCAGAAGAGCCAGTATTAAAATGGTGGAAGACTCCGGTGACTGCCAGTTAACAGTAAGTAATGCTGGATTTCAAAACTACTATAGAAAATACGAACTGAATTCCCCCAAAATGCTAAAATGAACTTACCCAAGTACCTTAGGCAAAACCATGTGTTAGCAAAAACATGGCAGCCTGGCCCCCTGTGTGCCTCTGATAAAATATGAGAATCACTTTGTAACAATGGGATCTTGTAGTAACATTACACACACACACAGAGAGAGAGAGAGAGAGAGAGAGAGAGAGAGAGAGAGAGAGAGAGAAATATAGTCATTCCACTCTAGATGCATGCCAAACAGAAACAAATGCAAAGGTCATGTGAGACATGAGGGAAGGTTTCCCAGAAGAAGCATCTGTGGTGATCTCAGAGGAGGGCATGACCCGAAGCCATACACAACCACACACATGAACAGGTTTATACTGGAAGTCAAGCCAAGTATTCTATGGCACTGCAGGCTACTATGGTGGCTACCTGTGTGGACTGGAGAGGCAGACGTGCTTGGGAGCATATAAAAAGAGACTCCTTAGTGTTAGTGATGGTTCCATTTTGTCTTGGGCACTGGTTACACTGATGGGCTTGTTGGGGGCTAACTAGCCAAGACTATGCTTATTATCCGCATATTTCCTTCTGTTTGCAATTTATTAATTAACTAAATGCTTTTGCCAAACAAGGGCTTTATAAAAGCTGGGCAAACTTAGATCTAAGAGGAAATAAGGTAAAATCCAGACTGGAGAGCAAGCCTGACAATGCTAATGGCGAGATTCTATTTTAGCCCGTAGAGCACTCATCTGTTAGAATAGGTTGTCATGTGTTGCCTCCCAACCAAAATCTGGAAAATCACGTCCTAAAAAGAAATTGCTAAGGACTTTGAATTTCATCCTATCATCCCTTTCCAACTTGGCTGAAATTAAAGCCCTATTAAAAAGAGGCTTCATTTAATATAACTTAAATTGCCTGGCTTATCTGTCCAAGCCAGAACTGCATTTCACAGCCTTTGCATACAGGCACAAGGATGCTTAACGCTTTGTTCTTTACGACTTCCCAGGGTCTGAAAAAACTTGCACATGAACAAAACAAATGCATAACACAAATTATAGGATGGCTCATATAAAGTCAAGGGGCCAGAATTACATATTTTAACAATTTCTAAATAATATTCTATAGCTAATAGTGTAATTTGAGGAAGTTAACAAAGCGTCAGATTGCTCTAACCGTCGCCTCTCCATTTCTCAGCATACAAACACCTCTGAGCAGATTTGAACAGCTGCAGCAGAGCAAAGGGCACAGCTTCTCACATTCTGGCTGCAGCTGCTGTCACATTCCAGGTCACATGTCCTGACATGGTGTCCCTCTTCTCTTCATACCTGGATCTAACAGTGAATCCAATGGTCAAACAAGCCATAGAGAGAAAAGATGATGGCCTGACTCCAGCCTCATGGGCACCAGGAAACCATGGAGCCTGTGCTCACTAGGGATTATAGGTTATTGTCTGGGTCAACAATCACCTCCCCAGTGTCCACTTATGCCTGGCAGAGTCTGGATGCTACAAAAAGAGTGTGGCCCTTCTGCCAGAAGAGCTCCTGGGCCACGCTGTACATAAACTGCAAGAGTTATAAATCACCTTTAAGCCACCTGAGTAAGACTAAAACCTGTTTCTTCTTAATAAATACTCTTGCAGCTACAAGTGCACACAGCTCTCATTTGAAGCCCCACCACTCTTACTCTACATACATCTTTGCCCCCCTGTTTCTCTCACTTGTCTGTGAATGATTTCTCACTCCCTTGCAAGCCGAGGTGCTGAGCAATTCTCAACCCTCAGCATCTGAAAGGCGCTCTCTGTTCTTGTTCTGTGGCAATCTTAGCAATTTCTCTCTTTTTCTTTTCTTTTCTTTTTTTTTTTTTAATTTTTAGAAATAACTAAAAAAAACAAAATCAGAGCAGCCATACATTTCACATGAGTTGCAAGAGGAAAACGTCACAATTTCCTCAGAGGCTCTCTACTGGCTTGATGACCTCCGATCATGATGTTGCATTTACACACAAAAATATAAAAATATATTCTTGTCCCCCCCTTCCTCCCTCTCTCTGTTTTTAAAATAGAAGTCACTATCCCAGCCTGGAATGACTTTCTCCTGCTTTCCCCTCCTAAGAGCTGGGATTACAGGACTGTACCACCATGCCTAGTTTATGCTCTGCTGAGGAGAGAACTTGGGTTTGCCCATATGGTAAACAAGTACTCTACCTGACTAACTGATCATCTCCACTAAATGTCTCTTTAACACACACACACACACACACACACACACACACATGTGCACACACGCATGCACACATACATATGCACACATACAAACACACACATGCACACATACATCCCTCATATGTATACACATATACCACACATGCACATGCAGGCACACACAGGCACATGCACCTATGTTGGGAGCCGACTCCTAGCAGAAAACGGCTATCATCTTTGCAGCCATCTCAGGCCATATACCCTGACAAGAGACTTGTTTTCAACAGCCTACAACAGCTGAGCACACTCTGATAAACATCTTGTTTATCCCACATATCTTATTTTGTTGTTTAGTGCCCCCAGCTGCATGGTGCACGTGGTAAAGTGTCTTCAGCTGTGTTCCCCTGCTTGTGCTTATAGATACCCAGGATTTCCTTTCAATAACGGGACTTAATAACACACCCTGTCTTGTCTCCATTCTTCACGTCTCCTGCCCCTCCATCTTCACTCTATCTCTTGCTAGACCCTGTTGACTGACCCGAACGGACCTGAACACTTAGCCCCCAAGCATGGGGCAGTGTGGGCCGGGACACACGTACATGGCATATATACCTACAGCTTCATCTGTATCGAGGCCTATGCCTTGCTTCATCTACATCAAAGTAACAATGAGGCCATGCTCATCCAGTTGTGGCCATAGTAAGGGAACTCCTGCCTGCAGTACACACGCAGGGCCTGGCACAGAGAAGCATGCCTATAGTCTATAGGTTCACAACTGTTCTTTTCAGCTGGTGCCACTGTGCCCTTCCCCCACAGCCTTGAGCAGGCCTGTGATCTGTTCACCACAATAGACCAAACCAATAGGACCTGGGAGGCATTGCAATGCCGGCCCTGGAGCCCTGCAGTCTGCTACTGAGCTAAGAAGAATGGACCGCCTGCTGAGCTTTCCTTGACACCTTCGGGCTGCTATCCCTTCACCCAGCCGCTGGAGAAGAGACTCTGGGGGGTGGGGCTTCCCCTTTATATGTGAAAGCAAAATATTAAACTTCAGGCCTTGGTCAGAATGTGTTGTCTTGGCCCCATGCTTCTCTCACCCTCCATTCACCTTTCATTCCCAGCCTTCCTCTCAGGTGAACCCGGTTACCATAGCTACTGGTGGCTACATGCCACCACCATGGAAATCCCTAAAACCTACTGTAACCATTCCTGCACTGAACCCTCCCATCTGAGTTATCACTGCATTTCGGAATTGTTATCAGTGGAGCATAGGGCACTAATTGTATGTAAGGTAAGCGTTCTGTCACTTCACGTTGATAGAATCACAGAATGTGTCACCCACTTAGAGACAGTGGGGGCTGGGGGGACACCCAGGGTTTCCTATGCACTGATCACTTGGGAATGGGCTCTGGGTCAGCTGCGGTCAGTAGAAAGGATGCATGTGGTCACCTGATTCAACATAAGTTTGTCTGAGTAGTGTCCTCTGGTCACTGATATAGTAACTCTTACCAAATTAAAGTTTTCATTAAAAAAAATTAGGTATCTCAAGTGGGGGAAAATGCTTATATGACCAGATATCAGAGCCATGAGATATCTGCCAAGAAAATCTGTTAACAGGGAGTAGAACCAGCCCAGGACAAAGAACTCTGTTGCAGTCAACAAAGATAAAAAAGGAGTGGAGATCTGAAGAATGCTTTGACATCAGACATGGAGATGCAGAGTTTGGAGTTTGGCCAGCTGGTTTCCTGTCTTGCTTTGGGGATTACAGTTCAGTGATTGGATGAATCTCAGAAGAGACTTTGAATACTGGACTTTAAACATTGTTGAGACTGCTGTAGACTATGGGAACTTTTGAAGTTGAACTAAATGTATTTTTATTATGTTATGGCTAGGTATGGCACCATAGACTCATGTGTTTGAGCAAGCCTATGGGGGCCAGGGAGTGGAATGTGATGGTTTATATATGTTTGGCCTAGGGCATGGCACCATTAGGAGGTGTGGTCTTATTAGAGTAGGTGTGTCTCTGTGGGCATGGGCTTTAAGATCCTCAACCTAGCTGCCTAGAAGCTAAAAGAAAATTTTATGGGTCCCATAAATTATAGATTCTTTTTCCCTAGCCTGAGTAGCTAAAGTTGCCCCTCTGGTTTGCCAACCAGAGGCCAGTTAATCCGTAAACAAAGAATGCAGAGTTACAGGACAATGGGCTACCGAGGCATCCCAGGATTGCATCCCAGGAATGAAGATCCTGATAAGGAACTGCTCCCCGCCCCCATGGACCGGTTTGGCCAGATGTTCAAAAATTGGAAAACAACCAATCTATGCACCCACGCGAAAGTTTCTCCTTTTCCCCATCCCGAGCTTATATAAACCCTAAACCCTGGAGCCACGAGGTCGATGCCCCTGTCTCCCACATTGAGACACGTGTCGGCCCGGAACGTTCCGCCATTAAACTACCTCGTGTTCTTGCATCAAGTTGGTCTTCCGTGTGTCCTTTGGGTGCGCGCCATCCCGTGACTCGAGTGGGGTCCCCTTTGGGGGCTTCCCGAGCCTTTCAAAGCCAATCTTCTAGCAGCCTTCAGATGAACATGTAGAACTCTTAGCTCCTTCTATACCATGCCTGTCTGGATGCTGCCATGCTCCCACCTTGATGATAATGAACTGAACCTCTGAACCTGTAAGCCAGCCCCAATTAAATGTCATCCTTCTAAGAGTTGCCTTGGTCATGGTATCTGTTCACAGCAGTAAAACCCTAACTAAGACACTTAGTAAGATTTTTTTTTTACTCCTTTGACCTTTTCTATCTGTAAAATCAAGGCTTTCTGGCTGACTGAATGAAACCTCAGAGTCTGGTCTTTAATGTTGCAAACTTCCAGTGAATAAATGAAGCTTGGGTAAGAATGAAGAGAGATAACCCCTTCTTTCTCCCAGAGAACTAGTTCTAGAAATCTAATTTAAGTAAAATATGAATTGAGAACAGTTGGAAAAATACCAATTTTGCTTTTGTGTGTGAATAACCAGTAACAGCTTATTTTTCTTCCTTTCTCAAAAATAGATCCTTGAAAAATAACGGGAACAAAAGGGTCCTGTAAGAGCCTTAAGGGAGAAATTGTTGTCAGGACCCGTGAAGATAACGGTGCTTGTTACTCTCTATTACTCCTCAGGCCCTGGAGGCAAGTCCCCTTCCTTCTAAGCATCATTCATTTCTGTGTGTCTCAGGAGTCAAGTGCCCAGAATGCATTGCTCAGCCACCACTGTGCCCTACCTTGGCCCCCTCCAGCAGAGAGAACTGGGACTGAACTGAAGCAAAGGAATCATTCACAGCAAAATGTAAGACCTACATTTTACTGTGAGACGTAGCACTGTAGGATTTGAGTGTGATTGCCTCACCCAGGTCTTCAAGGAAGGATGCTGTTCCCTAACACTTGTCTGTTTCTAATAATAGCTCCAGTACCTGCCCAGAGAGAGACATTAGGGAAGCCTCCTCCCCGTCTCACCTCCCTGGGCTGACCTGGTCCTCCATTCCTGGGAATGGAAACAGTTTCCCCCTGCTGTTGGTCTCCAGGTCCCCCAGCTTCCATTGCCTAGCCTGTTCACACCTACAGAACTAATTCCTATGTTAAGTCTTCTGAACTAGTTGAGTTGGAAGTTGACAAGAATCTGGCAATGCCAAGAACCAGTTGTTTTTTAATGGAGCTAATTCTGATTGTTTATCTTGTTTTCAAAATAATAATATTTGTGTGGGGGGGGAGTGTGCTTGTGTGGGAGCTAGCACGAGTGTACTGTGTGTTTGTGTGTGTGCGTGTGCGTGTGCATGCTGAGAATCCAACCTGGGACCTCTTACAGGCTAAACGAAGGCTCTCTGCATCCTCTGTCCCTCTATTGCAAGCAGTACAAATAACCAAAATATTACTCTCAAATCCAAAAGGAAGTTGAAAAGAACTTAAAACCAACTTACCTGCTTGTTTAATTGTAAATTAAATTTTGTCCCACTTAAGAAAACATGTGATAGAAAAAGCTTCAAATTGGACAGTCTTTAACAATTGCAAACCTTGCACAAGATGTAACATAAAAATGGACATTGAGTGTTTTTTAGAGTCTATCTCTTTTTTTTTTCTGATTCTCCAGAATTCTTGATTTTCTGTCTCTACAATAAAGGCACAGAGAGCCATTATGACCCCATAAACTCAGGGGCATATCGGCTGGTGCTGTGCAAAGTGTATCTGGGGAGATGCCTAGAAACTCTTGTGGGTGACTCAGCAATTCTTTTACTGACAAAACTCCCTTTTCCAAAAATTACAAACCACCTCATCACGTCGCCTGTGGGGATGCTCTTGAATTTGTCCAGGAGACTTTCAGTCAGCCAAGCCTTACAACGTTCAGCCTGTTGCATTTTGAGTAGGTACAAATTTTGAGGCCCGGAAGGAACAAAAGTAAGGGAGAAAATCCACCTTCTGGTGATGGATCTGGTGATGGAGTGGATGCCTCTGCCTGTCCCGTCCTCCAGGTTTGTCCATGATAAAAGTCCATGTTGTTATTGGCCTGCTGACCTCCCATGCTAAGAACAGAGGAGGCTCCAGAGGCCGCCCTTCCCACACCCCTTCCCACACCGCTTGCTTCTGTTTTGATAGCAACGTAATTACAATTTTCCAGTGTGACATTCTAGCATCGGCAGAGACACTCATGTCTTGATTTACACATGTTCAGAAATGGACTAGCTGTTGATATGAAAATGTTAATTAGTATTATAGCTGATCTTTAATTTGCATATCCTGTTAATTAACTTTCTCTTCAAGAGTGACCAGATTTAAAAACTGAGAGCAAGCCAACTATAGAACCTTAGAGATGAGAAAGGTTTTTAAGACATTTTCTTATTACCTACCTTCCTGATACCAAAATCACCTCCACGCTGCCCCTTGAGATCTTTCTGCTCTTCCTCATGTACCTCTAAGACAGACTGAGGAACCAATCTCTCCCTGGAGTGCTTTCTCCAGGAAGAAAGACAGAGACTTTAAAAAAAACACTAAAATGTACATTTATGGTTCATTTTGTGCAAGGTCTGCACTTGTTAAACAGCTTCCAATCTGAAGCGTTTTCTATCATGTTTACTTAAATTACTGCCCTGCCCCAGAGTAAGTGATGTTAAACCACTATTAGTGTTCATGTTAAGCTGTTGTTGAAAGATCTCTTTAATACTTATTTTTCCTTTAAAAAATGCTGAATTCACTTTATTTTTCTTGTATAAAACCTCTTATACGGTAGCCACAGCTGGAGCATGGGTTCTCTGAATAGAGGTTTCCAGAAGATGACCAGTGAATTGCTGATAAGGAGATTCGGTGAACAGTCTCTTTCTACAGGTCAGAGGTCAGAGGTCAGAGGTCAGAGGTCAGAGGTCAGAGGTCAGGTAGCTATAGGTCTTGGAGATAGTGTCAAAAGTTTCCCAGGGTAGCAGTGCAGCTCCTGACAGATGTGTAGCAGTCATCAATACTGGCCAGCAGCAGCAGAGACAATGCTTGGGGTGGGAAGGGTGGGGATGGTGAGTGGAGGGTAAGGGGTGGGAGTGGAGAGTGGGAGTATGGGTTGGGAGTAGGGGGTAGAGAATGGGAGGTATGGGTGGGGGTGGAAAGTGGGGGTTAGGGGTGGGGTAGAGAGTGAGGGGTAAAGGGTGAGGGTGGAGGTGTTAAATGCACCAACAGAAACACAGCAGCCTGTCATCTTGCATGGAACAATGGGAGCTTGCCAATCTTGTTTCCCAGGTAGCCTCTCCACACAGGGATGATGCAGAGTTTAGCCAAGATGGTGCCTTCTAGCATGGCAGTGGTGGCAGTGGCTACCTCCTTAGATCACATGACAATAAGACCAACAAGATCAGTGCTCCCAATGGCAACACAAGTCCTGTCCCTGGTCTGCTGGACAGCCTGGGTCTGCTGCAGAGTGAAGATTCCCAAATTAAAGGGCCAATAAATATCTTCAACAAAATTATAGAAGAAAACTTTTCTAACTTAAAAAAAAAAATGCTCATAAACATACAAGAAGCCTACAGAACACCAAATAGACTAGACCAGAAAAGGAATACCTCCTGCCACATAATAATCAAAACACCAAATGCACGATACAAAAAAAGAATATTAAATGCAGCAAGGGAAAAGGGCCAAGTAACATATAAAGACATACCTATCAGAATTACACCAGACTTCTCACCAGATACTATAAAAGCAAGAAGATCCTGAGCAGATGTTATACAAACCCTAAGAGAACACAAATGCCAACCCAGGCTACTATACCCAGCAAAACTGTCAATTACCAAAGGTAGAGAAACCAAGATATTCCATGACAAAACCAAATTTACACAATATCTTTCCACAAACCCAGCACAACAAAGGATAATAGAGAGAAAACTCCAACACAAGGAGGGAAATTATATCCTAGAAAGAGCAAGAAAGTAATTCCCTTCCAACAAATCCAAAAGAAGATAGCTACAGAACTATAACTGGGTTATTAGTGAAGATTTGTGTAGATAAGCCCAGACAATATTTTATTTTCTATTCTAACACCTATGATAAATTGTTGGTTCCCTTTTCATTGACCTTTGACAAATTGTTTTATAACCTCCTGAAATGTGCTCTGAGTAAAAGTCTGGTTATTTGTCTAGGAAAAATTAACTGATGTTATCTGAGAAACTGACAAAATTCTTATTACAGTTTTTGACTATCAGAAAATGGCCTAGTAACAGTCTTGTTATAAAAGAGCTTAATAATCATGGATATAATTTTAAAATTTTTGTAAGATCATCATTAAGATTTAAAAAGTCATCTATTATATAACATCACCACAAAGATAATACATTTTTTATAGATCTATGGTTAATAATAATAGCTGAGACAACAATTTTACATCTTTAGAGAGTATATAGGTCAAATTACAAAATTTGTTTTTAGTGTCCTCAATTTTTTCATAATAGTGTTAATACTTGAGGACTTATACCTAATCGATTATGATAAGTGGATGTTACTCATTTTTAGTTAAAAAAATTAAATATGTGTATTTGATTTGACACCTTTTTTAGGCTTTCTAGTTATAATTACTTTAACAAGAGAAACAATTAAAAATATTATTAGTTATTGCCTATAGTATCTTTTATGCTTGGTGTTCCATATCAGATTAAGATAAACAAAACTGACTATTACTGTCAGACATTTGGGTTGTTTAGTTAACAATTTATTATTACCCATATTACTGGAATTACTTTACTCCTCAAAGATAAGATATTATAAAACAGATATTATAAAACTTTAAAATAATATCTTAATAACTCTCTAACTATGGGGGAGCAACGACTGGCGCTTCTGCCCTGGTTTTATAAGAACTCTGAAAAATGGCTTTTAAAACAAAAGGGGGGGAGCTATATCCCCAGAAGAAGTCTTCCAGAAATACTCTCCATCCTGCCTTGTTCAATTTTAATTTTCTAAATCTAAAAGCTCATGACAAAGCTGCTGCTGATTGCCTTTGGCATGCTGAGACCAATAAAAACTATGCCACAGTTATGTGGAAGGACCCTCTTACACTTAAATGGAATGGCCCGGACCCAGTTCTCATATGGGGCCGAGGGCTGATATGCCTGTTTGATGCCAAAGAAGGCACAGCTAAATGGCTGCCAAAAAGACTAATGAAATAAATAGATACCCCCACAAAGCCAGGCCCAATTATAAATAAGATGAATAACAATTGACATCCATGGAAGAGAAATCTCCCTGAGAATTCCCTTCTTTTTCCTTTCCAGGTAAAAATGAATCACCTGTGGTGTTGGCTGTTGGAAGTTCTAATCCTGATGCTGGCCTCCAGACTTATACTACTCACACCTTCAATGGGCCATTGACAAGGACATCAAACAGCTAGAGATTGACATCACTAATCTGAAGAAATCCCTTGTTTCTCTGTCTGAAGTGATCTCCAAAAATTGCAAAGGACTTTATTGAACTTGATTTACTCTTTTACAATAGAAAAGACTGTGTTAGCTCTAGACTGTGTACAGCCCTTAAAGAAGAATGTTGCTTTTACATAGACAAGACAGGGATGGTTAAAGAGAACATGAAAAAAGTTAGAGAAGGCCTTGAGAAAAGACAGTGAGAGAAAGAGAAAGATGAGAGCTGGTACAAGAATTAGTTTTTAACCCCTTCATGATTGTCAACCCTACTTCCTTCCATTAGGGGACTAATAATTGGGTTACTTCTGCTTATTTCTTTTGGTCCCTGGGCTGACTAACTTTGTGACACAACAGATAGATAATTTTGACAGCAAAACCTATTCAGATACATTAATTATCATAAGTTAGCTATGGAAGACCACGAGACTCAAGTCGAGGTTGTTACTCTATCCAGGGTGTTCCCAAAACCCCATCTCCACCCAACCTAGAAGAAGGGACTTCCGCCCCCTAGACCAAACAGAGAGGGGCCACCCAGAACCTCCTCTAACTAGCAATTTAAATTATTGCTTAGGCTGTGAGGCTAAGCACTGCAAGGGAATATAAATAAAAATTAAAAATATCCTCCTGGGTTCCCTGAGGGACAAATGTAACTGCATAGGGGTTGGTGTCTCCAGGAAAAAGACATTGGGATGGGTATGGCCCTCATGCCTCACTGAACAATGACAGGAGGACCAGAGCCATTACAAGGTCCTCTTTAATTACTGGAGGCCAGGCCTCTATTCCCACCTTTGAAAGATTGGAATCGTCACAGTCCTTCTATATTTGGAGAAGGGAGGAGATGTCAGGGGCAGCCTTACTTATACACTGAAGGCCTAAAAATCAGCCATAGGCCTGAGTCAGCCTGCTAACACAAAGCTTTGGTTTTCAGTGGAAAAACACTGAAACAGATAGCTATAAGATATTGTAAACAGGCAGCTTTCATGGAAATTTACCAGCCTGGATAAGAACCAATAGTCATAGACCTTGTGGATAGGTAATCTTGGTAGATAGTACCAGCTTAGATAAAAAACAAGTGATTCATAGGCAGAGTCACAGTGACATGTTCCCTGAACCTTCACCCAGCCGATACTCTGTTCTGGAAGATATCTGAATTCCCCCTGAACACCTATGCTCCTGCATCATCCCCTTCCCCACATCCTGCCTTTTTGTGTTTATAATCCCTGTGTGAAAAAGTAAAAACACAGTTTGATTAAAACAAACAAACAAACAAACAAACAAGTCAAGCAACTAAAAGTATCCTCTCTAGGGAATGTAATGTCCCTGAAATGAAAACTTCAAAAAGGTTTGGAAAGGAAATAGGGTAATAATTATGATTAGAAGCATTACAACTTTTTAAAGATTAGAAAAAATGCTTGAAGTGGTGCTTTGCATAAGAATGGTCCTTATAAGTTCACATAGTTAAATGCTTGGTTGGTCCTTGGTTGGTGGAACTGTTTGGGAAGGATTAGGAGGTGTGGCTTGTTGGAGGGGGGCTGTCACTGTGGCTAGGCTTTGAGATTTCAAAAGCACACATCATTCTCAGCTCTCTCTCTCTCTCTCTCTCTCTCTCTCTCTCTCTCTCTGCCTCATTGTTGTTGTCTCAACGTGTAAGCTGTCAGCTACAGCTTCAGCGCCATGCCTGCACACCTGCCTGCTGCCATGCTCCCTGCCATGATGATCATGTATTCCAACCCTGAAATTAAATGCTTTCTTTTAAAAGTTGTCTTGCTCATGCTGTCTTATCACAGAAAAAGGAAGTTAGACATGTGGTGAGTAGTGAAGAGGAAAAGTAAAATAACAATAATTCCAGAAGGAGCAAATAGAGGAAAAGAAATTCCAAATAAATAATTTAAGAATGGATGCACCACCCTTTTCTGGCGTCTCTGGGCACCAGACACACATATGGCATACAGACATACATTCATGCCAAAAGTGTATACACATTAAAAATAAAATTGGATTTTTAAAAAATGAAGCCTAAAGCTGTCAATCAGACACACCATATGCTTTAAAAAAAAAAAAAAAAAAAAAAAAAAAAAACAACAACAAAAAACTCTTGAAACAAAGAGAAGAAATTTTCTCATAGGAAGAAAACATAATTAGATTTTATGTAAAAGCTGGAGAGCTAGCTCATACTTCTCCCCAAAAGAAACAGTTCTATTGCCATTTTCTTAAACCAATGTAATCCCTAAGTGTATTTGAAACACTTATTCACAGATAAATATAGCTCTCACCACTCATCAAAGAAGCATCTTTTTGTAGCAGAGATTCATCACTGGTTAAAAGACAGAGAAAATGAGATGGTGGAATAGGCAACCCCAACTGATACATCTCTACTGCAACCGAAGGCTTGGGAAGCATAGAGGGAGAGAGCCAAAAATTGTGACTCAGGCACCAGGAGGACATCTGTTGTGAGACAGTGCCTTCTATATATGAGAAGCTACACCCATGTATTCTCAACAATATGGCTGCTTAAACAAGGTAGGCATAATGATAACACCAGTTGATGTGTAAATATAGACAGGGGACATTCCACATGGTCTCACCCCTAGATAAAAAGCTGCAGGTGGTCAGTGTCTACTGAAAGAGGGAAAATCAGTGTCCTCCAAGGTGAGTTTCCACATATGTTATCCAATCATAAGTAGTCAGTCCTGGAAATATATATGCATAAAGAAAGTTAAATGGATTTGGTAGAATGTGTGTGTGTGTGTGTGTGTGTGTGTGTGTGTATGGATACACACACACACACACACACATACATATTCATACCATGATATAACAATAATAACTAAAGAGGATACCATGAATTTGGCAGAAGAGACATTGGAGAGGAGGAGTGGGGATATGAGTGATGGAGATACTCATGTAAGAAGTTCTTTAAAAAATAAAATTATTAAACAAGCAAAGAAGAACATGACTGGACTTAATAGCAGTTACAGCATGTGAAAAAACAATGACTAGAGGAGAATGCTTCTGATACAGGAGAAATTGGGGCCCTCTCTTGGGGTCCTTAGTCTTGATAATAAAAGAATTTAGGAATGGGCTGAAATTAAAGTTCAGTTTTACTAAGGTTTAAAAGAAAATCCTCCAAGGCAGGTGTGGCGGTAAGTTTGGATTATACCACTTTGGCTCCCAGCAGGTCACATACATGTACCTGCCCAGGAGCTATCTGGATTCACAAATGGAAAACACACACCAGTACACACACACACACACACACACACACACACACACACACACACCAGTCTATTTTAAAGTGCCTGGGCACTACTAAACATTTCCAGGCTACACCAGACCCAATTGGGGAAGTGACCAGTGGCTACCCACCCGAATTCTCACATGGCTGGTCGGCTTTATCTTCTGCAGTTCCTATGTCCATGTATCTCTCACAGCTTTATGGCAATTCTCCTTTTTTCCTCCCCCATGCCTGTGTCCTAGACCACGTAACTCTAAGAGTCCTGCCCTGTCTCCCTTGCCTAGCTATTGGCCGATGGCATCTTTATTGATCTATCAAAAACCAGTTGGGGATAAGGACTTTTAGGATTTGAACACACAGATTCCCAATTGAATCAAAGCATTAGAACCAATCTCCAACAGGCAGATAAGCTGTAACTTTTAGTAGACTCCTGGAGGACAGTAAGGGAGAGAAGGAAAAAGCCCTTCCTTTAGGGTATCCAGCAGGGGTCCAGAATGTGATGGGGAGAGGGGATATACAGAAAAAAAAAAAAACCAAAAACAAACAAAAACAAAAACCAAGGAAGCCCAAGAACCAGCAAAAGCACATTAAGGTTCTGGACAGCATCTGAAAGAATGAGGCACCAAAACAGGAGAGAGAAAAAGTTATACTTTCTGAATTAGGACTCAAAAAGTGTACAACTCTCACTCCCCACTCAAACATCATGGCCGCTCAGCCTACGCAGACTGCACCAGTAGAGCTGGTACCCTGGAACTGAACAGTGCTGTTGCTTCATTGAAGGAATTCCACCTGTTTTTCAGGCATTGCTAAAGCCACCCACACTCCTCAGGTGGTCCTGCCTTTCTGACAGTGGTCCCTTAGCCAAATCACTGACTGTCTATCTTAGCTAGGGTTTTTATTGCTGTGAAGAGACACCATGACCACAGCAAGTCTTATAAAGGAAAACATTTAATTGAGATTGGTTTACAGTTTAGAGGTTTAGTCCACTATCATTGCACCAGGAAGCATGGTGGCATATAGGCAGACATGGCGCTGGAGAGGTAGCTGAGAGTTTTATGTCTTGATCCACAAACAGCAGAGAAAAGAACTTTGAGCCACTGAGTCTGGAATTGAGCATCTGCAGGCTCAAAGCCCACCCACAGGGACACACTTCCTCCAACAAGGCCACCATCTCCTAATAGTGACACTCTCTATGGAGGACCCTGGGGGGGGGGCATTTTTATTCAAACCAACACACTGCCCAACTGTAATGTTAGACATCCACTCGGGCCAGAGAATCTATTCTCTTGACTACAGGAGTTTTCCTTCAAATAGTCTTTTAATGTTACTCTAACACTTCCATGCTAAAAATCTCACGTTTACTCTACCAATCATATGGTATATGTACATTATATATACATTATATATGCGCACGTGTGTGTGTGTGTGTGTGTGTGTGTGTGTGTGTGTGTGTGTGTGTGTTGGAGGAAGTGTAAATGGGCTTTGAGGTCTCAGATGTTCAAGCCCAGGCCCCATATGGAAGTCATAGTCCATCCTTTGCTCCCTAGGTGGCTTTTTGTCAGAATGTTTCGTCACAGCAAGAAAGAGCCAAACAAAATTAATCTCGCCGTGTTTCCATAGACTCATCTGACTGCACCAGCTCAAAATCCTCAAATCTTCTGCACACCTGCTGCTGCACCTAGGTACTCGCAGGGATATACTGAGTCCCTGCTTTGTTTAAATTAATGCATACTAGTTATGTACATCTGTGTGTGTGTGTGTGTGTGTGTGTGTGTGTGTGTGTGTGTGTGTGTGTGTTTTATTAGTCAGGGTTCTCTAGAGACACAGAAGTTAATGGGATGTTTTTATATATTAAGGGAAATTATTGGAATGACTTGCAGTCTACAGTCCAACTAACCCAATAACGGGCAGCTTTGAATGAGAAGTTCAAGAATCTACTAGTTGCTCAGTCCCATAAAGCTAGTTGTTTCTGCTGGTCTTCTGTGTAAGCTGGATCCTGAGGAAGTAGGTTCCAACAGATGTGCTGGCAAAGTGAGTGTAAGCAGGTGAAAAAGAACAAAACCTTTTTGTTTCATTGTCCTGATGTTTCATTACCTCAAGCAGAAGCTTTGGCCTGGATAAAAGGCGTGTACCTTGTCTGGATTTGGAACATGCTCTGCCCCAGACTGGCCTTGAATTCAGAAATCTGCTTGAGTCTATTTCCTGGGATGAAATACATGTGCTACTTGCCTGGGCCTAAGCATGGCCACTATGCCACAAGATCTGGATCACAGGGTGACCTCCATTTCTGGATTGTAGTTCATTCCAAATGTAGTCAAGTTGACAACCAGGAATAGCCATCATATATAATGTGCGTGTGCATGTGTGTGTATGTATGTATGTAATCTTGAATCTCTTTGCTGGTTCTTTATAGCATATATAATATTCTACTGCAAACTATTACATATAGTACTGTGTGTCTGAATTATGCTATAAAACACTAGACTTCATTCCTCTTAGTAACTCTGTTTTGATATATGTTAGCCGTCTTCCGGCTATCTCTTACCCCTTCTGACTTTGCCTCTGTTGGCTATTATTTTGCTTTCTACTTTCTCTCTAAAGCCCACTTTCCAAAATAAAAGTATATACTATCCATCTTTTTGAGCCTAGATTTTACTTAATATAATATCCTTTAATTTATCCATATTGTGAGAAATGACAGAATTTCATGTCCTCTGTAACTGAATATATTCAGTGTTTGTGCATGTATGTGTGTATATATACACTCTTTTATGCATATGTCTGACCATGAACACCTTAGTTGATTCTGTACCTTGGTTATTGTGAACAGCACAAATCTAAACTCAGCAAGGCGGGTGTCTCTTCATTATACCGCTCTCTTCCCTTGTAGATGCCCAGTAGTGGGATGGGCACAGGGTCTTCTATCTATTGCTGTTAATCCATCTTGTTAGATTGTCCCATAGCTACAGCCTGTCAAAATCTTTTCAGATCCTAATTCTATCAGTCAGTGCCTTTTCTATCCTTTCCAGGCTCCTGTCATCCACAAATTAAATCAATGTGCCCTCTAAACTTTCATCTAAGGCACGGATGTAAATGACAAGCGAGCTGGGGCTGCGTCCACCCAGGAGTTCATCAGTCAATGCCAACAGCTATTCTGCAGTTCTGAAGTGCCCTGCTTCTCATGGGATATGTTCCAGAAGATATAAAATTAGATCTATGAACAAAAATGTTATCATGTTATTAATATGTGGTATTTGAGTCCTTTAACCCCAATGCACTGAGCAATTTTAAGTTAAAAAGAAAAGTCTTTTAAATAAGATGAGCAGTGGATGCCTTCTCTAGACTCAGTTTATGACTGCCTTCTACAGAGAAAAATGTGATAAGGGCATCTCACAAGAGTTCTTTATAAAGAGAAAACAAAACAAACAAGCCAGTTCCCTGGGTGAAGAGCAGGCCACACTCACTGGCTGCTGCTCCTGTCACTCTGGTGTCTCTCCTTTCTCTCATCTCCCCAACTACCCCATTTCCTGAAGTATGCTCCCCATGTTTAAACATTGCCATGGTGGTTCTTTGGTAATATTGTTTTGTTGGGGGGGGGGAGTTGCTCAGAGTTTCTCCATTTCAGCGTGAGCATAAAAGTTTCATTACCATCCAGGCCAGTTATAATTTGGTCTCTTGTCTAACTTGGAGAATTATTGGGTTTATTGGGTTCCTGGATCCAGTCTTTGTAGTTGTGCACTGTACATCTTTGCTCCTGTGCTTTATTTAGGATGTTCAGGAAAACTCCAGTCAACCGGGATGCTGGGATTTAGAATCCCTGAATAGAAAACTAGTGCCAAGAAGGAAACACTGTGACTCCACCGCCTATGCTAACAGCACTTCATTAAACCTTACTTAAGCAAGTAGAGCTTGAGGGCTTGACCTCCATAGCAAGGACGGTGACACAGAAAAATAGAAACCTGAAAAAATGGACAGCCAGTGTCATACAGGCTCGCTTGCCTAACACACTCAGTGAAACTTCTTTGAAAAATACCTGACCAATTATCACTCCTAAGGGGGCAAGACTAAGAACCTTGTTGCCTCATTTCTTGGAGGAGAAGGTGTCCCATTATCTTTGACCTTCAAAGTGGGGTAAGATGATTGGTCCTTTGCAAGGTTACCACCACACTGAGAAAATAACACTTTTAGCCTAGCCATCACTGAGGTCAGGGCCTGACTCCAACACAGCCTCAGATCCCTGCGTAGGGGAGGCCACTGCAGAGAGAGTCAGTCACAGAGCTGAGAAAGGCGATGTCCGTCACTAATGAAAACTCACATCCCGCGGTCTTTGACTGTGTGAGGAAGGCACTCGTGTATGATTGACAGAGGTAAATGTGCACTCACATTCAAGCGCACTTAGTGGGAAAGATACAATTAAATGGTCACTGCTTCAGCAACGCTTTTCTGAATCTCAGTCTTAATTTGATTTGACCTTTTAAGAAAAATTACTTAGCAGATAAATTTGTCCTAAGATCGTGGACAAGAATAAGGTGGAACCACACTTATAATTAACTTCTCTCCTGCTAATATTAACTTCTTTCATATATTTAAAACCATGTCGATAGGCGTTGTACTAATGTAGAATTCTACATTTTCATATGCCCTTACTTGGGGCCTTGTATTTTAGTGGCTTCTAGCACTTATTGATGTTATAACCTCAGAACAAATTTCTTCCCTTTTTTGCCTCGAGGCACTTATTCTAGCATTAGAGGGGGATCAGTTACTAAAATTGACTGTAGAGAGCTTTAAGGCTGAATTAAAATTGTGTCCCATAAACAGTTGTGCCATTTATATTTGTTAGAGGGTGGTTGCCACCTGGCTTGTTCTGCTTGTGCTTTAGGGACCCAAAGTTATAGGGCAATTTTTCTCATGGAAGTTTTTAATCAAAGTGCCAGCTCCGGTCTGAGCCATCTCTTTGAAACACGATATCTCCAACCCTGGTAGCATTCTGGGAATTTGAATGAGAATATAAATTTGTTTCATTAGGGCTTCTTATTGGTTGACCAAAAAGAAAAATTAACTTTGTGTATATCCACAGATTAAAATATTAAAAATTTAAAGGATCTTTGCCTCTAGATATAGGAGGGAAAGATGTAAATTAATTTAAAAAAATATCTCTTGAAACTGTCACATGCTGTTTTTTACCTTTCAGTGAAAAGACCTTTCAGCATAAAAGAGCATGACCTACATATCTCAGGCTCCCTGCTAGTGGGCTGAGTTACCACCTAGTTCACTTGATTACTTTCTAGTATTATTTAATGTTGCCTCTAGATTTACAAACGGAAAACTGAGGCATATACTATATAGGTGACTTGCCGGAGGATATAATGCCAAGCTGGCTTTGAATCACAGCAGGCTCTGTGTTATACTATACTCCCACAATCCTCTTAGAGAATAGAAATATCTCGCCCAACCTTTAACCAGAGACTCTAAATGCCAGACAGTGGATGGGTGAAAACCATGTATTTTCATGTCTCAATACCTCAATGTTCTTTCAAAGGCTCTTCCTCTTCCTCGTTTGGGCTTTTTTGTGACCTTGTCCTAGCAAGCAGTAGGAGAGGGCACTCTGCTTTAGAGGAGACATTTTTCCATGAACGCTCCATGTAGGAGAATGAAAAGGGAGCCTAGAGAGTAGAAAAGCATTCAGTTCACCTTCTCTGCTTTAAACATCTCACTGTAACACACACAGATTCTTTCATTTGTGATGACAGTGGCTGTCCATGCCTTCTGGTTATTTTGGCTTCAGTTAGCAGAGGCTGGTATGGTCTTTTCATTTAGTTTTTCTCTCTCCTCTTGTTCTACCTAAAAGGACATGATGAGGCATTTTCTCACTATTCTGTAAAAATCTAAGCTCTCTAAACAAGCTATGCGCAGCCTGCGCTGTTGACATTGGACAATAGAAGCTCACCTGCCTAGTGTAAGCACTGTTTGCTTTCTGTGATGCAAGCCAGATGCAGTGCTGGGCGGTTTAATGAGAACATCCTGCGTGGAGGGTGGCTGACAAGTACCTGATTGCAGTGGGCATGGTACAGCACATTCTAGCTAGCTTGGCCTGGGCATCACTTTGATCAGTGGGCATGCATCCTCTGGGCTCCAAGTCAGTAAAACCATTGTCTTATGTGTACCCAGAGTTCCTGAATGTATTAAAGTTGGGAGCTGAAACAAAGGGTATGCACAATAGCTTTTATGTTTTGCCTTCTGTCTTTCCTTCAAGCTTTTCAAACTTGGATAGGATTTCAAAGTTTGTTTAGTCCAACCCCAAACTTTTCTTTGTAGAGAAAGTTAGAGACTTCTCTCTTCGTTTCTGTTCTGGGATGGGAGTGGTAAGTCTGTCTTGATCATTAGCCATACACCTTCTGCTGAATTCATTGAGTCCTCTACCATCTCTTGAGTATCTGCCATGTCCTAGGTACTGCTTACCAAAGGAGTGTTAGGCTTCCTTTTTACAAAAGAGATGATTATATGCCAGATGTGGACAAACTTCAACCAGCATCTTAAGTCTCATGGCAACACAGCATCTGTGTTGGCTCATGTGTGTTTATGGCTCTTCTGAGCCATGATGGCAGAGCTGAGATGTTATTACAGACTGGGTGGCTTGAAAAGGTTAAAATACTTACAAGTTGGCCCTTCAAAGAGAAATATTGTTATACCTGATTCAGATCCTTTTCCTGTAGGTATCCCTTAAGAACAGTGTTAGAAGTGAGTGGCTGATAGTGAAAGTAGCCCGGGCAAGGACCATGCTTTACAGACCAGAATGGATGTCACCAGAGGAGGCATATAGCCTTCCTAATGTAACAGACTATTACCACTGTGAGCACTGTACAGTTAGGATGCTTGGTGGCTGCTGAGGGTTGAGGTAGAAGCACTCATCTAGAGAAAGGTCACTTAAGACAAGAGGAATGATGTGTGGCTTGGCCTCAATCAGCATCAATGCTAAGCCTTGGCCTGGACCATTCCTTTACCTCACCATCAGTGATGCTTTCATTAAAAAACCTCAGGCATTGTGGGAAATATTCAGGCATTGTGGGAAATCTCCAGGTATTATGAGAGATACTGAAATAAGCTTTGGAGTATCCTTTTCATCCCCAGGTACGGATCCCTTTAGAATCTACAACAGCACTTATCATGTGATAGAATCTCAGCAATTATTGCACACATACACTATATGTGTGTGTGCATGTGTGTGTATATATTATATATATATATATATATATATATATATATATATATATATATATTATATGACCTATTAAGTCCATTTAATGATGCTCATATGCACACCGTGTAGGGCTGACCACTTGGGATTGGATAATCTATTGAGGACTCATGCCTATAGAAAAGCTGAGATCCTCCCTCTCTCAGCAACCACTGATAGCTGAAAGCTATCTATCTAGGGGTGAGCTTGGTGAGAGCTCTATTTGTGTCAGCATGAGTTATTAAAAAAGGCTGTGGGAATTTTGAAGCATGGGGCTGGTGTGGTGGTGATCCGCCAGGGAACTTAGCAAACTGGAACCATGCCTGCCACTGCCTGACTGCCAGCCTGCAGGGACCTGCCTGCATAGTGTGAATTGCATTTTAAAATATTTTCCGCAACAAGCATGTCAACTAGTGTTGTCCTTGTGCAAGTCTTGCTTAGGCAGCTATGTTGTTGAGATTTCATGGGTACAGTTCCCTCTCATGTGTAGAAGACACCATCCTGCAATAGGGATCTGAGTCCTCTGGCTCTCACACTCTTCTGCGCTTTCTTTGAGCCTTAGGTATAGGGGTTGCATCATAGCCGTATCCGCTGAGGTTGGGCATCCCAGTTGCTTATGAATTTTGACCAGTTGTGGTGCTCTGTAAAGGTCTCCATCAAAAGCACCCTTTGTAAATGAGTTACTTCCCCCAAGAAAATGGAAGTCCTCATGGTCTGAACAATTGGTATAACTTCATTTACTGACAGGTGACTCAAAATAATCTCTAAACAGAAAGTAGCTAGGTGACAACTCTGTCTGTGTCTTACATCAGGCTTCTTGATCAATTTTTAACTTAGTCGCCTTTTAATTTTAACACGAGTTTTATCTGTCAGTTCCTGATTATACATTTGTTTGATGACTACCTAAAAGGAATGTCATTTTATCCCATGTCATCAATAATAGAGCCCCCCAAAACAGGGCTATGAAAGTTCACTTTGTTCTTTGTTGGTTGGCAGCATTCCTACTCACGCTGTGGTGGGCAAAATGAGCTCATTCTATCTAAAATATTACCTTCTGTAAATGGATTTGACACCATTAGCAGTTAGCATTGAATGGCTGCCGACTACAGAGCATGCACAGTGCTGGCTGTTCTAAAGGCAGCATTTAATTTGGTCATTGTAATGCATAAGGAGGATGGATGAGCTTTTAGTTTTACATATTTAAGACAGGATCAAATGGGCTTAACTAAGATCTCTCTCTCTCTCTCTCTCTCTCTCTCTCTCTCTCTCTCTCTCTCTCTCTCTCTCTCTCTGTGTGTGTGTGTGGTGTATGTGTGTGTATGTGTGTGTATGTGTGTGTATGTGTGTGTATGTGTGTTCCAGCCATGTCTATTTACTTTTGTCTTCAAAGCCACTTAGCCACTCAGCCACTAATACAATAACCTGCCCCAAACAGTCTAGAGTTAAAGGATGTATCACTCTTTAGTGTCACATTCTTAATGGCAATCCTCCTTGGGCAATGTCTCAGTCAGTCCTCTATTGCTGTGAAGAGAAACCATGACCAAGGCAACTCTTAGAAAGGAAACCATTTATTTGAGAGCTTGCTTAAGGTTACAGAGATTTAACTCATTTTCCCATGGCAGAGACATGGTGGTACACACTGTGCTGGAGCAGTGGCTGTGAGCTACATCCTGGTCTGCTGACACAGAGAGAGACGGGGATGGGGGCAGGAAGGGGAGACTGAGCTTGGCATGGGCTTTTGTAAACTTAAAGTCCACTTCCAGGGACATGCTTCCTCCAACACTGCCACACCTACTCCAAAAAGATCACCCCTCTTAAATACTTTCAAGCTGTTCCACTCCCTGATGATGAAACATTTACGTATATGAGCCTATGGGGGCCGTTCTTATTTAAACCACCTATGTCTTTATGTCTAGGCTGTATGTCACAATGAGATTTTTATTTTATTTTGTTTTAAGGGATTAAAAGAGGTTATGTGCGTGAGTATTTGCATGCCTAGTGCTTAGAGAAGCCAGAAGAGGTCACTGGTGACCTGGAACTGTGACCTATCAGTAGTTGTGATCCATTATGTGGATAATGGGAACTGAGCCCAGGTTCTCTGCAAAAACATCAAGTGCTCTTAACCACTGAGCCATCTTTCCAACCCTACCACAAAGCAATTCTTACCTAGGACTCAAGAACACTTTATGGGTGCCTCGAGGATGTTACAAAGTCCAGACAGTTTATGCAAGGTTGTGTGTTTCTGCATGGGCACATGCATGTGGGGTGCAGTTTTCTAGTAAAGGTTTTCATTGATTAACATGACTCAATAAAGTGCTAGGAATAATTTACTTAGTTTATTATTTAATTATTCTTGGACTTACTCATTGAAAATTTGCTAGCAGCAATGTGGCAAGCACTGTGCAAGGGAGCTCCTGCGATGAGAGCTGCATTACAGAAGCCTTTTCTGCCCTTAGCCTAGCATGGTGTTTCCTTATCTGGGGCTGTAGAATTTGTACCGTGCATTCTTTTACTAATTTAGAGTTCACTAAAAATTAATAATGCTAAGTATACTGGCTGAATTAATTACAAAAAATTAAAGACACCATTCCCTGTGAAGCAATAGAAAAATGCCTCTGAAACATCTTTTCATAAATTACATGCATATTCAATCTTTATTGCATTGACTATTTTCTCATAATAATTATTCTATGGAGGAAAAATATTAAGAGTTTAGCTATGGAATTGAGATTATTTATTTATTTATTTATTTATGTATTGTACAAGAGACTGAGGATTCTTGATGTTTCAATCTGAACAGAAATCCTATTTTAAATAACACAAATGCATTTAATTGACACACTCAAGGCAGATTTTGTTTTAGATATCTATGAGTCCAGAGATCAAATAATAGTGTCAAATTTCCAGTTCTCCCTCTGCCTCTCCCTTGCCACATAATGAGAAATGGCCCAGACTCTTAGCCTACAAACTCAGCAACACCAATGGAGAAAATGATCTCTGCTGGTCTCCATCAGAAAGATCACAAGCGCTGTGTGAGCCGGCATGGGTTGTAGATGCTCAGGTCTAGGCCAATAGTTCCAGTAGTTTTGTCAAGAAGACACAACCCCTGTGCTTGCCCTTTGACCTGGGGTAGGCTACAAATGGCTCCACTCAAATAGCATAAGCTCTTATAGAACAGAGGATTTTATTGCCTTTACAGAGGTGAGCATTTTCCTGATGGGCCATAACTACAGATACTGTTATAGCCACGTGTGTATCTCAGAAACTGCCGTGAAGCTGGCAGCCTGTTTTTGACTCAGTGACAACTGTTCTTTCCCATGTGTTAGGCATCAAACAGACAAACCAAACAAGCAAGGATCCTGTCTTCTTATAGGAGACTGTCATATGCAAATCAACTTATACACTATTAGATTTGAATATGAAGCTCTTTCCATGGGTTCGTGTCTTGAACACTTGATCTCCAGCTGATGGTACTCTTGTGGTTCTCAGGGTGAAAGTTCAACCACATCTCTCTCTTCCTTTAATTCTACTTCTGTCCATCATGAGATAAGTGACCTTCCCCTCTTCCACATGCTTGATTTTCTTGCCCAAGCGCAGGAGACTAAGCAACCATGGGTGGAGCCCTGGAAGCTATGAGCTTCCCCCTTAGGTTGGGTTTTTTTTTTTTTTTCAGGTATTTTGTTATAGTGGCAAGAAAAGTAAGCAATGTTCTCACTGAGTCATAAGGTCAGAAGCCTTACGAAGAGATATGAGGGTGATATCAGATGGTATCAGTCACAAAATCTCATGGGAAAATGTTGGGTAAAGACCGAATAAGTGAAGATGGCCACATGAATATCAAGTAGGTGAGTTGTTGTGGAAGAGAGAGAGAGAGAGAGAGAAAGGGAGAGAGAGAGAGAGAGGCACAGAAGCAGAGGAGGAGGAAGGGGAAGAGGGGAAGAGGAAGGGGAGGAAGAAGAAGAACAAGAAGAACAAGAAGAACAAGAAGAACAAGAAGAACAAGTAGAACAAGAACAAGAAGAGAGGAAAGGCAAAGACACTGAGACGATATGATGCCTGGCATGGTCAAGAATTAGAGGAAGCCAAGAGAGCTGAAGATGAGCTCCCAGTGTGGAGAATAGAAGATAAGGCAGTAGAGTCAGCAATATACCTTGCAAGTCTTGGTTTTGACCTGGAGTGAAATGAAAAAGCACCACAAGCATTTTAAGAGAGAAAATCTAGATCAAAATCCTACTTGTACGTATTCATAGTTAGCTACAGAGGGCAAGTCAATTACCTGACTGAGGAGAGTTCTCTGCTTATGGCAGCCACAGTTAGATTATGAGATCCAACAAAGATAACCTTGTAAATAACCCAGCACCTAACACACAGAAGTAGGCAATGAAAACTGGCTTGCTTTCTACATTGGATGGCTCTAGTTCCCTAGACACTTCTCCTGCAGAGTAAAACAAAACATGAAGCCAATGGAGCCATTTTAAGTTCCTGTAGCTTTATTTCAGCCTTTGTCAAGTTTGGGTATCAGCATGACCCCATAGGTAACAGTACCTCAGATAGGGCATTAAGGGATGTTAGTAACTAGCTGCTTTAAGAGCAGATCAAGACGGGCTGGCTGTATATTATACTTTACTGGGTAACAAAGAGATTTTTAGTGTGTTCTGGTATATTTAATATGTAATATAATAAAAAAGGACTTATGTGTCATGTCAAGGGGCAAAGCATAAATGATTCTGACAGGGGAAATGGGAGATCAGATGCTATAACCTCAGCCGACAGCAGAACCAGCATGATTAATGTTCTTAACTAAAATAGCCAGCTTTCAGCTTTCAAAAGCACCCTTCTAGCCCTTCCAGGGAGCTAGGAACATGAACTGTTTCATAATGAGAAATGACCAGCTTGGTTTCCCGAGAGTCTTGAGAAGCAAGAGACAACTCTTAAATTTTCAGAAAGAATTTAGAGGAAAGTTACTTGCCCAAGGTCAAGGATATGGAATCTCTAGAAGACCTTCAGCAACACACACACACACACACACACACACACAGAGAGAGAGAGAGAGAGAGAGAGAGAGAGAGAGAGAGAGAGATACAATTTTCTTAAATTTTGGGACCACATTGGTTTAAAAAGGACTAGGATCCAGGCTAGATGATCTTTTGTTTTCCTCTAAGTTTAAAAGAAAACAAGTCATTTTTTGTGGGCCCTGGATACTCTGTACACGGCACCCAAAGACTGTCAGCTGTGCACATTGTACAACGACATTACATCATGTCACACTGAAAAGATTTGTACTCATTCTGCATTCTGTTCCTTAAAGTTGGATCCTGTCCCTCAAAGAGTCATCATTGGCCAAGAGCATCTTCTAACCTGGATGGAGGCTACAATTCTGACTATAACATAGCAAGTGGTCTAACCCTACAATTGCTTCCTTCACTCATGTGCAAACATTGGTAATACAGAAAGAAGAGAGTGGGGTGCAGAAGGGCGGTGATGAGTCCTGAGGCTAACGGAGGCTGGAGAGCTGCCACCTGGGAAGCTGGCCTTTGTGCCTTCTGACAGGTGGGGCAAAGAGTGTAACAGATTAGATTCTGGAAAAAAATACCCTAACCACCAAGTCAGACACTCGCCTTCTGGTGCAGTGACTCAGCCAGGAGAAACCCACTCTGCATATGACAGTAGGATGAGCAGGCAGGTGTCAACTTCTCTGAAGGCTCTACTTCTACTGGCATGAGTCAAACTAGATTGCTGAGGAGATGATGAGACAGTGTGTGGTAACAGTCACTCACCTCAACCACAAGGCTTAGTGGGGTCTCTGGCTTCATCAATAACATTTCCAGAAAGAGCAAGAAGGGAAATTTTTTAAAGCAGTCATCAGGATAATGGAAATTCTGTGTCAATCCTAATTTAGAAAGTTAGACTAGATTTGCACACATAATCTGAAGTCCAGTTTGAGCTTGATCACTATCCTAGGATCAAATAGTTAATGAGATCAAAGAAAGCAAGTAGGGCTACACTGAAGTTTTTCTGGACTGTTCTGTGACATGGGTGCTCACATGTGTGTTCATGAGCACATTTGATAGCTGTGTTTTACTTAGGTTGTTTTGGTTTTTTTTTTTTTGGTTTTGTTTTTTGTGTGTTTTTTTTGGGGGTTTGTGGGTTTTTTGATATAAAAAATATGGGGAAAGTAGGAAAAGATACTCTTCTTAAATTAAGTAGAATGTCAGGAATATTAACATACTGTAATTCTGACGTATTTTCCAGAAGCAGGCATTTAAAAGAAGGGTTCCTATAAAGAGGTAAATAGAGATTATTCTTTTGAGCACTTATGACAGTGTAAGCTGGGAGAGAAAGGAGAAGACCATGTGTCAAATCTAACTGAAAAAGTGTTTAGCAAATCAATTTACTTCACAGAGTAATTTATGGAGCTATTGTTGGGGGCTTTTGTATTTGAATAAGAGCTTGTTTCTCTCATCACCCTGCCTATCTCTCCCAGGATCCTATAGTGAAGGCACAAACTTTTACATGGGTGATTATTGTGGGTTGCCATGGAAATAATGAAGAGCACCTCATTCAGCATTAGGACTTCACAGTGATCAGAGGCAGCAGGATGAAGAGCCAGTCCTGTTTAAATAAGAGGCTTGCTAATTAATGGAGCACCAGGGGATAGATTAAAGAGAAAACCACACAGCAGATAAATCCAGGTTTTCAGGGCTCTCAGAAGAAATGATGACTCTCCCAAGAGGGCTCTGCAAGTGGAAGCTTTCTCTCCTGTGCTCTGCCTTCTGTTCAGTTCTGGGAGGCAGGTTTCTCTGGACTCTCTGGAGGCAACTGGAAATAGAGGCTGAGGAAACTTTCCAGCCAACCAAATCCAAGATGTAAAAATGACACAGCCAACTCCCAGGAGACACTGATGGTGTTCACAGGGTTCTTGCACGCTGTATTGGTGTCTGTCTTCTGGGGTTCAGGTTCTCAGAAGGACCCAATTTGGGGGAAGCAGCTTCATCTCCCCACGGAGCCACCTTCTTTCACTCTGTAACATTCCATCTCTGCCCTCCAGAGGTATAAAGGCTGTGGCCTCCCCAAGTCTCTTTTCTCCCTTTCCTTGCTTCCAAACTATTCACTAGGAGTTTCTTGGCTAGTTAACAGGGATGGGAGAGCATGAGGTGCAGGGGCTGGCGTTGGAATGAAAATGCGAAATCACCACTGAGTGCTGGCCGGTGCCCAAATACCAGCTGCTTGAAGGAGAACAGAAAAATCATTTCCTCCCCGGTAGCCCATTTGAAAATACTTCGAAACAAATGAAAGATTGATTGGGTCATTTTAAACATATCAGATTTCATTTCCCAAATGTTTTCTGAGTGTCATTCATGAATGGGTGCTAAGAAGCTAACTCAGGACAAACCACACAGATTCCTTGGGCCAATTAACTTCCCTCACATCGAAGAAATGAGCCTGTGACACCTGGTGAGATGGATCCTGATAGTTTCCCAGCCTTCTCACCTGTGTCAAGAGCTGAAGGCATCTTAAGATGTTTGACATTCATAGGATTGGGCCTCAGAGCTGAATGAATAGAATTGATTTGATTGGAGAAATGTGGTATGACTCCCCTGGATAGTTCTGTTTATTTACGACAGGAACTAGAATTTGTGTGGGGTAGGGTGATGACTAGCATACTGGATTGCTATGGCAGGTGGTCACTCTATGCCTAGTCCTTTAGCAAGGTCTCATTCTTTGCCAACAACCAGCCTGAGTATGTTTAAGCCACTAAACTAACAGTGGCTGAGAAAAATGAGATGTCTGTAATCTTTTGGCTGTCGCTTAGGGTTCCACTGTGGCCTACCCAGGGCTTTTGAGGTGTAGCCATAACAGTAGAAAATTGTCTATTAAGTTGCTTGGGATAAGTATCCCATGATAGCCCCATGTTTTAGTTTATATTCTTTTGCTGTGATACAACACTTTAACCAAAAGCAACTTAGGAGAGGAAAGAGCTTATTTGACTTCCACTTTCAGCTCAGTACAATCGTTGAGGGAAGGCAGAACTTGAAGTAGAAACCATGGGAAAACACTGTATGCCAGCTCATCCATAGGTTCGTGATTCTCTACTTTTCTATATAGTCCTGGACCACCTGTCCAGGGAATAGTGCCACCCACAGTAGGCCAGGTTTTCCTATATCAATTAACAATCAAGACAATCTTTCGCAGACATGCCCACAGACTAATCTGCTGAAGACAATTTCTCGGTTGAGACTCCCTTTTCAGATGACTATAGCTGTATCAAGTTGACTAGACACCCCACACAGGAACAGGTAAAGCAATGGTGGCTACCAACTGATGAAAATGGACATTTAGAAGTAAGTTGTGTAGCTTCTTTGATCCAAATAAATGTTCAATTGTTAATGGCATGGGATGGAAGTCAGGTCCCAAAAGTGCAGAAACAAATGGGTGTTTCTGAATTGAGTATATATATTCAATTGAATCATTAATATCAATTATATATAATCATATATAATATGTTATATATTATTAATTATTAACATATAACTAATAATTAATTATTGGCATATATTATATATCATATATATATATATATATATATATATATATATATATATATATATACAGAAACCCAAATCCTCACATTAGTATATATGTTCTCTCTCACACCTTCTGTTCAGGTTCCTAGCTGGCCTCTGCTGTTCCCTAAATACACTCAGCTCAGGGCCTTTGCACTTGCTGGTCCTTATGCTTCAGATGCTGTTTCTGGAAACCATTTGCCTACCAGAACTCCACTCACACACCATCATATTTGTGAAATCTACCTGGGTGGCCTTGTGGCACTCTGCCCTTACATGCTCTATTCGTTTTATCCAGAATGAGCTAGTATCTCAAACTATGTATTCCCCAGTTCTCAGTCTTCTTTAAACTCAATTCCCAGACACTTGATACCTGCTATTTCCTGCTATTTGATCAACACCCAGGATTCTATTTGGTCTATAATAGGCACTTAATAAACATGCATTGTTGAAGTTGATGTGGACCAATTTGCACCCCAATTTGGAGTGTGCATTCAACCATATTCCAAATGAACAGAAACATAAGGCAGAAGGAGCTAAACACCTTAGGAGGGAGCAGGTTAAATGATCTTGCCATCTAGGACAGAAAGAGATGATTCCAGCTGGAGGGATGAAGCATGGGGAGTGGAGAAGAGACTGTACAGTCCTTTAAACATAGGTTGGGTTTGTCCCTTTGGGGATAGCAGAAAAAATTAAATAATGGACATGACAAGCAAGTATGAAGAGATCTAAAACCAGCAACTAACATCAAGAGAGGTGGGGAAAGCAGTGGAAAAGACAGCCTGAGGTCTGAGCTCGCATCTCCTAGCTTCTCTAGGAAGCTGTGTGTTCTCACTCTGCAGATCCTGAAGTGCTGCAGTAGGGCTGGAGTGAAAACAGATGTCAACACAGAGCCAGCCAGATGTGACCAGGGTGACCAGCTTGTCTAGCCACACACCTACTCAGTTCCTGGAACCCCACAGGCAATGCTATTTAACCCGAACATTGCTGCTCCATCAATAGGAGCCATTAAAGGTGTTCAGGCTGGGCAGAGGCTGGATTAGAGCTATGTTTCAAAAAGATTAATCTGGCAACTGAAAGAAAAATGGGAGAGAGAAGAGACCAGAAGCAGGAAAAGCAATTAGGAGACTCTTGCCACAATCTTCACGAGAGGTAATGAAAGCCATAACTTAGGCAGGCCTGCCTGGGAATCATGAGCTCACATGTTAGGACCCTGGAAACATGGAAAAGGGATTCTGAGGGAGGAAAATGAAAATAGGGATAAAGTTGAGGAAATACTGGATCCCAGCAGTGAACAGGTCAGCCAGCAGTACACAGGCCATATGACTTTTTCTCAGATGGTCAGTTCATTGGAGAAGCTGGCCGGTGTTTTAGGGCTTGGAAAATCAAGAAGAAAGCTGCAAAAGCAGGAACAATGTTAGCATTCAAGTGACTCAGCTTGACAATGAGGATGAGAGAGAAGGTTGGAGAGGGAGAGAGGGGGAGAGAATTCACATTGGAGATGCACAGGCAGATGTGTGTGGAGGTCTGCAGTTGACTGCTCACCACCTTACTGGGAGGCAAGGCAGGGTTTCTCACTGAACCTAGAGCTTGCTGTTTTAGCCAGCCAGGCAGGCCAACTTGCTGTCAGGGAGTTCCCTGTCTTCACACTCACTGGGATGACGAGGATGTAAAATCTGGTCCTCACATTTGCATAGCAACACTTTGCCTGCAAAGCCATCTCCTCAGCTTCCTCATGGCTTGGATTTGTGGAGTTGGATGTACACAGTGCCACTAATATGAAGAGCCTTTGCAGTGCATAAGGCTATCGAGTTCTTCTGTCTCTCTCCCCTAACCACACCCCCACTCCCAAAGCCATCAACACACTCTCCGAGTGCCACATATTTCCACCACGTTTCCTCATTTTCTGTCGATGCTACGTTTGTTCTTCCTGGGATGGATACATTACAGCCCTAACTTTTCAATGTCATCGTAATAGTGAAAATCCCAGTATTTTTAAGTCTTGACATGGCTTCTTGTCTGTGTTCCAAACTGCTCCACAGACTCGTGAAGTAGTTGCTAGGCATCTCAAGCTTAAACAGCCTAAACAGAATTGATCCCTATCCAGGTCTGTTCTGTTCAGCTCATTTGAGTTCCACTGTGGTCAATGGGAACATCATTGGCTAGTCTGGAATTCAGAAGCTATACCTGATTCCAACCCATCTGCAAGCTTTGCTCATCACTTGTATATAATCCATCCTCTGCCCTTGACCTTCTGTAGATAGCGTTACCTCATCCTAGACCACACTTGCAGACTACTACCTGGGTCTCTTTATCTGTTCTCTGTATCGCTTCCTCCATTTCCCACACACCCAGACTTCCCGTCGTGTTCACCTTCCCCTTAATTTATCTTTTAGCTGCATTAACACCGTTATCCATTTTCCCCTATCTCCACCCTGGGTTTGAAAATCTTCACTTCTTGATTTCTCTGAATTTTATATCGTTATGCTTTCTAGATTCATCTTTGTACTGGCCATTAAATACTCAAGGCTCCGTCCTAGGTATCTCCTTCTCTTCTTCTGTTCCCCAAGATCTCATCGGTGCCCACATCATTTCTGATGTTAATGGTTATGCTGGTGATTAACATTTACATCCCCGACCTGGAAATCTCTTGTGAAATGCAGCTGCCTTCTTGACATTTCTTGGATGTCTCATAAGTATTTTAAACGCATTATGTTCAAAGTCCAAAACTAAACTAAGATTAAACTCCTTCTCTACTCTTGGGCCTCTTCCAAAGGCTCTTTGCCCAATGCATAGCCCATAATGCATGACCACAGGGCATGGCCCACAGTGACTACCTACAGTGCTGCCAGTTTGTACAAGCCAGAACTCTGATCACCCTAACACCTCCCTCTCATTTGCCTTTATCTTCTTTCCCTATATCCAATTCAATTGCCAATGGGGAAACCATTTCCTGACATAGGTGACTGACTGGCTTAAGCTGTCCCTGCCTTTATCTTCTCTCCTGAGATTTGGTCTTAGAACCCACCTCACAGGGATGCTCTGAGTACTAATACATCCCAAACTGGTCAATTTTGAATTTTTTAATCTATCCATTTCCCTCCCTCTAGATTCATTCTAGCTACACTAGTTCAAGACACCATCACCTTGGAATGATAGGACTCCCTTGAGTTCCTATGCTATTGAGACTCCTAAGCCATCCACCTTGTCTGTCCCTTCTTTCCCACCATGGCCACAAAATATCCTTTTCACTTCCAAGGTACAATGATCTCTTCAAAATGCAATCTGATCACTTCTGACTTCCTACCACCCCCTTGTCTCATTAATCACTGACTTCCCACTAGATTTAAGACAAGCACAAAGCTCCTTATGTGGTCCTGCATGTCTTCTTAGGCTCCTTGCTGTTTGATCCTGACTCTGTCTCCTGTCTGACCTCCTGTACTGCCATGAGGGTAGCACACAAGTCATTCACTGAACCTGCAAAGCCCTTCTCTTTCCTATTCTGCTAATAAAAGTTCCAATGCATCCTATACACCTTTGTACAAGAGCCTCTTCAAGTATCCCTGATTAAACCCTTACTACTTAGGCCCCTCTTGCTGCTTCAATTTGATTCCCAATGAAGTCTGTTTCCTCTACTGGACATGGTGTTCCATGAGGACAAAGGTGTTGCAGGATATTTGATCACACCATGAACCCCAAGCTTGTGTTGTCTACTGGAAAAAAATCTGTTTCTAGTTGTGGTGTGGCTCAGCCTTAGCACACACCTTTAATCCCAGACAATTAAAGTAATGTTAGTTTGTAATATTTGAAAGTGATGTCTAATTGAGTGGCAGATAAAGTGATGAATCAGAGATAGATTTGACAGAATGAGATATACCTAATTCTCAGGAGACCGAGATGGAAGGGCAGCTACTTGAGGGGCAATGCAGAGAGAGAAGAGGCAGTTTTACCAGAACAGTGTACAGAGACAAGCTGAAGAGAGAACAAACTAGACAAATGCCCCGGCTCATGGGGGATTCAACAAGGACCCAGGGAGGGGCCAAAAGAATGAAGGGACAAGAGACACAAAGAAGGAAAGCAAGTCTAGGGTTCTGATCAAGCTCTCAAATTTTATTATCGGGCAGCAGGTTATAAAGGCATAGCAAAATGGAAAGGTTAAGGCCATCCCACTATGTATCCTCATTGCCCAAGACCATCCCACTATCATAACCAACTTCTGGGAAATACCGGACATTCTTTCAATTCCTGGGACCTGAGACTGCAAACATCCTTTCTTGATCTTGTACTTTAACTGACTAGTCTTTCCAGAACAGCAGGTAATCTTATGGGTTTGGCTCCCAGCAGACAAAGGTGAAAACAAAACAAGCCAGAGAATGAGAAGGAGCCAGAAGATTAGAACAGATTGCCAGATTTAGTATGTAGCCAGCCGGAGCAATTCAATTAGAGATCAGGAGAGAAGCCAGATAGAATCAGTCAGCTTGGAGAGTAGTTTGAGCCAGAACAGCCGAGTTGATTCAGAAAAGTATGAAAGGGTGAGCTTATTTAGCAGTAAGTCTCAGAGGCTGAAAAACAATCTAGGCCTAGATTAGATTGTGCAGAGGCTAGAAGCTTCTAGAACTAGGTCTAGGTTAGTGGACGGAGGCAATAAGCCTCCAAGATAATCACAGCAGGTGAATAAAAGATATTTTTACACAAGGGTTCAACTTCTACTGACCTCTCTCTCCCACTGCTGGTGTCATATTGCCAGAAGGGAACATGCATGCATTACAAAACTTCAGGTTGAAAAGGTACATGAGTGATCAGTGACGAGTCACAGTGAACTGAACGTGTGTGTGTGTGTGTGTGTGTGTGTGTGTGTGTGTGTGTGTGTGTGTGTTTGAGAGGGAGAAACGGAGAGAGAGAGGGAGACAGATGCAGACAGAAAGACTGACTGACTGCATATGTATTTGTGTATTGAAGTTGGAGGAAAAGTTCAGGTCATGAGGCTCGGCAGCAAGTGACTTTACCCACGGAGATATCTGGCCAGTCCCCATGGTAGCTAAGGATCTGGGACTATTGCTACCCATGTACAGCCAGTTCCTGCTTCCTTCCAGCATCAGTAAGCCAGGTCTACAGGGGTTGATGGACAGGTGGCCATGTTGGAGCCTATAGTTCTAGCAGCCCGAAGGGAGAGCATCTGCAGGGCTTCCTCCATGAGTGAGTCTCCAAAGTCAAGGCAGGAGAGGTGGCTTCTGGTTTTGCATGCCCAGGCTTGATGGCATGCACCTGGCCTGCCCTGCCCCTGGTTTGTCGGGAAGGAGCTGACTCTGACAGGACATAGGATGCTCTCTATCCCTTACTTACCTTTGTAGTTTTTTTGTTTTGTTTTTGTTTTTGTTTTTGTTTTTTGTTTTTTTTTTTTGTTTGTTTGTTTGTTTTTTTTGTTTTTTTTTAGACAGGGTTTCTCTGTGTAGTCCTGGCTGTCCTGGAACTCACTCTGTAGACCAGGCTGGCCTCGAACTCAGAAATCCGCCTGCCTCTGCCTCCCAAGTGCTGGGATTAAAGGCGTGCGCCACCACCGCCTGGCTGACCTTTGTAGTTTCTTAAGCCACACATGTATTCTTCAAATGAGACTAATTTTCAACTTCAAAGAGTTATTTTTGTAGCTTGCCTTATTGACTTATATATTTTGAAACCCATAATAATTTGCCAGGGCAATGGTCATAGCCAGCACCCTAGACCTGGAGGATTGAGCAAGGGATGATTTGTTTTTCCACAGGTGGGAAACTGCAAGTACAGGTCAAGAGGTCAGTAGGCTTTCTCCTGAGCCCTTTTCCTAAGGCTACTTTCTCCTTATGTATTTATGTGCTAACTCTTGGCCTGTGTGTTCATATCTTACTTGCCTCTTAAAAGGCCACCAGTTATACTGGACTAAAGCCCATTCAAGTGACCCTTGTTTACTTTAAAGGTCCCATTTTTAAATATACTTACAGTTTGACTTACTGAAGGTTGGAACATCATAGCATCGTGGTAATAATCCAGTGTGAGCTCTTGGCATTTTCTCTCCCCACTTATGCTGTCGGTATTAATATGTATCTATCTTTTAGTAGAAGTCTGTGCTATTTCTTATGTGAGGGCACCAAAATTTATTGATTAATTTACCAGTTTACTCTTGAGTTGTTTCTGTTTTAAAGAAAACACTGCTTAGAGCATTCCCATCCGTAATTCCAGAATCTCTACTTACTTATGTGGAATTGCTGTGACGGTTAATGTGCCTTTAGTCGTACAAATGGAGCAAACAGAACATCAATTTTTGATGGATACCAAGTATGATGTTATAGAGATGACCTTTAATTCCAGTTGTTAATTTTATTCTTTTTAAAGGTATGATGTGTTTACAATTTCATTGGATGCTTTCTCTACTAATTTTAATAAATACATAGCAGACGTTTTGAAATGGCGTGGAACAGTTTCTAATTCATTGGAATCATGGCCATTCTTTTCTTGATTCTGTTAACATGGTGAAATGCACGATGGGCCTTGCCATAGAAGATCACTCTTTTAGAATAAATGCTACCTGGTCCTTATAGGTTAGATTTCCATACATTGTCAGGCTCAGTTTGCTAAGCTAAACCAGAGACTAGAAATTGCATCTGTGTTCAGGAGAGTGCTTAACCCACCTTCTCTCGCCTCGTTTTGTCCTTGTCTAGTCTAGTTTGAATTATTAAAATTGTATTAGTCTCTTACAGTGAGGCTGATGGGAGAGGGTCCCTCTTTTTAATGTTAAAGGACATGTGTCTTGTTGAAATATGTTAGGTCTCAGACTAACCTGAGTGTCACTCAGTACCCGTGTCCCCCTCCAGCACTCCTTACCTCACCTCCTACCTTAAACTTCATCAGCCCAAGGGCAGAGCTCCGCTTCCTTCCACCAGCCTCTGATGCCCATATGACTAAGTCACTTTGGCTACACATCCCCTTAGTCTCTGGGCTTCTGGCTGGCTCTGCTCCTGTATCCCCTTGGTCCACTTGTCCCCATCTTCTCTCTGGTTCTTAGGTCATCATATTCTCTGTCCCCCATCATGGCCCGGTTCAGTCTGCTGGCCCAGTTCAGTCTGAACCCTTCCAGGTGCCTGTGGCTGCTTTCTCCTTCATATCTACAATACACCTTCTCCTCAGCCATACCTTGGATCAGTCATGCCCTCGTTTTCTCATTCAGAAGATACTTTTGTCTGCTTTGTTTCATCTGCAAAGTTAGATTTCACTCCTTTCTCATTATTTAGTAGTGTCCATTATATTGTGTTTTCAAATTTATTTCTTCAATCATTTCATAGATCTTCAAGTTTAGTAAACAAATTTCCTGTGTAGTTTAGTTTCAGCTTTGGGGGTTTTGCTTTCGAGTGCAAATACTATCCACTATGAGAACTGTGCATGTGAGTGTCCTGGCAACTCCATTCTGTGCGCCTGCCTCCATGATAAACTGGCTCTGCTCCTTTTGCACCCAGAGACTTGTCTCGTGTTTTGCCACAAACACACCATGATTGGGACTTAATTTGGGGAGCTTCTTTGAATACTTGTTGAGGATGCCTTTCTGCTGAAAATTGGTTCTCTTTCCTCCATCAGCCCTGTGGTACAGTCTCCTTGAACTCTCTTGTACAGCATCTGCAGTCCTGACAGCAGCTTACTCTGGAAATTACACTCCTTGGCCAGATTCTCCAAGGAGATTTCACTTCGTCTTTCTTCCAGATCTAAGGCTGGGATAAAATTTTTCTTTCCTGTTCGTCTTTGGGCAAAATCCTGTTTGATCAGCTGGGGCTGCCTCCCAGATCAGGCCCCACCCTCCCTGCTGCAGTTCCCCCCTTAGGTAATAAGACTGACAAGTATCGCCTGACTGTTAGAACCAGTTCAGTATACTCACCCACTGCCCAGGACCAGGGACAAGCAGAATGCTCTCTCTATTTTTTCCTACTGTTTTTATTTATTTATTTATAACACAAAACTTTAAATATTTTTTGAGAATTTCAGATAAGCATATAATATATTTTGATTATATCCTCCCAACCCCAAATTTCCCCCCATTCCCTACCCCCCTTCGACCTTGTGTGCACTTTCTTTTTTTAATATCTCACTGATGTGTGCTGCTCATGGGTATGAGAGCATTTCCTGGAGCACGGTCAACCTTTAAAGAAAACTGACTCTACCTCCCCAAGAAGAGATCAATTGTCAATATCTCCTCCTCCTCAGCTAGGGTGAGGGCTTATGTGCCCTCCTCCTTCCATGCTAGAATGTTGACTTACATGATCTTATGAAGGTTTTGCGCAGAAAGTCACAGTGGTGACTTCTTGAGTGCAGCGGTGCTGTTATATCCAGAAGATGCCGGTTTGCTCTGGTTCTCACCTACCTCTGATACTTAGAATCCTCCCATCCCCCTCTTCTGTATGGTCCCTGTGCCTTGGGGTGAGAGGGTACAATGCAGATACAGATTTGTGACTGAGCCCTCACTCCATGGACACTTACTTTCTCACAATTTTAAGTGCTTTCCACTACACGAAGAAACTTCTCTGTGAGGACTAAGAGCAGTATTAATCTGTGGGTACAGAGATACAAAGTCAGGGGGTAGTTCAAAACTATGTCCATTTAGCAAAATAACAGTAGTAAGTTCACCCTTGGGGCTTATGAGATCCCCAACCACGGAGTCTTGGTCAGACAGACACAGCACCAAGCTCGAACTTTCTCTTGTGGAGTGACCTTGAATCTGTTCAGGAACCCCCCTAACACCCACTCCGCTTCTGCGCAATGGACACATCTTGCCATGTGAGTCATTGTAGCTCATGGGGTTCAGAGCCCGGCGAGACAACTGATCTGTTTCTTCCCAGCAGCCTGCATAGCACCTTCTGAATGTTAGCCACTATGGAAGATGCTTCCTGGATGGCACCAACTTCATTTTTTCATCTCCTGTAGCCAAAATATGTGATGTCTTCAGCGACAGGGTCCTACTATCATGTTCTGGTGGGCATTCAAGAGCAATGGTTTAGTCTTTGTTGTGTTAGGGCTCTCTGGAAATCCTTTGGCCAAGAACTTGTATTCCACAGCTCTTGCTTTTTTTTGTCTTTTTGTTTGTTTGTTTGCTTGTTTGCTTGTTTGTTTTTCAAGACAGGGTTTCTCTGTGTAGCTCTGGCTGTCCTGGAACTCACTCTATAGACCAGGCTGGCCTTGAACTCAGAAATCTGCCTGCCTCTGCCTCCCAAATGCTGGGATTAAAGGCGTGCGCCAAGACGGCCAGCTCTCACTTCTTATCAATGTCTTCCTGCCTCATGAGTCCTGGAGAATAAGCTAGATCATCATATGGGGCGAGGAACTCTCCTTTATCCGTGGAACTGGAGGGTCTGCCTCCTGCCTCAGGATTTTTATGCCACACCCTGTGGCCATCTCTTCCATTTCAAGACCTGACCATAGTTGTCCACTATCATGAGGCTCTTCTGTCTACAAATCTGCCAGCATCCTGCCCACACCAACCCTTTCACGGGGCTTGAAGGCGTCTGTGTTCAGGTTCCTCCCACATTTCCCACTGCAGCTCTGGATCTGATAATTATTAACTATGTGCCTTGGAAGAATTTCTTTTATTTTGTTGCAACTTAAACCACAATGAAAAGGTGTTTTGAAGATTTTATCCAGTAATTATTTTTCAAGATGACAAGGTTTCAAGATACCCAGTGAGGATTTACAGCGGAAGCCAGGCTGTTTCCGTTTTTTTCTAATCCACATTCGATGCAGCTAGCTGCTAAGGAGTCTATCTCAAGCCGCCCTTTACTGAAGGCCTCCTCTCCTCTGTTTGGAAATGGATTTTCTTGAGTTTTCCATCCCCTTTGCTGTCTACATGGGAAATCACCATCTGCCTTACAACTCCACCAATTCTTAAAGCACTCAGCTAGTCTGGAACCTCCATGGCCTATAGCTCATTTGAGTTTGGGGGAGCAGGGCAGCCACATCCTGGACCAATGCAGTTGCAGATGGGACTGAAACCCAAAGTAACAGTTGTGCAGATGAAGGGCCTTCTGCACCACCGCCCCAGGTGAATGATTTGGGTAGAGAGACAGGGAAGTAGAGGAAGCAGCCACTCAAAGCTCATTTAGGAGACAAATGGTCAGACTCTGTGATGCACCAGATAAAGCAATACTTGTTTAGCAAATGCATTTGGAGAATTGGAAAATAAAGTCTGGGGTATAGAAACTCTAGGCAGAGCAAAAAGGAAGAGAGCAGATGTGGTACTGTGGCATTTGAGGTTGAAGGTACTCAGTAAGATAAATACAGGAGAGTTATGAAAAGGTCAGTGTGTGGGAGAAGCATCTTGGATCTGCAGTGGCTCTCCACTGTATGACAAATGCTTGCTTGCACATGCACGTGCATTGATGGAGAGCAGCACCCATCATGGAGAGAAGAATGCAATTAAAGCTTGCTGAAGGAAATAGAGGGAAGCCAGAGCAGCCAGGACGCCCAGCAACAGAAGCAGCAGCCACCGAGGCCTGTCAGAAATGCCTGTTCCTGACCCACAAGCCCCTGGTCAACAGGTGTGTCACTCTAAAAGAAAGGCCAGAGCAGAGAAAGATTCCTCCAATGCTTTGGAAGTAAAACAGATCCCTTTAGGCCTAGCCTTACTGAGACAAGCCTTGAGCTCTCCAGGCTGGGACTGGGTCAGCTCATGTGCTGGGAAGCCTGAGACCTCTGCCCAGAAACCTCAGTTACCCTGGGCTTTTTGCTTTTTAAGGATGAAACTATTTCTAGAGTCTTTGGTTTGTTCATTGGGACTGTCTGTCTGTCTATCTACTATCTATCTATCTATCTATCTATCTATCTATCTATCTATCTATCTATCTGTCTATCAGGAAGGCAGGCTGTAAATAAAATCTTTGAATGGATAAGTGCTCTCAAAAACTTGTGAAAAGTACATGGGCTAGGGTCCTGAACTGAAGAGAAACTAGAAAAAGAACTGAACAGTAGCTTCCCTCTCTCTGCCTTCTCTCTGAGGATAAAATGTCATCATCCTCCTGTCACCATGGACATCCTAACCACAATGACTGGGCCCCTAAATGTGAACTAGGTTAGACCTAACTTTCTTAATTTGCTCTTTGTCAGACCTTCTGTCCCAGAAAAGCTGGAAGTAACTAACACAAACTGTCAGTTTTTCCTTTCAGAATATAAGATTCATATAAGGTAAAAAGTATGTCTGGTTGTTTGGTTGGGTTGTTTTTGTTTTTTGCTGTTGTTGTTGTTTTGTTTTATTTTATTTGCTTTGCTTTGCTTTGTTTTTTGTTAGTTTGTTTGTTTTTGGTTTTTTTGTTTTGTTTTGTTTGGAGACAGGGTTTATCTGTGTAGCCTTGGCTTTCTTGGAACTTGCTCTGTAGACCAGGCTGCCCTCAAACCTGCCTCCTGAGTCCTAGGACTAAAGATGAACACCACTCACCTGGTGAGTAAGTTTATTTTGTTCAGTCTGCTTCTACCTGACACCAGTAGGAGGTCGGTCTGATGCTACTGGTACTCAAATGCTAAATTCTGTAGCCTCTATCTGGTTGCCTCCACTGAGGAGATCCTCACACTTACCAGCTTTTGATGTATAAACCTTGCCCCCTGAGTTATCCCTGATTGGTTAATAAAGATGCCTACAGCTGAGCTGGGCAGAAGAGAAGGGGTAAAACAAAGCTTCTCAAGCTTGGGGTCTTAGGGTGAGACCTAAGGAGAGGAGAAGAAGGAGGAAGTCACCATGGGGTAGGTGGATTGTGAGCACATGATCATGAGAGCTGGCCTGTTGGAGTAAAAGCAGCCCAGGAGGAACAGGGCAAGTGATCTCTTGGGGTTATTGACAGAGAAGTAGAAAATGGCAGAGGGTTGATATCTGCCTAGTTCTGATACTTTTAAGGCTTATTATAAAAAGTTTTTGTGTCTTTTATTTGAGAATGATATGACGTAAGTGGAGTAAACCCTCTCCCCCCAATAACATTTACCACAATTGTGTCTACAGTTATTGCTTGCTTCTGAAGTATCCCTAAAAACCTCCAATCACTGAGGAGTTATAGGATCATGAGGCCTTAGAAGTAGTCAATGGATACTCCATGATGGAGGAGCAATCGAAAGACTGTTGGGAGGTGGTGGAAACTTTGGAGCCCTTTTAGACAAAGGGGAGCATGGAGCATGGCCTTGGCATATGGCCCTGCGTGTCTCTGTTGCTTCCTAGATTACATGAGCTGAGGGGCTCTAATGTACGCATCTCTGCCTCACATCTTCCAGCATCATCCTCTGCTTCAGTACCACCAAGCAACTACTGAATCGGTCCACCATGCCTGAAGCCTCTGAAACCATGAGTCCCAGCAAATCTTTACTTTTGTAATTTAGTTCTCTCGTATATTTATGATAGTGGAACACACACACACACACACACACACACACACACTGCAGAGTTACCAAATGACAAGTGACCACTCCCTTTCCTCACAGACAATGCAGTCTTCTAACCAAAGCATTGTTCTTCTGCTCATTCCTCAGCAGCAGAAGTATCTCCACACCAATCTTTTCCTCCACCTAAGGCTTCATTGCCTTCCAGACTTATGAATCTCATGCTCTGCCTTGTTCTTGGGGACCTTATACATCCATTATTATCCTCTTTCTATATCTTCAATTCTTCTCATACATTCTGTGTGTGTGTGTCTCCCTGTCTATCCCTGTATCTGTCTCTCTCTGTGTCTCTGTGTCTCTGTCTCTCTCTCTCTCTCTCTCTCTCTCTCTCTCTCTCTCTCTCTCTCTCTAATACATACACACATGCTCACATTCCAGGTACAAAGGAAAGGGGGTTGAAAACCCTCTACTTCTTTGATAAAATGTCTTTTAGTGGGGAATCCCTAATGATCCCACGATAACTATACAAACTAGAGACATTATGGAACCCTGGAGTCAAGGAGAAGATCCTAAACCAGCCGGTACAGTAGTTGCACAGAATGGGCTGCCTACAAAGAAGCCATAAGACCTATGGCTTTGTTTGCAATAACACTAATGCAGCAAAATACAGTAGGGAAAGAGGCTAAGAGGAAAACAACAACAACAACAACAACAACAAAGCACAATTATGGGCTCAAAACTCCATAGCCTGCCAGCAAAAGTGTCCTCTTTAAATAATAACAGTAAAATACATTTTCAAACAAAACTGGCATTTTTTTTTTATCACCAGAAATTCTAAAGAATTTACTTGAGGTAGGAAATGGGGATGAATAGTCCTAAGAACACAAAAACCAAAGCAGCAAAAGTATCATTTGTATAGAGACATCCTATGTGACAAAGCCCGGGGAACCAGTTAAGAAAATTACTCTTTTCAACATATGAATCTGAGAAAATTGGGTTTGTGGTAAAAAAATAAAATAAAATAAAATTGAACCTCTACTGAATAACATACAGAGCATGCAAAATTGATTCTAAGTAGATTAAACTCTTAAATGGAAAGACAAAACAATAAGGTCTTTAGATTGAATTATAGGAATGTGGTTTCAAGACTGCAGAGTAAGAAAGTATTTTTTGAAGAAGCGTCTGTATGTCCCTGGTCAAAATTCATAAGAAAAAAACCAAATAGACTCAAATGTGAGAAAGAGGGAAACAGGGAAGGAGTGGAGAAATGGGGAAGCAGGGAGAAGGCAGAATGTGCAGTGATCATGGTCAGTGTGCAGTATGCCCATGTGTGAAACTGTTAAAGAGCAAATCTAATTAATAAGAATATGAGACTAACAAAAGATGGATCCATAAAAGGAAATGGTTAAACTTCACTACATCAAAATGATCTAGTTCTATTCCTCAATGGATACCCCAAAGAGAAAAAATACCCCATGACTCAGGAGACATCTGTAGTGCATGTAATGAAGAACAAAAAAAAATTGAATATTCACAAATGTGAAGAACACCTGCACATTCATTTAAAAATGGCAGACAACGCACACTGCAAGGTGGGAGAGTGATTTGAGTAGACATCACAAAGAGGGATGTGGTCAAAAATCTGTAGGACAAGGACTGCCTCTTATGTACCCAAAGAACATTTGCATGGGACAGTTAAAGGCCCTTGGGTGGGGATTCTCAGGCCAAGAATCAGTCACTGGTTCCTCCTCTCCAAGGCTGAGTCTTTTACCTCAGCCAGGCGTGAGCAGCTGTATCTTTCCGATGAGATTCAGAAGGGACTCTGCCCATGATAAAGAATTGTTGTGAAAATCTGCAAGGAGATTAAAATTCCACACTTAGGAAAGTTCTTGCTTGAAGTGGAAACTTAAGGGTTCTTTGGAGAGTCAGTTGTGTTGGATGGTGTTTTGCTGGGACAAACATGTGAAGGAGTGTTTTCCTGCAGTGGACACAGGTGTGAAAGACTAAGGCGGACTAGTGAAGGAATGTTTCATTGAAGCAAACACAGGAGAGAGGATGTTCTGGCAAAGCAAACACATGAAAGGACACTTGATGAAGGATTCTTTGCTAACAGCACACATGTATTGGTCCACCTTACACTGTGTAGTCCATTTGTCAGGACTCTGAGGACTCTGGCTGATTGTATGCATGAGCTAGTGCTGAGGCAAGGCACATGGAGGCCACATGATGTTTGGAGGGTATAAATAGGACTCCATGGAGTGACAAGAGAAGCTTGGCCTGCTGGTACACCTAGCTGGGCAATGTTTGTTGGTCTTGCTTCTCTGCTGATCTTCACTTCTCTGAGAGAGGCAGAGCTGAGAACTTCTCCTGGTGTTCCTGTTAGTTCCTCCTGCTGATTGGAACTGAGGCTGAGGCCTGGCTGTCTTTGCTAGGTCACATCACCACTGTTGCTAACCCAACTCTACCGGAACTGAACTGTTGAAGTGTTTCCAAGCGGATCAAGCTGCTGCTGCCTGCTAACCTGTAACCTGAACTGCTGATTTCCAGACAACACAGACTGGAGTTGCTCCAAAGAACCTTTCTAAACAGGTCCACTTCTCTGTATCCTTTCTTTTTCACTACCTCTGGTGGGTGGTGGTAGGCTGTAAGGGAGGTTAATGTGTTTAAGGACCATCATTAAAAATAAGTTTTTAAAAAAAATTTAAGTTACACTTGCTGGTGAAAATGTGTCTAACTGTTCACAGGGTAAAAAACGAGGATATTCAAGGATAAAAAACGAGGAACCTCAACCAATGGGAAATGTTTCCCTTAGCAACAGGGGAGAGCATTGTTCATTCTCCAAACTCAGGGCTCATCTCATAGTTATGGAGAGCATGCTGTCTCCCACTCCCCTGCTCTCTCCACTGCCATATTTCCATGATTTCCTAATGGATTTTTCTTCAAACCACAAAAATCACTTTAGGAAGATAAATCACAAAATAAAATTCATAGTAGTTAAAACCATACATGGTATAATTTTGTGTAGCTAAAATCTGACAGGAAATAATATCAAAGGTCCTATTTGGAAAATTGAAAGCAGATAACAATCTGGATCTGGTACAAAATGACCTCAGAAGGAAGCACCTAAGAGTCTCTCTAAAGAGTACAGTTTGATAGAAACCCAGCCCCACCTGTGCTGGAACTTTTCTCTATAAAAAGGAATTCGTCACATTGAAAATAATCCTGAAAAAAATAAAAAACAAAGAACAATAAAGGCAGCATGTCTTTTATACAGAAAATTAACAAAGTAATTAGATTATTTTAGTAGAGTAATCTCTGAAAGATACTGTATTAATATGGTTAAAATAGTTTTGTTTTGGTTTGGTTTTTTTTCCAAATTTTCTTAGAGCTTAGGAAGTGTAGCCAGATGTGTCTTCCATGAAAGTCATCCTTGCAAGTGAAATAATTTGTGTGTTTATTAGGCAGTGCTAGGCAAAGTAGAAGATAATGGGTGTTTATAAATTACCTGGTGTCAGTCATAAATAGTGATTTATACGTAATGGGTTTTTGTAGTGAACATTTATGGAATGCCAGCTATATGCCTCTTGGTGTGCAAACATAGAAGTAAAGAGGTCCTCAATGGGCGAGAATGCAGCGACTTTATGTATGGGCTGGGAGGAATACTTAAAGGGGGCTCCCTGTTCTCAAAGTAGAAGGGGAGGGAGGAATGGGGGAAGATTTGCATGAGGCAGTTCTAGGAGGAGGGGGCTGATATTGGGATGTAAAGTGAGTACATAATTTTTTTAATTCTAAAGAAAGAAAGGGAAGAAGAAAGAAAGAAAGAAAGAAAGAAAGAGAGAGAGAGAGAGAGAGAGAAAGAGAAAGAGAAAGAGAAAGAGAAAGAGAAAGAGAAAGAGAAAGAGAAAGAAAGAAAAGAAAGAGGCCCATGAGACATCAAGGCCTGCCATTGAGAAACTGCATACACACTGAAACTTCAGACATATGCCTGAGATCAGTTTGCTTGGGACTCCTGTACTCACTTCTATTTATGATTCTATAAATTGTAAACATGGACGTGAAGACGCCACTTACAAATGATATAACATCACCCTAAGATGAGGCCATCCCTTCAAAACAGTGTCTTCTAAATTTTCAGTTACTTACACTGTTTGCCAGCCTCAGGCGTAAGTATCGAGACCTCTGAAACATTATGCTGGAAATATGAAGTTGCCACTTCACATTCTGTAACAGCCTCGTCTTAATTTAACCTGTCAGCATCAGTTTATCCTGTCCATCCTCCATAAAATCAAACCATTAATTTTCTCAAACTGTCAGTACACATATCACTTTCAGGATAAATCTATCAAATAAAACCTGACACCTCCCAGGCTCTGCCATCGTTAGGTGGTGATTAATGTTAAAAACTCCCATTCATCTTGAACACCCCCTTTCGAATTATGACATTTCATGAATGGTAGAGGGTGTTGTGTTCTCAAGTAGCTCAGTCTGGTATCCAGGTGGTTCCCTCAGCTCCTAAGACAATGGGTTTGGGGCTCCCCTAAAACATTCCTGTTAGGAAGATTCAGCCAAAGCCCAAAGCCAGCTCTGTCTCTGTCAGGGCAACCCTGGGACCCTGGAACCATGTGCTGATTCTCCATGGCTTCAAAGCCCAGGATAAACACATTTCAGACTTTGGTCACAACAAACAGTAGGCTCCCAGAGACAGTCTCTGAGGCTATCCTGAACTGTTACTTAAAACAGCTTTCTACCGATGCCTACTACTTTCCTGTTCTTGGGGAAAACTCCATTGCCTGGAGCCTTCTGGTTCTGCAACCTCTTTTAAGCTTGTCTCTCTGTCTCCCTCCAACACACACACACACACACACACACACACACACACACACACACACACACAGAGAGAGAGAGAGAGAGAGAGAGAGAGAGAGAGATCATGCACAGACATGCATGCATCCATGTATGCATGTATAGTCTGTCTCTCTCTTTCTCTCTTTCTCACTCCCTCTCCCTGTTCATCTCCCTTCCTCTCCCTCCCTCTTTCTTCTTTCTTTCTTTCTTTTTTTTTTTTCTTTTCTTTTTTTTTTTTTTTTTTTTGGTTTTTCCAGACATGGTTTCTCTGTGTATTCCTGGCTGTCCTGGAACTCACTCTGTAGACCAGGCTGGCCTCGAACTTAGAAATCCACCTGCCTCTGCCTCCCAAGTGCTGGGATTAAAGGCGAGCACCACCACTGCCTGGCTCCCTCTCTTTTTTCTTTCTCTCCCTCTATCCCTCTTTCCCCCTCTCCCCCTTTCCCCTCCCCCATCTCTCCCTCCCTCTTCCCCTCTTTCCCCTCTCCCCTCCCCCCTCATCCTCTCCTCCTCTCCCCTCCCCCTCTTTCCTCCTCCCTCCTCCTCTCCTCTCATCTCCTGTTTCCTCTCTCTCTCTCTCTCTCTCTCTCTCTCTCACTCTCTCTCTCTGACTATTTGTAACTCTCTCAATCAGCCCTCTATCCTTCCTTCCCATGAACCTTTGTGGTTTTCTACTTGTAATACTCTTGCCCTTGTTTCTCTCCTCCAACCTCTGATTAAAGGTCAGCTCCTCAAGGGCCCTTAGCCTAAATCTCCATAGAAATGGTATATGTTATCAAGGTTCTTTCTCTCATCACTGTGGACAGTTTTCTCATCCATTGGCTTAGTAATCTGCCTCACGTCCACCCCTTCTCTTTCAGTAGATGTGAGCACACTGCCCTGTGAATCCAGGAGCTTTGGACCTGCACACACAGATGCTCAGCTCAGCAGGGTTAACTTGCCAGGTTTTCACTCCAGTTGATGCACATCTTTCCAGGAGAGCCCATGCAGAGCCACAGAGACAAGCAAACACACCTCATAGGGTTCCTTTCTCTCAGAGAACATTGATTTACTCTGCCTTTTATCCAATGTTCTGAAAGATGTTTCCTGTATTTTCCAGATATAGAGTAGTTTGTCACTAGAGGACTGTACTAGCCAGCCCTTTTCATGTTGTGACCACTTATCTGAGATTGGTAACTTAAGCCAGAAAGGATATATTTGAGGTCATGGTTCTGGGGGTGTCAGGCCATTGATTCTTGGTAGCCAGGAAGCACAGGGTATTTGCTTCAAAAACACAGCCTCAGAGACTTTGTTCTACCAACTAGACCCACTTTTATAGATCCACCATCCCTCAATAGTCAAATCCCTTTAAGCAAACTACTGATTAGAGCAGAGCCCTCTGGGAAAGCACTGGCAGACACAGCTGAAGGTGTGCTGTCATAATCTCCCAGGAGTCTCCATCCACTCATATCAGAAATGAAGACTGAGAACCAGAAGGATTAACCACATACCAAGGGCTCACTAGAGAGCTCCATAATAAAACCCAAGCCTTGTGTCCTGGTTTATACAAAATACCATCTAATCTGCTCCCTCTCCCCTGAGCCCATCCACCACCACTCCCTGTTAACCCTCCTTGTCTCAGACACAACCTACTTCTAACTGTGGGTCTTGGTACTGCTGTGCCTTCTGTCTGGGTCTTGGAGCCTTCGTGCTTCCACTTATCCTTCAAGATAGTCCAAATGAAACCACCCAGCCAGTACAGCCATGGATCATTTGCAGAATGCATTCCACATCCTAACGTTTTTGAAACTTTTTACATTTCTTTATTTTTGCTGTGGGTGGGGTGAGTGGTGGAGTTGGTGGGGCACAAAGGACAACTTGCAGGAGCCAGTTTTGTCCTTCCACCTTGTGAGTCCTGGAGACTGAACTCAGATCTTTAGGCTTGATGGCCAACACCCTTACCTGCTGAGCCACCTGGCCCAGCCTCATTCTTATGTTCTATTTTGTGTGTTGTTTCATTTGCCTCTCCCTTGGGTGCTTGTCTTTCACTGGAACAAGGTGTTCATGGTGACAGGGCCTTTTCCAGGTTTGTCCACTGCTGTATGCACAATGTGGGGTCTGGAGTCCAGCACACAGAAGCACTTGGTAAATAGTTCCTGTTGAGTGGGAAAATCAAGCAAGTCTGGTGACCTTCTTATCTCTTCCTAAATTCCCCAACACATCAAGTGTCACAGAACTCCACTGGGCATACCCCCCCCCCACCCCCGGGGTAACATGTCTCTGTCATGAGGAAGATGAAAATGATTGTTGATAACATTTGCTGGTCTCTCTTTCCTGTGTGCTACAGTGACGAGCTTTGTATATTACTTCACTCAAATTCTATTATATAGATCTTATACTTAGCTTTTTTTTAGGCAAGGAGACTGAGGCACAGACAAACTCAGCGGCTTTCTGAAATCTCCCATCTCAAAACATCATTTCATCCCAGCCCCAAAGTTTATTGCCCAGTTTTATTTCCAGACCTGGTGCTGCCCAGCACTGATTTTTATTTCCACATGGCCGAGCTGGATTTATAGTGTCTCTGAGATCTGCCCGGGTCATGCTGGTGTCTAGCACAGAGACATCATGTAGCACATCTCTCTCCCATTACTCTCGCTTGCCAGAAAAGTCCATGTTGCACTATTGTACCCAACCCTCATGCTTCTACTGTAGCATAAATATGCTTAACCAGCTGTTGCTAAGGCTTTGTAATGCTTGTGACAACTCTACTGAGAACTGCCTCTTAATGGAGCAGATGGTGTGAAATCGAGCAGGCGAGTGGAAATGCATTGAGAGCATGGGAAGGTGCTGGCTGACGAAGGCTTCGTTTTTTTTTTTTTTTTTTTCTTTTTTTTTTTTTTTCTTTTTCTTTTTCCTGATGGTTTGAATCTAAGGCAGGCCATGCTCAAGTTCTTATGCCTAGTGGTCCCAGAGGGGGGATGTAAAAACTTGGATGGGACTAATGAAAAGATAGTTTGGGGCCCAGAGAACACTTAGAAACAGTATATGAAGTGACGAGAATATCTGCAGAATAAATGGGTCTTTCCAAATACAAAGACAGAGAACAGCAAGAACTAAAGAATAAAGGATACAGAGGATGTGGCCGTCCCAGAGAGGGTCAGTGGTACTTGTGATGCAGCAGAGTGATGGCTGTGAATCGTTCTCCCTAAGACAAAGGCTGGAATCTGGTCCCTGGTCTAATTGCTGTTGGGAGATATGTCCCTAAGGAGGACTGAACGCCTTTTCTGTGAGCGGCTTGGTTCTCAGGGGATGTGAGCTAGTTTCCTGGAGAATGCTGCCGTCAGGTAAGTCTGCCCTGGAACCACACACCTTTTCTGTGTTCCTGCTTGTTCTTCTGATTTCTGCCATCAGCAGAAGTGACATCAGTCCCCAGACATTACCATGTTCTGGGGTTTCTCTGTTTCCAGAAACATAGGCCCAGTGAGCGTCTTTCCTTGATAAAGTATCCAGTAACAAAGCTTTTTGCAAAGCATCAGAAAATGGACCAAAATGTATGTATGCTGATAGTGGTGATAACAACACTGGTTGTATGAGAGCCACACTTCTGAACAGTGTAGAAAGTCTAGGATTCAAAGTTCAGGTGCAGGCTGTGGGTGACTGGGAAAATTCCTTCCTCCCTTTATGTTTATAGCATTGTCCTTTGGATAATGGATCCTACCACAATGTTTGAAAAGGTGAGGCTAGAATAGAGACTACCTGCCTTTGGGGATGGCATTTAAAACAAACCAGGGAAAAGATCCTCCTCAACCCCCAAAGCACAAACAGGGAAGGCCAGGCCGGTTATACACTGCTGGGGAGCAGAGGGCACCTGGGAATGAGAGAGAAGAAAATGTGTAAGTCTGAGTGAGGAATGTGGAGAAGCTGAAGAAGCATGACCATTCTCTGTAAAGCACAGCAGGCCAATGGGGAACCAGCAGCTGCTAGCAGGAAGGCAAGGCGTTTGCTAAACTCTAATACCAAGCCAGTGCAAAAGGCCTTGAGGCAGTGCCACAGGGATGAGAGCCATGAGTCCCCTCTTTCTCCTTGGTTGGGGGGGGGGGGCATTTATCATTTCAGGGAACTAGCAAATGCCAAAGGCTATATAAAATGCATGTTATAAGAAACATTCCATGTTTTTCAGTCAAATTCATACCAAAGATTTGGTTGTTTATGAAATCGGGGTATGAAAACATTAATTTAATTCCTTTGAGACCAAGTCTCAAGTCCCCTGGCTATTAAGACTATCCAGGCTGAAAATGGCTGGGATTCCATGAATGTTGTATGAGCCCGCAGAGCCATCTGCATTGCCCTGGAGCAAGATTTATGATCTCTCGCAATGTTGGCTGCTGCCAATTCATGGCCATACGTTTTGGCAGATCTGCGCTTGCTCACTTCAAAAGGAAGAGAAATGATGACATTTTGAAATTCATCTGATCTGTGTGTGGTTGGCATCTGCTGACTCTCGGACACACCAGGTAGGGACTGTTTTCAAATATTTGCAGATCTAAGCTTAATTGTCCTTGAAAACAGGATGTGTTAGTCATGAATTTTTCTTACCTAATTTTGTCACAAACACCATGAAGAAAACCCGGGGAAAGATTGAAATTTTATGCTTTGGGAAAAGCTTCACTTTGAGGGAATGTTCCAGCAAACACTGGAAAGAAGAGAAGAAATGAAACTCAGGGAAGAAATGTTCCAGAAAGGAGAATTTCTGGAGTGTTTGAGAAAAAAGGCAACCGCTGTGAATGGACCAGATGACTGGGGTTAGAGTGATCACAGGTGCCAGAAAAGGGGAGGGTGTGCTTTGTTGGGACTTCAGCTCTGTCTCTAAGTGGATGTAACACCATTTAGTGTGTTCTGAGCAAAGTAATGGCATGCTCTAGCCCCTGCTACATGTGAATCATTCTTGTCACTGTTTCAGTGAGAGTTACTCACTAGACTACAGTGGCAAAGGAAGCCAGAAAGCTGGATAGGAGATGTTGCAGCCAACTAAAAGACAGGAGAGATCTGCCTGGACCGGATCCAGCAGGAATGTTGGTGAGTGATGGTTGGAAAGTTCATCTCAAAGGCAAGGTTGGTACAACCTCTTGACAGGATTAGTCATAGAGACAAAAAAGATAAGACGTAATAATGATGTCTGTGCATCTACACAGTTGACAGGGTTGAGCTGACGTCAAGTGAAATGAGAAAGACTGCATGAAAAGTGCTTCCCAGAGTCACGGGTAAAGTCCTACCTCCAATTCTGACCTTTTTGGAAAGAGAATCTATTGCAGATGTAATGAGCTGACATGAAGTCATTCTATAATAGGCTGAGCCTCTAATTTAATAGGAGAACATCTTTTTCAATGGAGTGAAGAGATTTAGACAGATATATTAGCAGACTAGCATGTAAAGCTGAAGAACAAGACATGTACATCCAGAAATACCAAGGACTACCAGCAAGCTATCAGAAGCCAGTGGAGAGTCCTCTCGGTATGAGGTGGCTATTGAACTGTGAAAGATTAGGTGTAAGGGTGGGAGGTTCCAGGTAAAACATACAAATCCACAGAGGAGGTTCAGATAGAGGCTCATTTTATGAGTTGTAAGCATGGCCATGGTACTTAAAGCCAGGAAAAAGATAAGATCTAGAGACTTAGAAGGTGAGCGCTAACCGAGGTACAGCTCAGTGACAGAGCTCTTGCCTAATGTACCTTCCTTAGCTGGGGGGTTGATTTTCAACACTGACTTTAACTAAACAACAACAAAAATAGACACAAAAGGGCAGTGCTCAGGGTAAGCATGGAGATATAAGAAGAGTTCTAAGGAGGAGGAGTTCAATGCCAAACTTAGAGAAAGGACCAGGGAAGGAGGCGAAGAAGTCACCTGCAAAGTAAGAGGAAAACGAAGAAAGGAAGAAAAGACTTTAGAAAAGATGGAGAGAACAGATATGTTGCATGTCCCAGTGGGTGAGATCATAGCTGGGAAGAGACTACTGAAGTTAGCAATGTAGGTGACTTAGTGATTCTCGTGGACTAGCGTAGTTAGTTGTTGGCTACTTTGCGGGTTCTTCTTTCTACCACCTTGCTCCACCCTTTTTCTTCCCTGTTCAGCTCCCTAACACTAGGTAAGAGAGGAGAAAAAAAGAGATCCTTGAGTAAAGTCAGGGGTCAGAAAGGGAGCAGCGTTATTGTTAGACTACTTCCTGCTGAGTTCCTTGGGCAAGATTAATCTTCACAGTCACAATACCTAATTTCCTCTTCTTAATGGTTTTTTTTTTCCTTTGCACACAACTTCTTAACAAATGGCAACCAACAACTTCCAATAATAACCAACCAACAACCCCAACATGCCTCTTGGGACCCTAGCATTTATATAGCCTATGTAAAGTCCCCAGGATTCCAAACGTCACACAATCACAGAAACTATCGGCAGCTGGCAAGATCACGCCCCTGCAAGAGCACGCGGCAAATCATAATCAGCTGCTGTGAACCACAGTTTCATAATATTTCTATGTTTTTAAAGAAACTCCAAAATTGTCACTAAAGACTAGAAGTAGTAAAGGCCAAGTAGGTCACAGAGATTAGGAGACAAGACATTGGTAATATTGGTGTTATAAAAGAAGCAAAAAAATGATGTGAGCAGTAGGCACAAGCTCATTATCTCTCAACCCATTAAGGTTGAGAGATAATGTGTCTGTATGTGGGCAGATGTCTGCAAGTGTTGAAGATGGGAAATAATACTATATTTATATGCACTTAGGAATAATTAAGAAGAGAAGATTCATTGTGAAAACAGAATGAGGCCGGATCGACGAGGTGAAGCAAAGTCGGGCAGACATGGAATGTGGCCACAGATAGGAGCAGAAGAGAGTCCTCAACAGGGTCAGGAGGGAAGCAGACTGTATGAGCAGACGCTAGTAAGCAAAGACCTGACACTGGGAGTTCTGGCAAGTTCCCCTCTGGTGCTTCTGTTTCCTGTGGAATAAAAAGCAACATCATTAGCTGAGGGAAATGAGAAGTCAGTGCTAAGGATTTGTGGGTAGGTGAAAAGATACACAACTGTCATTTAGAGGTGGGGCAGCACACATACGAGCACCTTAGTACGTCACAATGAGGCAGAGTTAAGGTGGCATTAGTAGACAAGAAAAGACAAAGCAGGCTCCCCGAGGTGGCTGCTTCTTGTTCTTAGAGACGTTATAAGGGGAAACATCAAGGCAGAAGGGAAGGTATCTGAATAGGAAATGGGAGGAACCAGGGGCCCTATAAAATACTCAAGCCAGCATCTGCTTACAGGACACCCAGCCATAGGCTTCTTCAATCCCAAATGTTTAAATCTGTAACTCCCCCTTTCTCTACAGCTTGGTCTACTGTCTTTCACCGTCATTCAGTTCTTTGTCTGTGTCAAGGAATGAACTCAACAATCCCCAGTCAATGGCTGTCACCATGTTTCAGTGTGGTTGCCAGACAGCACATCTCTATTCGGGTCACATCTCTATTGGGTTTACATTAGGTAAGACTGAAGGTAAGAAGGTCCAGACAGACTCCCCATGCTGCCAGGATTGTACAACATCTATTCTTACATGTAAACTTTGAATAAGAATGGTGTTCCCAGACACATAGTCAAACATTTTTTTTTTCTGTGTCTGTGACAATGTTTCTGGATGACAGGAGCACCGAATCCACAGACCAAGTAGAGCAAACTGCCCTGGTTAATGTGGATGGGCACAATCCACACAGTAGAATGGTTCACTAGAATAAAAAGAATACGAAGAGACTTCACACACCTGCCTGAGACATTGATCTCCTCTGCCTTAGGACTGGAACATGGACCATCTACTCTGAAGATGAAGGGACTCACTGGCATCCACCAGTATGAGGTCCAGTTCCTTGTGCTACTTTCATAAAACAGTGTGTTTGTTTCTCTGGAGAAACCTGGCCAACACAGAGGACTTTCACATAACTCATCCAGTCTGTGCTGCTTTCAGGGGGTTTGCTGTGGATAGATACCTAAGGAACAGGATGCAGACTCTTAACAAGGCCCATCCCTTAGTAAAGTGTGCTTTCTCTGAGATGCTGCCCCTATTCAGACTTTAGTGAAACGATGGAGCTCGAGGCTGTTTACTGAACAGACTGTATGAGGTGGTTTGAATAGGTTTGGCCCCCGTAGACTCACGTGTTTGAATGGTTGGCCATAGGGAATGGCACCATTAGGAGATGTGGAGCACATGTGAAGCTGTTGGAGGAAGTTTGTCACTGTGGGGCAGGCCTTGAGGTCTCCTTGCTCAAGCTTTGCCCAGTGTGACACACTGTCTTCCTCCTGCTGTATTCTGATCAACATGTAGAACCCTTGGCTCCTCCAGCACCATGTCCGCCTACACGCGGTCATGCTTCCACCATGAAACCTTGTTACGCTTACCGGAGCCCGATGTTGGACGCCAAACTGTTGCAGCCCGTACTGCCCGTTCCGGTCCGAGGGTCAGGGTCTAGCGAGAGAGAGAGTGGGGATAAAGGGGAAGAGACGTGAAGAATGGAGACAAGACAGAGATTCTGATCAAGTCTCGTTTATTGAAGGGAATTCGGAGCTATTTATAGGCTTTTGCCACATGCCTGGTAGGCGCGTGGATACCACGTGCCTTGCAGGTGTTGATATGACGTAAGCCTTACAGGCGCCTATAGCGTGGACAGCACGTGCACCGCAATGCCTTGCAGGCGTGGATAGCACGTGTGCCTTACAGGCATGTATGGCGTAGATAGCACGTGGACAGCACGTGAACTGCAATGCCTTGCAGGCGTGACTACCACGTGCGCCTTGCAGCTGGGGCCAGTAAACAGCAACACAAAATATGTGGGATATTAGAGTGTGCTTCAGCTGTTGTAGGCTTTTGAAAACCAAATCTTTCATCAGGGTATATGGTTCCAGATGGCTGCAAAGTTGATCTAGCCGCTTTCTGCTAAAGTCAGCTCCCAACAAAACCTCTAAAACTGCAAGCCAGCCTCAACTAAATGTTGTCCTTTGTAACATTTGCCTTGGTTGTGATGTTTCTTTACAGTAATAAAACCCTAACTAAGACGTAGATAAGACAGACCCCACAGGACATGTCCTGCCTCGCCTTTTTTACTATGAAAAACACAGGTGGAACTTTCTCCAAAGGGAAGTGTGGCTTTAGGACAGCTGCTCCTCTCAGACACAATGTAGACAGACCTCCTACTTTTGTTAACAATGGCTTTTATAGTTTAAATGATTGGGAAGAAATCTACCGGATAATACTTTGTGAGATATGAAAATTACTTAAGAATCAGATTTGCACCCTTGAGCTTTCATGAGGGATAGTCTCACCTCTTTGCGTACTTCTGATCGTTTCTTTCATGGGCAAAATCGAGTAGTTGCAAGAGAGATAGATCTTCTGGAATGTTCATTGTCTAGCCCCTTTACAGAAAAGATTTCTAATTCTACAGATTGGTGTTCTGAGTCCATAAGTAATGAATCAAAGTCTCTGGATTTAGTTGAACTTAGGAGCTAGGGACTATCTGGATCCTACAAAAAGATCAAATTGGAGTCCAAATTCTGGGGCTTTTTACCGAGTAGGTCTGAAGGTAGAGAAATCAGTTAGGTTTGAGCTAATGTGGAGCCTTGAAACACCAAGCTCAACCTAGCGTCTATACACAGGCTAAAAGTGAGCTCTGTAAATGAAACTGCTATGGTGTGGATAGGAGTCACTCAAATGTCCGTGGAGGTCACTGGCCTTCAGCCTGTGACACTGTTAGAGGGTAGTGGGATTCTCAGGAGCTTAGCTAGAAGTCTTCTGATCATCAGAGGCTGGCTGCTAAAAAGGGTTAGTTAGTAAAAAGGGTTAACAGGCCCCAGTCCCTTTATGTCCCCCTTTGCTTCCCTGTTGCCTTGGAATGAGAATCTTGCTCCACTGTGAGTTCCTGCCCAAGAGACTCTGCCTCATGTTGGGCTCACAACAGGGGCAAACAACATGGACTGAAACTCCCCAAAATAGGACCACAATAACCCTCTGCTTCTTGTCAAGTTGTTTATTTTAGGTGTTTGTCAGCGACAGAAGCTGAATACAGATGCCTAAGATCTTCAGTTGCTTTGACAGATGAGGAGAATGTGGGCCTGCAGGATTGAAGTCCCTTCCCAGAGCTGTGGGACAGGTCGGTAGCGGGGCTGGAGTAGAGCTTACACACTTCTGCTTCTCACCTCACACTTGTGCAGTCTCTGCTTCCGTGTGTGTGTGTGTGTGTGTGTGTGTGTGTGTCTGTGTGTCTGTGTGTCTGTGCTTTTGAAATAAGTATCCACTCCTTCAAACTATTTATGTACCCTGTTCCTTCTTGTAAAAATTGCCACCAGTCCTTGTATGGGGCATCTAGAGCCCACAGAAGACTATGTGGTGCTAAATTGGGAATTTCCTTTCTTGGTCTTTAGGATGCTACTCTGTTGCCAGTCAGACCAGGAACACTCTACAGGCCGTCCTCATATCGTCTGGATTTCCAGCTGGGTATAAAATATAGCTCCTGCCATTCAAAAGTTGTCTCTGTCTTCGGATTCTGAAAACTTTCCAGGGACAGTCTCTCAAATATGTCTGTGTATCTAATTTTAAAATATAGATTTTTTTAAGCTTTAAGTTAAAGCCCAAATATAGCCTCAAATTTTCTTGAGCAAGTACATTTAATAATATCTAAATGCCTTCATCTATTAACTCTTCACCCATTTCCTCCATAACCACTTACAATAAATATTGATGACTGTCTAGCCTTGGAAATGGCTATACGCACAGGAGAATATTCATGTATGTCTCATTGATTTTTCTGACAGGGGCAAATGGAGCAGGTAAGCCAATTTAGCACAACCAATTTCCAGTTTTGCACAGGCTGAATAGAAGTGCTATGGAAATGAATAATCAATCTTATACCATTATTAATAATAAAATTTAGTTCACAAACAGCTCCTTCAATCATCTGCACGCCTTACAACATTAATAAATTTATTCATCAGCACCCAAGGGAGGTGTTTTGATAACTGGAATGAGAGGCCCAGAGAGAAGTAAATGGCTGCCGCAGGCTAACGTTCAAGTCTCACTGTGGCACAAAGCTAACAACTCTCTGTCGCAGGTGGGTTGATCCCCCAACTTCTTAAAGACTGAGGAGCTGCTGCAAGCCTAGTAAGAAAGTATAATTTTTCAACTTGAGTTTTCTAAGTGTGTATATTTATTTCACAGTAGTAATGACTATATAATAAGTGTTACTATTTTTTCAACACTATATCAAACCCTGCTCACTGTCAGGACACACACACAAAACCAAAGATCCCATGCCTTTAAAAAAACAAAAACAAACAAACAAACAAACAAACAAACAAAAAACCCTTGAAGATCAGGAAAGAAGAATCAACAAACAGTACGCACGGGTTCAGAGTCTACATCTGAGGTATCAGAGAAACATGGCCACACAAAGAGATGCCCAGGCCATTGGAAAATCTACGTTTCTAAGGCAGTGCTTGAGCTGAAACCCACAGGGTAGGTTGGAACTGGGGTGAGGATGAAGAGGGACATTCTAAGGAAACAGAAAACCCTCCAGCCTGTCCAGACACAAGTGTACAACAACATGATGTTACTGCTGTGGCAGAGCCAACTCTTGAAATTTAGTGCCAGTGCCCGCCATCCTGCTCCCCACCCTCACCCCCACCCTGAGCAGGCACTGTCCTTGACAGTGTGAGTTCAGATGACACTAATGGATCTATATGGGATATCTATGTGGGGTCATGTTTCCTCTTCAAAAATTACAACTGACTTGATAAATAGGGTATAGTGAATTGATGCATATGACTATTGAAGCCAGTTCAGAGAAGCCAATGCTACCATTGCCTTGTCTTCTGGACATTTGCTGTGCTGAGTGGCCAGTTCCAACCCACTAACCTTAGGTTGCCATACAGTTGCTTGGGCTATATGCCAAGCCTACATATTGGTGCTCAAGTCACCAGCCTCGGCTGAGATTGACAGCCATATCAACCTCCTGGCATGAAAGTAATGATGCTTCTAGATGATTCCAGCTGCTCACGGCTGAGCCACCTCTGGCTCTTGAGTGGTCTCAATGAGACCCCAGATGCTTAAGCACAGGCAAGCTATCACGTCTGTGTCAGGTCATAATTCCTGGCTCACAGAATCCCAAATGGGATACAATAGTTAAAATCTGGGAGTGATCTGTCATATGGCAAAAGCACCAAGTACAACCAGGCTTTGGATTTTATGTCATTTCCAGCCCATGTAAGACCATTGGATGGCTTCTCAGGAAGTGCAATGCAAGTCTTTTATTTCCATTTGAGAAGCAATACCAAGAGAAGACCTTATGTAAAATTTGGCCAACCAGTTGTTGTTTCTGCACCACCTAAGGGTGTTTTTTTGTAGGTGAATCTCAGTTGTCACCTTTCTGACCATGTTGGTTGGCTTTGTCATTCAGTTTTGTCTCCTCACTGGTTTTCCTCCCTGGCTTTGCAGGATCTTTGCAGAACATTAGAGTTTTTTTTTTCCCTAATCTGGACCCTAACCCAGATCAATAAGATCTGATTGTCTTGGGAGAGAGGAGCTGAGGCATCTGGCTGTTTCAGGGGATCCTCGGGTGGTCCCAGGAAGTATTCCGTGTTGAGATGATCTCTCTGAGTCCCTCCACCACACACAGACACAGACAGAAGGTACTTATACCGCACACCTGAAATCTAATAAAGTGGGCAACCTACATATTATAATATTCAAATCACCCTTCTCCCACCTTGCTACAGAAAGAAGTTTCTAGATTCTGTGATCTGTGGCAGAACCAAAGAAAAAGCTACAGAGCCGAGGCCACATTCCATGAAGCCCCAGACTTCTGAAGGCCTACAAGACTCGTTGGGAGGATTATCTATGTAGAAAGGATAGTTCCACATTATGGTTTCACGAAGAACCATAAACAGTCACGGCTCATGTTAAAGACACTGGGGAAAAAGAATTGGCAAAGCATCTGTGTGCGCATGTGTCTGGGAAAGGCCTGGAGAGGGCTGAAGGTGTAAGACTGGAAAGTAGCAGACAAGCCAGGATGGCATAAGAGCAAACCAGAATGGGAGAGGTCACAATTCTTGGTGATCTTGTTGGCCATCTGGTCTCTTTGAGCTTCAATTTCCTTCATAAATCTAGGAAGGAAGATGACTGGTGTCTTCTTTCCCAAGATGGAGCCATGGTGTTTGTTGTGGCTCATGAGAAACCTCTCCATTTTGGGTGAATTCTGATGCATTTTTTGTGTATGGACCACGTGTTTCTGATATCGTGGTGGTTGGGGCCTGTTGACCCTGGAGAGGGTGATTCAGTTCTTAGAGATAGCCTGTACAGCTGACCAACCAAAAAGAGCCACACTCCAACCATCTTCTTCATTAGACTCATAATGGGATCTGTGAATCACTTCTCCCCACCACCCCCAGAATCCTAATCACCCACAGCCGGGTGTCAGATGACCAAAGACAACCCTTTAGCCAGATCCTTCTGAGAGCTTTCAAACGAGCCACTTCCTGGTCCCTTACCCTACCTCACTCACCCCTTCCTACAAAAGCCACAATGGAAGCTCTTGCTCAGGTGTCCCCCTGTGTCCCTATCTCCTAATCTGCTGAGCACCTTCTGTAGTACATATCTTGGAAACTGTAGCAAACCATCTCTTCAATGGCAGTTTTGTAGGTATTTCCTGTGAATTAAAACATCCCATTCTGGAGAGAACATGGAGTCTTCTAAGGCTCAGAAAACCAGGGGAACTTACCAGGCTTAGGAAGCCTGTGAAATTTACAAGATTTAGGAAGCTCAGAAAGTTATGAGATCTGCCCTACTGGCTCCAAGATTATTTAAACAGTGGATGATTTTCGAGGAGAGACTCTCCAGCAAAGCTGCCTACACGCTGGGCAAGGAACTGCAGGGCTAGAACTTTCCTGAGTCACTCCCCATGCTGGCGTGGGCAATTTGGTGAAGCAGCTCCCAGCAGTCACTCAATGCTCCTGTTATTGACTTCAGGAAATTCATTGCTTCACCAAGCTAGACCACTGGTGGGAGAATTTCTTTGGTCTGCCATTGGCATCCTATCAGGGAGGACGAGATGCTTGCTTGTGTCTCCCATAGCAGCAGCTTTCTGATCTGCCAGCCTTGCTGTAACTGAACAACAACAATAAAGCCTACATGGAAAACACTATGGCCCACAGCATTCTCACCCTTGGGAGTGGAACCTCTTTCTGATCTTTCTGAGAACTGTACTAAGGACACAGCTGTGTGTGCAAACCGGCCAAGCACACGTGCTTAGAAACTAGAGGCATCGCAAGTGAATCTGCACAGAACCTCGAACAGTCTATGTGTTGTTATGGGCTGGTCCACGCACCCATCTATCTGATCAGCCTCAGACCTATACAGCCAGAGAAGGAAAATGTCTGCTATCTCATAGCCAGTGGGTATGGAAATTGGGGAACTAATCACCAAAGAAGCCCCCCACTATGGCCAGCCTCTGAGGCAGGGCTACATTAACCCTTCCACACAAACTCCCCTGTTCCACAGCCTGCAGTGCTATCCCCAAAGTGGCTTGTTCCACCTTCAGTTTGGTACTGCCTCCCATAATGTGTGTCATAATGGCATGCTGCTATTACATGAGAGAGACCTACAGTCTGCTCTCAGCTACCCGGCTGTCATAGCTTGCGCAGCAGGCTTAATTTCACAGTTTTTAGTTTCATGACATTCAAATAGCAACAATTGTTTGGGGGGAGGGGAGAGAAGCAGGTCTATTGGAAATATAAGTCACTGTAACCCCCCCACCATACACACACATAATTCCTGAAGGAACACTTGCCACTATGTAAAAGGTCACCAGACAAATAATTGCCTTCTGAATTGGGGTGGTTCCTGTTGTCATTAAGCCCCAACAGAGATCTGATACACTTTAATACTCCTGCTAAATGCTGAGATATGACTCTGCCACTCTGGCCACATAGACAATTAAGGCAAGCCAATTTGTGCCTGAAATAGAAGGTCTTTTTTTCCTTTTCATTCTTTTGGTTCTGGATGAAGAGATCCATTCCTTTTCTCCCTTTCTGCCACGACCGTCATTTTATTCCTGAAAGCACAGTTGACCCGGGGCTTCATTCCTCTCAGGACTGCCATTGTCTTTACAGCAGGGGTTTTCCATTCCTGTTCTTACACACACACACACACACACACACACACACACACACACACACAGACACAGTAGAGGAGAAGAATAATTGCACCCACCAAGCTGGGGCTTTGGAAACCATCTCTCCCGGCATGTGACTGCTAGCCTCAGAATCATATGCCACTCCTTTCAACTTGGGTGCCGAAGTCTTGGCTTCTTGTGTGGTGATATTTGGAGATAACACTACAAGGAGGTACCTGTGAGCAGGTGAGGTCATATGGACCCAGATGGGCTAATATTAGCATCCTTACAGAAAGAAACTCAAGAGGCTTGCTGTATTTCTCTCTACTACAAGGGGTACAAGGAGAAAGAGGCTTTCTTCATCGAGGAAAGGGGCCTTTGCCAGGAACTGAATTTGCCACATTGATCTAAAACTTTCTAGTCTCCGCAATGGAAGAAAATCAATCCCTGACATTGAAGGCACATGGTGTAAGTTGTTTTGTTAAGGTAGCATGAGCAGACTGATAGATACCAGCAGCTCTCAAGAGGAAAGAAAAAGAAAGGTCCCCTTGTCTGTCCACTGAGTGAGCCTTCAGGCCAGGACAGACTGGCTTTTGTGTGGCTGCAGAGATGTGAGTGCTTTCCTGATGAGCTTCTTCTGCACCCAGATAGGTTCCATACTTGAATCTGTGAGAGTAACCTGGTAGTAGATTAAGGGAGAAAGGAAGATAAACAACATTATGACACACACAAGGGCACCATAGGAAAAGTGGGTTCCCGGGTATCAGCAGTACAATGAGATTTAAAGGTTTATTGACCCTTCTTTGTAAGGAAGATTTAAGTGGGCACTGTAGGTAATTTTAAAGGAAGAATAAATATTTTAGAGAGAATGAATGGGCCTAGGGAGCAGAAAAGATGGCCTGCACTCTGAGCATCTTGTGTCACGCTGGGCTACTTTCCTTCAGTGAATCTGGAGGATGGAGCCTGAGCGGAGAAGGAGACTTAGAGCCTCCACCCCCTCCTTAGAGGGAAGCTGGGCTAGGCAAAGATCAGAGAGACTTGGATGATGGAACATCCAATTCTTAGTTCAAAATGTTAAGCGTCACACTTCACATTATTGTTTCCCAATTCCCAACGTTATGATTGTACCAAATCCTAAATTTTAGAGTTTCAAGTTTACCAGAGGGGCTGTTTAATATGCAGTGTCCTTCACCCACCAGATACTCTGAGTATCGAGACCTTGCTAGGAAACCTGTCTTTTTTAGCAATCTGTTCAAGAGAGCCTGCCCAGCATGAGGACCTGGGTTCAGATTCCAAGCAGTTGTGTAAATGTTGGGTTGGCAGTCAGGGGCTGGGGAGCAGAGACAGGTGGGTCCTCATAGTTTAGAGGCCAGTCTGCCTCACCAAACTGATGATTCCTAAGTTCTGTGAGACTTTGTCTCAAAAAAAAAAAAAAAAAAGACAAAGAAAAGATAAAAGAAAAGGGGGATAGAAAGAAAGAAAGAAAAAAAGAAAAACGCAGCAAACCATCAAGAAGGAAGAACACTCACTCTGACTCTCTGGCCTCCACACATCGCATGCACGTGTACAGACTTGTACATCTCATCTCCCTCAACGCACACGTACTCACATGTACAAGTAAACAGGATCTTCTGGGATTTCTCATGCAGGTGGCTTATGTATTGTCTTTGTGAGACCCTTTCTGAGACAGCACAAGAGCCTGGAGTGCAGAGCCGCAGTTGAGAGCATGCATAGCATAGATCCCATCCTCGGCAACATAGTCAGTCCACGAACCAGGGAAGTTCCACAGAAACACACTGTAAGCCCACATGCAATGTACAACCTCTGTACTTATATCTTAGAAAGTGAAAATAATCAGATGAAATAAACTTTAACACGGTTAATGTTTACCCACTAGACTCAACATACTACCATTTTAGCATGCGATCAATATAAAATATTGAGGTAACTTTATGAAGTTGTTCTACATAGTTTCTGAGTCTGCTGTGTATTTCAAAGCATTTGTCATGTATCTTAATCAAGACTAACCACATTTCCAGCCCTCAGTTGGACCCTCAGCCCAGACCGTTTGAAGCATAGACTCTGCGGTGGGGCACAGCTGTATGCTCAAGAGCCTTTCAGGTGATTCTGGTCTTCGCTTAGGTTTAAGAACTGTCGATCTAGGTCATGGCTTTTGAACTAGGCTATGCAATAGAAGCACCTGGGAAACTTCAAAACAAAAATTTATGCAGGGTTTCTCTCCCCAGACAACAAGGGTTTTGTAACGTCTTCTCAGTGGTTCTAACATACAGCAGGATGTTATGAGGATGCCACTCATTATCCCATTCAGTTATGCCTTCCCCTTAGATCCAAATACTATAAGATGGCACCTTCATCGTCTCACACCATGCAGGCTCTTATTTCCAAACCCAGACTATCCAGTTTTGTTATTAATTCTACTTGGAGTGTCTGGACAAAAGCAATCATTTTAATTCATTTCTACACTTCTTTTGCTCAAAAAGAAATCTCTTTTTAAAATCTGAATCTTTTAGCCTCTCTCCCCTGATTCCTGGTTCCAGAATGGTTGACTTAGCAGCTCTTGTCCCTTTACCCCACTTCCCACAGCCCAGGGACCCTTGGTCACTTCTAGTAGCACCAGACACTTACAGCTCCATCTGACTGCACATAGGAACTCCAGAACATTGAGCCCCTCCCCTAACTGTGACTTTTTACTAAGATTTAACAATTGCTTTTCCATGTTTCAGAGGAATCCTTGGAGAAGCCCAAGTCTTCCCCAAAAGCACCTTATAGGGAAAGGGAACAAGGCACAAATACAATGCATACCCACCCCCAGCATTACCACTAGTTTCCATTATGGTAGATCTCTAGTCCCCGTGCTCTTGGGTCCTGAGAAAGGGAGGATATTGGGACAGCCAACTGGGAGGCAAGGAAGCAATGGGAAGAACGAGAAATCGCTGTAGCTCTACAGCACAGACGGTTCATGGAAAAGGCAGCTGTTTGACATGTGTGTGCAGACCACTCCAACAACATAGGCCTCGTTTACTTACCCATATGTAAATATGCATAGCTGAAGCACCCTCTAGTGGAACACCCAGAGAAGGGCATGTTTCTTGGGCAAACCCTTACAAAAAGAAAAAAGGAAGGAAGGAAGGGAGGAAGGGAGGAAGGGAGGAAGGGAAGAAGGGAGGGAGGGAGGAAGGGAAAAAGGAAAACAGAAAGACTAACACATTCCCTGAAATGAGTCCTCTCTGCATATGGGGTTGATCTGTGTACTTACTATGAAAACAACAAACTAGGAGGCGAGACAACAAAGTAGTTGGGCTTTTCACTGTGTTGTCTTTTAAAAGTGGGGTCCACAGGAGAAGTTTTCTGGGGCTTTAGAAGCATCTGGTGTGGAGGAGAACCTGCCCTCCTTCACCTCCATCCCCACCACCCCGAGTCTCTGTCACAATGGAAGCTCGTTGGCTCAGAACTGATGAGAATCCTAGAAATAGCCCCACTATATCACACAGTATGAACATTTGGTGAAGAATCCATTTGGGATAATTTTTTTTTTCTGTGTTGAAGTATTGTTGGCACAGGAAGGACTAGGGTGTGGTGATTTCATGAGAAGCATTTTCATGGCTATTCGCCACTAAGTCCCCAGTAAGCATATATGGCATTTATTTTATCTTTGTATGTGTGGGGGAGTGTTGATGTGGGTGGGTGTGCACACATATATACATTGTACCACCAAGCACAAGCCACGATGTGTGCATGCATGAATGAATAAAACAGGCTAGCTGGTCTGAAAGCATCCATGGATGTTCCTACCTTTCAACTTGTCACAGGAGCAGACAGCATCCTCATGCTTGCATGGCAAGCATTGGGCCTATGACCATCTTCCCAACATAGTGTATAACACATAAAGTCAGGTTTACTGAGATATAACTTAAAATATACTAGTTTGTGTATAAATATCCACCTTTGAGGATATAATTTAACATGTTTAATAGGCTTAATTTAATGACAGACTCATCTAGATCACACAGAACATTTCTATCTCTTCAAATTCTTCCCTTTTCCTTTTAGAAACAAACTTTCCCCATAGCCACACTCTACTCCTGCTAACCACAAAGTTTTGCTTTGTTTTCTGTTTCAACTTTCTGAGAACAATTTTGATCTTTTAGGAAACTTGCAGTTTGTTCAAAAAATCCTCATGTACCTTTCATGCCTCTTCTCATACAGTTAACACTTTACAAAAGCCCTGTGCACATGGCAAAACTCAGAAATCAACACTAGAAAATCACTATAAGTCAGCTGAAGGCACCATTCACATCTAACAAAAGTTTTCTTATTGTTGGTTTTCTGCTCCATTTCCCAGCCAAGATCCTGCCTGGATTTGGTCACCATGTTTCCACTCTGAGCTTCCTTTGGATGACCTTCAAACTTTATCATTAGAGTCTGAGCAAGTCTCTGTGTTACCTTCAGTTTGACTTTGCTTTATGTTTTCTTATGATGAGGGTGCCACAGAGGTGAAGTGTCCTTGCCACAGTGTCACCTTGCCTCGATCACTTCCAAATTGTCTCCACTGTAGGCTTGCGACCTCACTTTCTCTGATCCTAAGAAGCCAGTCACCCTCTATCTCCTAGAGAAGTGGAATGCTCCCCTGCTCCAGACCAGTCTCTTCCCAGTACCTGGGATACAGTGAGTACCTGGTGGCCAGTACAGAGCAGTCTGCCTGCGCCTGTGTGCTCCCATGCTGACTGTGTCTGTTGAGGACCTTCTACCCCCAGTCTAGTCCATGCTTGGCCTGTATAATTATTTAAAGTTTTAGGTGATTCCATGCTCACCTGTGTGGTCCTGGTATCTCTTCAGTCCAACAGGTTGTCCTCCTGTTTCTCCTTAGAAGACTTTGCCTTATCTTAGATTTCATTCTAGTAAGTTGTTGACTTTCTAATGTTTTCAACAATAATAATGCCTTTCTTGTTTATGGAACTTTTTATCTGTTAAGATGGGATGATACCTCAACCTCTGTATCCTAGGAGTAAGTAGAACCTGATGTACTCAACTTGAAAGTAAATCCTGTCCCTCCATGTGTGAGGGAACTCCGAAGGCTGTACAACTTCTTCAGAGGACATCCTCAGTCATTCACCAGAAGTGAGGGCCACCATTGACTGACATTTCTCAGCACATCAAGACCAGTGACCATCCTTGGGAATGTCTGGAACCAATTTAGAAGAAAACAAAGAGGGCTATATTGAAGCAAAGGCTCCCCAACTCCCCCTTAAGTCTTCCTTCCACAATCCTCAATTCTTGAAGACACCCTGCCAATAAGCCTTGTGCCATAGGTATGCCATGACACCCACCAACCTGGCCATCTGTTTATATACCACAGCATGTGGGGATACTTAAACTATCTCAAACAAATAACTGATATGTGTGCAAGAATCTGGTGGGGCGCTCGCTGAAAGGCCAATTAAGTCTACACACTCATATCTCTAAACATTTCATTACATCACATGCTCACACACCAAACAAGTAGCAAATATGTCAGGATTTACATGTCAGGAGCTTTGCTGGCCATTGGCTATGCATTGAGCTCATTCTACAGAAAGCACTCAGCATCTATTTGTCTATAAGAAGAGACTAAGCAACAGTGATCTTGAGGTGTCTTTCCAGTACACACAAGTGCTTCATAATCAATAACCTTTGTTTTTGAACAGCCATTAGGAAGTTCCATTTGAGAATTCCCACTTGCTGTGAAGAGATGAAAGGTTGACATTCATGTACGTTAAGTGCTTGTCTGATGATTGCACCGTTAGCGGCAGGGCCGGAAATGGAAGTCTTTCAACTCCTAGTATAGTGTCTCAGCTATCTCAGTGACTATAAAGGTTGTCTGTCATGTTTGCATTTATTAGATATGGAGTATAGGGGGTTAAAGCTCTGTCCTGTTTGAATAAAGAACAGCCCCTACCACACATACACATATGTGAGGGTAGACTTGTGCAAGATGACTGGGCATTTGGACTTAAATGTCTATACTTCTTCATCTTCAGCTCTTTCTTAGTCACAGCACTCAAATGAGGTTCATAGAATGGCCATGGGACCCAGTAATGCAGACTAAGAGCTGTAGTGGCAAGCTAGCAGCTAAGCCTCCTTAGTACCAGCCAAGAGAAGAGCAGGACTGAGCCACTGTCCAGCTTCCTAGCTATAGAGCCCAACCCACAAGCAAATCCATCAAAGATTCTTTTGAACCTTCTCTGGGAGATTTAGTGAAGGAACAACAGCGCAGGCAGGTTCACAGTTCCACATGAATCAAATCAGTTTGTCTGCTGTCTTCCAGTGTGCCACTCTACACATCCAGCTGTGGGCAGGGCATACCCTATCTGCATGGGATCACTGGAGAAGGCGACACCCTGGGCATGCTTGACTTTCACAGCATCAGGTCAATAATATTATCTGCAAGTAAATTTACCCAGATATCAGGCAAACAAAGCCTGTTTTTTCCCTGCACACTGCTCACTGGAGCAGGGAAGCCAATGCTTGCTCAATTTCTTCTCCAGGGACACTTTTTGAAGTCTGTTGTTAAGAGAAAAGACAAGATCACTGTCCCAAGAGAAGATAAGTAGAGACAAGATCGATTTTTTGATTTTCACATAGAGAGGGAGCCATAAAACTCCAAGCCTTTCTCTATGATTTAAAGCCAACAACAACAAAAAAACCCAAGGTTTCGGTGGTCAGGCTTTGTCTTTGGAGATGATCGCTACATAATCCTGGAGATTTTTTTTTTAGCAAAAGGATTTGTCAGTATTCAGTGTCTGTCCTGAAGGATACATTCCCTGAGTCAAAACATTTAGACTGTGAAGTCAGAATAATGTGTCAGCCTACCCCGAGGTAATGTCACAACATCTTGACAAAACATATGCCACAATAAAATTATATCATCGAAAAACAAGGAAAACGAGTCAATGGCTATATTTGTCTGGCTGTGTTATACACCTCCGTCTTCAGTTTCTCTGCTGAAACGAAAGGGAGAGTTCCATTTGCAAATGAAATAGGAGTGATAAATTGTTTCCAATAAAAGTGGAATTCATGAAAAGTTTATTTGAAAGAGACTAGAATATCTTTATAGCCCAAGTCATTATTTCACAGTTATAGATAGGTCATGATTGAAGTCATGTGCACCTTATCGTAATTGTTCTCTTGATAAAAACCCATATAGTAAACTGAATGCATCTGCAGTGGAGATGTTTGGAATCACCTTGAAATCTTAAACTTGCAAACAGAAAGGCTGGGAAGAACCGCGTAGGGCTGGATAGATTGTTCAACTGGGAAGGGCACTGGTGTCTAAGCAAAAGGATCTGAGTTCAAATTCTCAGCTTCCATGTGAAGGCCAGGCAGGGCCATGACTGTTTGTAACCCCAGCACTGGAAAATGGAGACACGTAGATCCCAGGAGCTCTCTGGCCAGCCAACCTGACCAAATCTGTGTTCTTCAGACTCAGTGAGAGAGCTGTCTCAAAAAAATGAAGTTGAACACTACACACACACATGTGCACACAGACACACAAAGGATACATATGAAAATCTTGAATCAAAAAATTAAAATCAGAAATTTGGGGTCCTAGTGAACTTAGAGACCATCTTTCATTCCCCAATTCACTAGAGAAACACCTTGCACAAATTCTGCTTCACCTCCACTGCTGAAGTCCCTTGGACACTTCCAGGAAACTCTAGGGTATTATGGTTCCCTGCACTAACTGGTATCTATAAAACAGCTATTACGCTTATCTGTCAGCAAAGATAAATGGCTTCCCTCACCTCCTCTGAAAAAGTTAAGTGAGCCACAGTTCTATGCTGAGACTCATGTTTCATGTACTATTGCCTTTAAAGCCTGTGGTAAAATTGTCACAGTCATCACACGCGTCCTGGCCACTCCTCATCCCATGTTAGCAACTGAGCCACTCACTCCTCCTTACCACGAACTCTGACTAATCGTTGGTGATTTCAGAATCTGTATAGACCATCCTCAGAAACCCTGACTTCGCATCCTTGACTCTGCACCTCCCATGACCACCTATACTTTCCACTGTGAACCAATCCGTTGCTGTGACCATGGCTTGGATTGAGTTTCACAATGAAAACACTCTTATCATCATCTCAATTTCACTCATACCACTGGAACCTTCATCTCCCAGATTTCTATCTCCTCCGAGGTCATCTATTTCACCTCTTTAATCCCATCACACCACTGTGCAATTGACTACCCACCTTAGAGCCAACCTGGCCTTGTGAGAGCTTCAGTTTCTTTCTCTGCTGGCTTTACATTCTTTGGCTCGTCTTTGTATTCACTGTTTTATTTCTGAAAAAAAAAAAAGTGCAAATCTGGTTATATTAAGCCCTCAACTCACTTCTCACCAACACCCAAGCAATTGGTGAGGCAAGTTGAAGAAACACACACAAGTATGCTGTTGAACATCACTGTAAACAGGACCACAGGATTTGGATCTGGAGATGAGTAGGTGAACCATGTGAGTTCAAATCCCTACCACCCGCAGAAAATCAGAGGCACGGCACGCATCTGTAACCACCGAGCTTGGTGTGTGGGTGTGGGTGTGAGTGTGGGGAGGAGTAAATCCCAGGGATTTGTTGGCCAGCAGCCCAGTGTAGCAGACTCAATGAGCAGCTGTTTTATTGAGAGACCTTGTTTTAAAAAAATAAGGGGGAGAATGGAGATTAAGGAAGATATTAACATAAAACTCTGCCTCCGCATGTGTACATGCATATGCGCACAACACACAGAGACATGCATACACAGACACACACACACACACACACACACACACACACACACACGATGAGAGTAGGGTTCAGGTTTTCTTGTTCCTTACTTGAACCAACTTTGATCCATTTGTTGTCTCTTCCACAAATTGAAAATTTGTCAGGGGCTCCAAATTGTCTTAGTTAGGGTTTGTATTCCTACAAAGAGACACTATGACTATAGCAGTTCTTCTAAGGAAACATATAACTGGGGCTGGCTTACAGTTCAGAGGTTCAGTCCATTGTTATCACTGAGGGAAGCACGGCAGCATGCAGGCAGACATGGTGCTAACAAGGTAGTTGAGAGTTTGGAAGGGAAAGCAACACTGACCTGGCTTGAGTGTTTGAAACCTCAAAGCCCACCCAGTGACACACTTCTTCCAACAAGCCGATTCCTATTCCAATGAAGCCACACCTCCTAAAAGTACCATGTTCTGTGAGCATATGGGGCCATTTTCATTCAAATCACCTCACCAATGAACTCCATTTTACCAAATTCAGTGAAATTTCTTACTAGCCACTTAACTCATCGATGAGTATTATTTGGCAATAGATTCCCATGTCCTAGAAGAAACACTCTGTTAAGTTTGTTGATTCAGCCTCTAGGATACCACTCTGGGGGTCTCTTCCTCAACTATCCCATGACCTTGTTTGCAGATGTCCTCTGTCTTCTCCCTCTTTAATATGGGGGTGTACAAAATTGATCCTCAGATATCTTTTCTTAATTGTTGTATCTCCCCCACAATGCAGTCTTGTCCTCAGACTTTCAATACCACATACACATCACTGTGCCAAAACAGCAGCTCTCCAGCCCAGCTCCAGGCTTGTAGCCAACAGTCATTAAGACATCTCTATTGGATATACAGGAGCTATTGTAAATTTAACTCATTCCAAAACAATCTTGTGGGTTGCTTATTATTATTGTCATCGTCATCATCATCATCATCATCACCATCATCATCAATTTGTACTATCTTCAGTTATTGAAAACTCGAAGCTTCTTGTTTCCCACTCTGTATCTTAGAACCAAGTAAGACTCTTTTGTGTCGAAAAGTTAGTAAAAGAGGAGACCAATAGGTCTCCTGGGCAGAAAAGAGTCTATGTTTGGATTCTGAAAATGACAATACCATGAAAAAAGAGATATCTCTTCAGGAAACTGTGCTGAAACCACCAGGCACCCAGGGTTAAATAAATATGTGGATAAGTCCAGACTGACAAGCCTGAAAGTGTCATTGGTCTCACTATCAGGGAGAACTGTAAATCTGCTGGAAGTCAATGCAGGAGAAAGTCTAAATGGCCTTGGGTGCATGATGGCATCTATTTGAGAAGGTGAACTTCACTGAAAAGTGCTTCTTTGGAAGTGGCTGTGTCAGAACAATGAGAAAACAGGTGTCAGGCTAGGAGAGGCACTTTCTCAAAAGAGCACATCTGACAAAGAAACTATTCCAAAGCTGGAGATGGCCTTGAACCACTCCAACGCCCATAGTGAGGAGGCCAAAGTAGGCCGGGGGAGTTTGGAGCTAATTGGGTTACACAGTGACTCTTGACTCCAAAAGCAACGAACAGAAGAACTAATTAAAACTGTTTCCCCCAATATTCAAATAACACCTAAAATTCAACAATAGGGTAAATTTTAAATCAATTTAAAAACCGCAAAAGCACCTGAACAGACACTTCAGCGAAGTGCAGAGCCAGCAAATGAAGCAAATGTAACCTAATGCAATATGGGAAAACTGCAAATTAAAAGAACAAGATGCAACTATGCAAAATGTCCAAATCCAAAACACAGTCAACTGCAAATGAAGACACAGCCACTTGGAAAGACAGTTTGGCTGTTTCTTAGAAAATTAAACACAATCCCTTAGAGGCAATCCAGATGACCTTCAGGAGGTGTGTAGATAGACTGTGGTACGTTCAGCCAATGGATAGAATTTAGTATATAAAGGAATGACCTCATACATTGAGAAAAGATACAGAGGAAGCTCAAATGCATCTTTTTAAGTGCTGGAAGGCAACCTGAGAAGAATATTAATGGTCTGATACCAGCCAGCCTACAGTAGTCTGGAAAGGAGTACACAGTGACTCAGCAAAACCATCCATGCATGTGAAGGATTATGGGATATAAAAGGTACTGAGGCAGAGTGGAGAATTTTTAGGGCGATGAGCCTATTTTGTATATTACAATGGTAACTGGTGACTAAGTGTCATAACACCCATGGTCTCCACAGCCCCCACCCAATGTGGACCTCGGACTTTGGACAAAAATGATGGGTCAGGAAAGGTTCACTGACTACAACAAGTAAGTTCCCCACGTGTGGATGCTTGTGGTAGGAGAGACGGTGTGTGAGGACAAGGGGCTCGTGGGAGCCATGTACCCTTTCATGAGCTTTTCTGCAAACCTAAATTTGCTCCCACAATACAATTGATTAATTAAAACATATTTAAACATTTAAATCGCATTAAAATTTTATTAAGTTATTCTTCTCCCTCCTTCCCAAATTCAGAAATTCCCTTCTAATGAGTGGAATGTAACAAAGAACAATGTTCTGTGGTTTCTGAAGGCGGAATCAGAGGAGAATGGCAGTCAGTGTCATGTCCTAGGGACACCCCCATAGCTACAGAAAGGAACTGTCAAACTGTCAAATAAATCCGTCTCCTGTGGATGCTTTCACAGAAGCCACAAAGCCAAGCAGCTCCTGAGTCCTAAAGCCACAGAATAAATGTGGGAATAAATGTCAATTACAACCATTTGCGCTATTGAATTTGGGGTAATTTGTACATCATAGTACATAATGGCACAGCCTTCACTAACTGAGTGTGCAATGGGGTTTATATGTAATTGGGCTTTCAATATCAGAGGATGGCTTACTTAAATACAACAAGAATTAAAATATGAAACTTGTTTTAGCTGCAAGTAATAAAAACCTCAAGCTGGCTTGAACAGTGGCATGTATGGCCTGCCTATAAGTGCTAGGCATACCTATAAGCCTAGTCAGAAAGTGAGCTCTAGAATGAATTTCTTCAGAAGCTTCTGCCCCAGAGCCTCCCTGTACCCCAAACAAGCACAATGTCTACCTCATTCTCATGCTGAGTGACAGGGTATCTGCCAAGGTCCAAAGCTTTACATCAGCACATAACGAATATATATATATATATATATATATATATATATATATATATATATATATATATATTCTGGAAGCTTGCCCAGAAGAACAAAGAATTTTCCTTGATGGGTATCATTGGCCAGAATTGGGTCATGTGCCTCTTCTAAGCCACCAGGAGGAAGCAGAGTGGGATTGACTGCAGGTCACCCAGCGCCACCCTGCTGCTAAAACTTGGTGTTGCCTTTCCTACTGGCCTCTGCATTGGGTGGGAAAGAGATGGAAGAGCCAGGGAGAAAAAAGAGGGGACCTAGAGTGGACAGGCCACCAAAAGCAGTGTTTGTGTGATGTGCACCTTAATTTCTGGTTCTTGAAAGGCTGAGAAGACAGCCAGGTTAATGAACACAAACAAAATCTTGACAACACATTTCACATTTCCACAGGCTTGACTTCCTAACTGAGATATTCCCTCACGTACGGTGGGTTATTTGAATTTGTGCAGGGGTTTCCTTTTGCTCGCGAATTTAGAATGTAATAAATACTTCAGTTTATTAAAGGACTTTAAAACCTTAATAAAGCAGTGAGCTTATTTATAAGCCACTTGGGTGGAGGAGGAGGAGGGGCTATGAAGAGTCTCTCTATAGCACAAGTTAAAATATGCATCCTTTCTGAACCGGGAGTCTTCACAGACGGCTGGTCTTTGTGTTATTGGGTGGCCTTTAATATCTTTGAAATATGGCATAATTAGGAGCCTGAACCCTACTCTAATGTCTATAGCAACACTTTGTCAAGCTGGGTTCAGGATTATATACAAACTCTGACACTAGAGGGAGTGCATAATGTATGACAGAGCAGAAAGCACACACCCAATAAATTCACAGGAAAACTGCAGAGAAGCTAGCCACAGCTTTCCTTATGCTCTGCCCTCCAGCCCCCACCTTTGTCATAAAAAAAAAAAAAATCACCAAAGGTTTCTTCCCTCTTTGAGCTTTGGTTGCAGTTGATGGGCTGTTGAAAGAACTCCAAAAAGAGTGCTTCATTTTTGTGACTCCCTCTGAGGTTTTCATTTCATATATTTTTTAAAAACATATGTTGTTTTCTATTTCCCACATACTTGGAGGCAAAATTAAAATTACTCTTTCTTGCTTCACTCTGTTTCTGACTTGGTTGGGATGTTAAGTGTACAGTAATATCACTTAAAATGAGAGGACGCAATTGCTCCACTTGGAAGACGTAATCTAGTCTGTTGAGTAGCATTGAGCTTTATCTATCCCCCCTCCCTCTCAAAGGCTGCTGACTACTTAATAGCTAAGGCCAAGCAATTAGCAAGTCATATCTAAGGGGTTTTTATTTCCTAATGTCAAAAGTTTCCCATGCTCTAACGGAATGGAATGCTTATGCCTGTGAATATGTAAATTCCTGTGATATGTAAATGCCTGTGAATATGTAAATGCCTGTGAATATGATGGAGCTGTAATCATCAAAGGGGCTACACACCAGCGAACCATTGTGGCATTCTGAGACTCTTGACAAACGTGATGGCCACAACAATTCTCTGTAACCTTTTTGTGTATGCATTCTGCATTCCGCAGTTATCTTAAATCCATCCTGTACCACATAAATCTCCGAGTTGCCCGTAAATTGTCTCCTTAATGGAAATTAAAATTAGAAAAATTAAAAAGCAGGCTCATTATGAAAAAAAATTCCTGGACTTTATCCAAGAGAGTGAAATGACCCACACAAATGACATATCCCAAACCACATTCCTCATTTCTGGACAACGCATACCTCATTCCAGACACTGGCATATTTGTACAGACTTGCATGATGAAGAGACTTCCAGTTAATGAATTATAGTTCCCCACAAGGTCCTGGAAAGTTAAACTTGTTTTCAGACAGTGGCATGTCTTTATTCAATTTGTGGCATAGTGAACATTTTGCTAAAAATAAAATAAAATGGACAGCAATGAAGCTTTCCATGAGAAACCCTATGCTGGTGGTATGGTATCTGTCGGGGGCTCACTCTGTTCATGTGATATAACAGTTTCTATTCAGTGAGCAAATGGAACAGACCGGTAGTAAGGCCTTGGATCCTCAGTTTGAGGTGTACATGTAAAACTTTTGCTTGCTTTTCTGAACCATCTATGACACACACACCCCCACGAGAGGTTCCTCTGCTTCTTTTTTATTGTTCAGTGTAGTTTGAGTGCATTCACGAGCCCCAAAGCATCATCCGAGTCAACCATTCACTGTCCCCACATCTTACACCCTGTACCCTTCTGCACCCACAACCCGTCCGTTTCTTTCCTGTTGCCTCGTTTTATCTACAAATTGCATTTATTATTTTCCCACTGTGTATCAAATTTAAAAACCTTCCTTAAGCATCCAAATGAAGTGTTTTCATCTTTGAACACTGGCCAGATATCTTGACTGGAGGTTAAATTAATCTTTTATTTCATTAAAAAGTGGATGAAACCCAGGGTGGTGGCTCATGTCTGTACTCCCAGCACTTCAGAAACAGGGGGAACTCAAATTCCAGAACTGACCCTCCAAAGTTGTCCTCTGGACTAGCTTTCATGGCACCAGAAGCTGCCATGTAGGAAGAAGAAGAAGAAGAAGAAGAAGAAGAAGAAGAAGAAGAAGAAGAAGAAGAAGAAGAAGAAGAAGAAGAAGAAGAAGAAGAAGAAGAATCAGCCAGCATTTTTACCTAGCTATGGTGACTATGAACAACAACAGTGACAAGCATGGCAAGATAACCCTGAGAGTGCAGTAGTGGCACACACACCTTGAAGGTAACCAACAGCTCTCTAGTTGAACTTCCTCTTAAGAAGAAGGAAAACCATGCTTGGAACTATAAGCCTAGTTAACTATCTGGAGAAGTCACAGATCTTGGAAGAAAGCCTATAATCACCACTTTACTAAACCAACATAATTCTTACTATATTCTAAATATTTGTCTTTATACTGTGGGTAAGTGTAGTCTTCACCCCTCATCAAGTTAACTTCTCTTTTTGCAATAGACAGAGACTGCTAGAGAAACCACAACCAATCCAAATGCAGAACTGTGGAGCTCAGTCCCATGGATACATCTACAAAACAACTCTGGCACCTAAGGGTCAGGGATAGTTGAGAAGAGGGGGTGAGAAGACTGTAAACACCAAACAATGAGGGAGTTGGCTATGGTAGTGTGTCTCCTAGAAATGTCAGAAGCTACACACATAAAGTCTCACCAACATGGCCTTCTAAACATGAGCTGAACAAAGATGACACCAACAGACATTCTAAGGTGGATGTGTGTGGGGTGGGGAGGATTCCATGAGGCCTTATTCCTACACAAAGAACTATAGGCAACTAAGAAATGCTGACACTGGAAGAGTCTTCTCCAGAGAAGTACACATTGACTGGTTATCCCAAACCAAATGGTCAGCCCTGAAAACATACATACACGTGACATTATGCAAACTAAGCAGATGGATTTAGGAATATGTATGTGTACACACATACATGTATGCATGTAACAACAACTAGTGAAAAAGAGGACAGAGTTGGACAGGAAAGCAAGGAGAGGGGTATATGGAAAAAATTGGAGGGAGGAAAAAGAAAGGAGAAATGATGTGATATTAAAAACTGTAATAAAAATAAAATAATTTTTAAAAATTAAATGCAACTTATCACTAAATATATAAACAAACTAATTTTTCTTTAAGGAAAAAAAGAAAAGAAATTGTCCTTTACCCCGACATGCATGCTAGCCAAGTCATCCACAGAAACAGACGGACAGACAGACAGACAGACAGACATAAATCTAGTTTAAAACAAAGCAATAATATAAACAAAAGTACATGACAAATACTTTTCCAGTTAATAAATTTCCCTTAGCCCCAGTGTTACCAGGTATGAATCTAAGATGGTGAGGAAAGGGTCCATGTAGATAAAAGCACAATTTTAACTGACAGATAACTACTGTAAATTCTTATGAGGTACAGTGTGATGTTTTGACACATTGTACATTGTATTATCATCAAATCATCAGTCTTAGCTTACCCATCATCCCGTCTGTCACTTATTATTATTGTTGTTGTTGTTGTTATTATTATCTTACCCAGCACTCCACCTGTCATTACTTTATGATGAACTATTTGGAGCCCTTTCCACTCCCTCTGGGTACTTGAGCCCTGCTGTCCTGGGAACTGTAATGGCTCTTCTGTCATAGCTCACCAATACACATGCCTTCCTCTAGCTTGGCTATGTTTGTACTAACCAGCTTTTCCTCCTCTCAACAACCCCTGGTAACCTCTGCTTCCGTGCTGTGCTGTCGGCTTTGTTTTGGTGTGTCTTTCTCAGTGACTGTCAGGATCCAGAGCCAGCCACACTGCTGCCTTCCATAGCTGCCTCTGCACTGTATCACTGTACTGCCTGTTTCCTTTGTGCGCTCTCTCTCTCTCTCTCTCTCTCTCTCTCTCTCTCTCTCTCTCTCGTGCGTGCATGCGTGCACCCACACATACACACTTTGTCATCAGTGATTTTTTTAAAAAAATATTTTATTCTCATTTTTACTTTTTACAAACATTTTCTTGGAATTTTGCTGTGTTCTATTCCTGATTGCCCTTTAGATTAAATAGTAAATTTATTTATATAGCACTTATTTTAGATTTTTAACTGTATACGTTTTACAGGTACAATTCTTACTGCTTAGCGCTACGGTTTCATATACCTACACGCAGAGCTCAAGGCAATCTTTTAAAGCTCCCAAGAAACTTTTCTGTCTAAGTATAAGCTCGTTCACATTAATTTAACCACAGAAATCTAATTTGGAGAGAGAAAGAGAGAGTGCGGGAGAGAGAGTGAGAGAGAGAGCGGGAGAGAGAGAGAGGGGAGAGAGAGAGCGAGCGAGAGAGAGAGAGAGAGAGAGAGAGAGAGAGAGAGAGACTATCCAACCTAGCTTAATCTTTTATGCCCAAATCTCAGGTTATATTCAAAAACTATGCACAGTAAGAAATAGATACCAATAAATTAGTAAACATTCCATATTAAATCCGCTTGTAGGAAATGATTGTTAGAAATATTAAGAAGAAAAAGTTGTTTTCAAATCAAATCTGCCCCACAAATAACCTGTGCCTTACCTAGGCATGTTAATAACCTGTGCCTTACGTAGGTATGTAAATAAACTTGTGCCTTACCTAGGTGTGTAAATAACCTTGTGCCTTACTTAGGTCTGCAAATATACCATATACCTTACCTAGGTGTGTAAATAACATTGTGCCTCATATACATATATACCTATGTGTACACATAAACCTATGTGTATAAAAAATGTATAAATAAACTTGTGCCTTACCTAGATGTCAAATAACTTTTATGCCGTACCTAGATATGTAAATCATGTGTGCCTTACTTGGGTGTGTGAATATACCATTTGCCTTGTCTATGTGTGCAAATATACCATGTGCCTTGCCTAAGTGTGTAAATAAGTGTGTACCTTATTTGAGTGTGTAAACGACCCTGTAACTTTCCTAGGTGTATAAATAAGCATGTGCCTTACCTGGGTGTATAAATAACTCCATGTCTTGCCTAAGTGTGTAAATAAGTGTGTGCCTTATTTGTGTGTGTAAATGGCCCTGTGACTTTCCTAAGTGTGTAAATAAGCATGTGTCTTACCTGGGTATGTGAATAGCTCTGTGCCTTGCCTAAGTGCATAAATAAGTGTATGCTTTACCTAGGTGTGTAAATGACTCTGTGCCTTCCCTAAGTATGTAAATAAGTGTGTGCCTTACCTGGGTGTGTAAGGAGTAAGACTGAAGGAAACAGAGCCTGTGGGTTTGCTCATGAAGTTTCCATCAGCTGTGGTGAAGGAATGCTTTTCTTGACCACAGAAGGAAGTTTATAACATGCCAGAGTGCAAAAGAAAGTTACGAAACACAGTCCACTTTCCTCGAGGAAACGACGTATAAAGAGATAGATGGCAGAGAGATGAAGATGTTTCTCAATTTATTTCTGTTAGAGAAAACAATTTTAAGTTCTTTTCAATAAGGGATTCTAAAAAAAAAAAAAAAAAAAAAAAAAAAAAAAAAAAAACAGTATTTTTCAGAAAATTATTTTCATACCAGCTATTTTTGTCTTTTCTCCAGGCTGACACCCTAATAACACAAAAACCAAACCAAAAAAAAAAAAGTCAAATAAAACAAAAACCACTGCTTCCCTTTTTCGATTTCCCTACCCTGAGTCTCGATGCTCCTATAAGGAGGTGAGGACCCTTGCTTCTCACACACAGCAAGTGGGCATTAGTTGTTCAAAATTTTATGTAAGAGTTTTCATGGGGCTAAAAGACTCTTTGATAGTATGACATTCCCTTTAAATAAGGTTTTGTCCAGTGCTTCTCAACTTGGCAGCCCATAGAAGCCCCTGAGAATTGGAGATTACAAACCAGTTGTGATCCCACCTTACAAAAGGGGACTTGTTGTTTTGTTTATTTTACATTCTCTACAGGATCCTAATGTGTCTAAAGCATGAAAATCACCAGCTTCAAATGTCTTGGTCATTGTTGATGGTTAGATTCACCATGAGAACATATGGCCTGGCTATATTTAACATCTTATTGCTCTCTGAATTTCTCAAATTGTACCTAATTTAGAATCATGGACTTGTACGGCTGAAAGAGACCCAGTTCATCTCTCATTAGCAAATGTATTAAAGCAATGACCAATAAATGTGAGCTTCTTCTTCCTGATAAGGACTCTGTAGAATCAATCATCAGGTGGAACAGGACAGCCTGTAATATGACAGGGTATCCTTGCCCAAGTCTCTATGGCCTTATTTCATTGTTACCTCCATGCAACCTCGCCTCCAAATATAGTTGTGGATTAAGTTTCTATTCTCTTTTAGGATATTATTATTATTGAGGTGTGTGCGCCTGTGTGTCTGCGCACATGTGTAGCTTGTACACATAGACTTGGAGAGTAGATGGATGTCCTCCATCACTCTCCTCCTGTTCCTCTGAGGTAGGGTCTCTTTTTGAACCTGAGGCCTATGGAAGCCAGCAAGCCCCAGAAACCAACCTATTCCTTCTTTGCCTTGTAGCTGGGTTTTCAAGCATTTAGGGGAATTGTCCAACTTGATATGTGGATTCTAGGACCCAAAATCCTGTCCTTGTGCTTGTGAATCAAATGTCCTTATCCCCAAGCCCCAGTTTCTGCCAACTTGCTATTGTGCAATGAGTGTTGGTGGTGGTGGTGTTGTTGTTGGTGGTGTTGTTGTTTTTCTAGACAGGGTCTCACTCTTTAACTCTGACTGTCCTTGAATTCACTATGTAGAAGAGGCTGACCTTGAACTCATATAGAGATCTGCCTCTCGAGTGCTGGGATTAAAGACACGAGCTACTATTCTCGGCTTCACAATGAATTTTGGTGGAGACATTAAAACCTAGCATGGAACTTTCCCTTAGGATCATGTCTTTGATGAGTTGAGAGAGGCCATGGTGCAGAGACTATGAAGTGTAGTGAGAAGTTCTCTACAGGAAGAGCTACCTGGAGGAGAGGCTCGTGTGATTCATGAACCATTCAGCCAATCACCAATGAAGGAGCTGGTCCAAGATCACACAGGCCAGAATAGAATCTCGTTATCCAATACTTAATCCTCTAAGCTTAAAGGACGTGACAAAGTCAGACAGATGGTCTGATTTAAGGGTGCAGAAGAGACCCTTCCTTCCAGAATATTCTTTTTCTGTAACACACGTGCATGGGAAATAATCGGGGGTGGGGTGGGGGACCCAAAACCCTGCTCCCTTTCACCTTCCCCTGGGAGGCAGCCCTCTCAGCTGGGTGACCTGGCAAAGAGCTGTCAGATGAGAAGCCTTAGGAAATTTGCAAATCAAATAGTTGGTTATGTATGACACTGCACTTGCAAATAAGATTAGGTTGGTTGTGTATTATAAATAGCATTTTAAGAGATTTCTTCAAGGCCAGCTGGGCTGAAATCTTGCTTTTAAAGTACAGGTTACTGAACCCATAAACAGATAAAGGCTCAGGGCCAGAGCCCCCAACCAGAGCAGCTCTGGGGAGCTAGAATTCCACTCAGGGATGTTGCTGTGCCATCTTCTTTCCAAGATTTTTTTCCTTTTAAACACAACCATCACAGGTGCCTTCTCTCTTGCCAGCTCAGAGCCAGCGCTGGGGTGGCCTGACACAGCCATGACCCATCCGGCCATCCTCCAGGCCAGGAAGACAGCTGTATTCCCTGAGGCCTGGAGGCAAAGTGAGAGGGCCAGCTTCAAGAAGTAACTGCAGGCCTTGACAGCTGAAGCCACTTCTGTCAGCTTTGCTACTTATCTTTCAGGATAAACCTGCTCCCCTATATAATCTTCTCACCTCCCGTCTCAGGAAATCCTAACTAGTTTTTAAGCAACTAGACAGCATCTTGTATCTGGGCTTAGAGGTCATATTAACTACTCTAGGGAGGTGGTATTAGTTCACCCAAGTCCAGACTGGTTCTGGTGAGTAATTTCCAGCTTGTAGCTGTGTTGTCTCTCATCACGATTCTCCTTGAAGGTTGGTTTGGGAAGATGTCCCTGTGAGACAATATCACCTGAGCTTTATTTTGTCCCACTGCTCCCAAACACATCTTTCTGGAACACAGTCCAGTAAAGCTGAACTGAAGGTAGGCAATTGGAAAGGCCTGCAAGCAAATAGACTCTGCAGTAGGATATTTTATTGCTTTTGATGTAGTGAAAAAGATCTGGTACTTTCATACTGGTATGGCTATCGACCATGGCTATACGGCTCTATAGACCAGAGCATAGAATGATGGCAAAGACCATTATTGGTGTCTTCCTATATAATGCTCTTGGCAACGTTGCTTCAGATAATGAAGGAGGATCTCTTAAGATTCACAGATTAAATGTGATAAATCATAGCTGTTTGTTTTCATAAACAAAATAAACATGGCCCTTAAATGTCTCTGGTCCTGTTTGTTGGTTTTCGAATGTCTTCCTTGTCTTTGTAATTGATAGAGGTACATGCCATTCTTTCTGTTGAATAATCGTGGCTGGCCACTTCCATTCCATTCTAGTCTTTCTCGCTTGTTATTAAGATGTACTCACTCTCCTCATCCACCTAACAGATAGGGAGTGATTTTACCCAGAAAAATAAATGCTCCAACACAAATTCTGATGAAATGCAGTCCTTAACAATTGGTTCTATCACTTAGACTCTATTGTATTGCTGCTTCAGAAAGAAGTTGTCTTAGGGGAAAGCAGAGAAAGGGGCTTGAATTTCTAATGGTTACCATTTCCTTGGCTAGTCATTCATAAAAGGGTATCCTTCAGTAACAGTAAGGGCTTCAGGAGTCTTTGGCTTGCTGAGTATATTTTGGGTTTTCTGCTAGGAATGTCCAGCATTAGATTTGGGTGTGGCCGCCAACCGCATGCTTAAAATTTCTAAGTGCATCAGAAACACCATTTCCCTGAAACTTGAGAAGGCTGAGTCTTCATGGCCTCCACAGCCATTTGTAAAGCAGTAATCCTCATGGTTTAAATGAGGCCAAGAATGACTGTGTGAGGAATTGCAAGTAATTAATTATATGGAAGAAGTCTCATGGGGAAACCATCCTGGAACAGTCTGACCAAAGATACTTGGCATCTCCACTACTAGGAAGAATTATAAAGTTATCACTCAAACTCACTAATCAAGCAGTTTAGTTCATTGGAAGACCATAAAGAGCCTCAGGTTGTCTCCCTGCCTGTTGGAGATTTCTAATAAGAACTTTCTGTGTTGTCCACACATTCATCAAGACCTTGAGTTAAATGTTCCATGAACAAAGCCAGAATGAACCATCCTTCTTTATAGAACTATGAACCAACCCACACATAATGCTTTTATTTTTTCTTTATTAAAACAGCCATTTTTAAAAAAGTTGTTTACTGAAACTTTCTGAACCAGGATTGTGCTCATTTGCAATCTTTGGACCAGAACATCAGCACCTTCCACATTAAGCCTGAAATAAACTGAGATTTAAATGACTAAATGATTTTCAAGCTCTCCCATAGCCATCGACAGATTCGCATTTTGTATATAGTTGAATACAGTCTTACAAAATGGCTGAAGATGAAACCTATGTTGAGCCCAATAGACATAAATTGTCAGTGTTGAACCCTAGACGTCATCATAACCTCCTAGGCCTAAAGTTTAAGCTCACTTTATGCCGCGCTGACCCATAGAAACTGAAACAGAAGCCACCCCAAGGCTCAGTGCACACATCTCCTCACTGTAGTGTAAGGTTCTGTGTTAGAGACACTAATCACTTTCCCCGCTGGGAGAACCTGCCTCACCCTCAGCCTTGCCTATAGGATTCATATGATGAAAACCCCATGAACCACAGCTCTCCATTCTCAAGCTCTCTTATGATACAAAGAAAAGCACACCGCTGCATGGCGTTAATTGACAGTGAGGCACTGACGTGAATACCCATTCATTACTGCCAGGGAGGAACGTGGAACATCCCTAGCTCCTGAGTCCGGGAGCCTTCATTTGCATTTTGGATTCCAGGAACAGTAATAGTTTTCTAACAAAGTTCTCTAGAGATACTTTCAAAATTACTTACGTTTGTTACTTCTATTATTTTCTAACCTCTTTGGCTTTTTCACATCAGACTCTCCTCATCTTTGTGAGACTACCTGGAGAAAAATCCTCATCCTGAGTAAGAGCAGAAGAAAGGGGCAAAAGTCCAAGCAGCAGCATCACATGTCAGATATCAGCAGTGAGGTCTCACAGACAAGGACAAGCCATAGGTTCAGAAACAATCTGTTTTTATTGCTATGACAAAATACAGGAGACTGGGTACTTTATATATAGAAAAAAAAAGTTTATTTAGTTCACCATTCTTGTGGTCCAAGAGCATGGTGCTAGCGTGTGCTCTGCTTTTGGTGAAAGTCTCTGGTAGGGGAAGCAACATGTGTAAGAGTGGAAGTTAACATTTGCAGAAGAGGCCAAATCACCATGGACAATCTTGCTTTATAGCAACCTGCTCTTGAGGTAACTAATTCCATCCCTCAAGTTCCTACTCACACCTATGAAACCTAATCCAACCTTGAGAGACTTAACACTTGAAAAGCTAGTGACCTATGCCCTACTATTTCTGAGATGTCCTCTTACCTCTCAGTACACTTATTGTCAATCCCAAAGGACAGGGAATGACTGAGAACTAAGCTGGTGAGCAACACAGGAGCCCGGAGTCCTGCTGCTTTTGCAGTGTCCTCTACAGTGTGGGTCAGGACTGAGGCACGCTTCTCAGACTCTGATGTGCTCAGGAATCACCTGAGATGCTGATAAAATTCAGATTCTGATACACAAGTCAGGAGTGGGACCCAAGTGCCACATCTCTAATCAGCTTCCAAGGAATGGCAAACACGTGACCCTGGACCACTGAAGCAACAAAGATGTAAACAACTATGCAGGCTGAATCATGTAGCAGCAATAAAATAAATAGCAGAAACAAAGGAACAATAATATTTCATAAAGAAATGAAATAATTACAAACAATAACAGAAGGTCCTTCATCTTCAGGTGGTAATATAAAACTATAGATCTCCTAGGCTGGGGGATAGATAGCCCAGTGGGAAAATGCTACATAAGCACAAGGACCTGAGTTCAAATCCCCAGAGTCTATTAACGCAAACCTGGTAGAGTGCTTCTGTAGTCCTCTTCCTCTTGCAGCAAGGTGGGCGACAGAAGCAGAGAGAGTACTAGAAGCTAGTGGACCAGTGAGCCCTACAGACACAGTGGTGAACCAGAGACCCCATCTCAAACAAGCTAGAAGGTGAGGACTAACACCAAAGGCTGTCCTTTGACCTCTATACACACTGTGACATTCATGTGCCCACACACATACATACATCACACACACATACACACACACCTATTGTGTGCATACACATGCATGCACGTACATATTACATACATATTACACATGAACATCATACACATAAATATGCATACATCACACATGCATACATATAACACACAGAGGCACTCTCATCACCCATAGGAATACCATACACACATATACACACATTTATATCTATCTATCTATCTATCTATCTATCTATCTATCTATAGATATAGATATTAAATATATATACCTATCTTATACACATATATATCACTTGTACATATCATATATACACATACATACAATCATACCTATGCACATTACACATACACACACATACCACATATATAATACATATTATCACATACATATCATACACACAAAGATTTTTAAACAAAGATTTTTAAACCGACATTGGTGGGCTGTCAAGGTGATGGAATTTCTGGACTAACGTGCTCTGCTCTACACAAAGAATCTGTTCTTTATGTTGTACTTGCTTGTCTTCAGAGGTGAGGGAAGGAGATGCTGGATGATGACTGAGAAAATGCTGTGGGTGTGGCCTGGAGCCCTGCCTTCCATCAGCTAGCCAGGCGGGGCTCTAGAGAACAGTGCTCAAATGGAGAGCATATCCCAACTCCTGAGTGCCAAGCACACAGCTGCTGTGTGGAAATTAGAAAAAAATAGCCATGTGACCTATAGTGTCCATGTAAGAAACAAGGTGCAAGCTGTCTTCTGCTTTCCCTTTCAGCCGACTAAATAATCTGCATATCTTACTTATGTGTGTCTAGTCATGTCTGTGTGTTTATTATACATATATCCACCTACAATTTTATAATTTTTAAAGTTTATATGTGTGAATGTTTTATGTGTGTATATGACTATCACATGCCTGCATTGTCAGTGGAAGCCAGAAGCTTCCCCAGAATTCCAGTTACAGACACTTCTAAGCTGCCTTGTGGGTGCAGGGAATCCCACTTGGGTCCTCCTCTCAACCACATACCCATCTCTCCAACCCCTCTAGCTTTATCCCTGAAACAGAAGAGTGAGCCCGTGGTAAGGCTCAGTGGTAGTCCAAGGCAGAAATATCCTATTCGGGTGCTGAAAGCTTTTCTGCTATGAGTAACTGAGGAGGAAGTAAAGATATGTATTTCGCTCATTCCCAGCCTAAAACTTGTTCCAAGGCCATAAAATGAATATATATATATATATATATATATATATATATATACACATATATTTGTGTGTGTATACACACATACACACATGTTTAAAAGGTAATATTGTAAGATAATAATCAGGAAGCTCACAGCCTAGTTAGGGTTCAATCCACTGAAAAACCAGGTTCTAGAGAGCACAGTGCTGGGTTGACATGTTTCTTTTAACATGTGCGTTCCATGTTGCTTTTCTTTGCTAGAGTGTCAGTGGAGATCAGTTTTCGCCTTTCCTCCACTTCTCTGATTCAAGATGGTGGACTGCCCGTACTGCTCTGTCCTCTCCTAGTATCTGTCTCACTGTGATGGTGTCTGGTGAAGTTCTGAGTGCATAGCTTAGAATAGTGGGCAAGGCTTGGGAAGACAATTCTCAGAGTATTAAACACTCTAAATGGGTAGAGAGGCACAGTAAGCAAAGTATGGACCTGGAGTTGTCAAGAGCAACATGCACAGAGTGAACTGGAGTCAGGCATGACTTATTCAGTTAGGCATTTCCTCAAGTACACAAAACTAGCTCTGAAATAAACAAAAACTAAAAGCAAACAAGCAAGAGGAAGTTAGTAGAGAATGTGCCCTGTGTTTTTAAAGAAATAGAACTTAGGTCATTGTGAGCAGAGTGTGGTGGAGGCAAGTGGGGTGAGCTTGAGCCCAGAAGGAAGATCCTGACAGAACATTCTAGGCCTGAGGCCTAATCAACAGCTTCTCAGTAAATGCAAATGACATAAGACTATGCTTTATAGGGATCGTGGTAAGTGAGGACCAGGTAGCATAAGTGATATCCATGGTGATAAGTTTGGATTTCATTCATGCTGAGAAATCTTTGGAACATTTGAATCAAAGTTTGCAATAGCATAGTTAGTCTTTTAAAAGTATGTTTTGTGTAGAAAGAATCCCAAATGGTTGATGTAGGTACTCCACACTCAACAGGGGTGAAGCAGAAGTTCCTACACCTTCAGAGGAGACTGCATGTGATGAGTCCCTTCCAAAAAGCACAAGAAAAAAAGGAAACTAACGTCAGAGCACAGACACAGGCAAATACTGTGCCGGCCTGACCTGGGCACGATGTAGAGATAAGGACACTTTACCTTTTTGCTTCCCAAATCTAGAGTCCAAGGAGTTGAGGACCAGCCAGAGTTGTACACCAGTTGTACACCAGCCAGAGTTGAGGAACATTGAAAAAAGATCTCACCAGAACACCTCCAGGTCATCAGAAGTAAAGAAACCCTGAGGAAGCTACGTGGCCAAAAGGAACCTCAGAGCAATGATGCTAAGTGACCCATGGGACCCTAAAACAAGGGGAGATGGAGAACAAATCAAGGGAGCCTGAGCAGAGCCCAGGCTGTACTTACTGATGCTAGCTACACCAGGCTGTACTTACTGACACCAGCTATACCAGGCTGTACTTACTGACACCAGCTACACCAGGCTGTACTTACTGACACCAGCTACACCAAGCTGTACTTACTGACACCAGCTACACCAGGCTGTACTTACTGACACTAGCTACACCAGGCTGTACTTACTGACACCAGCTATACCAGGCTGTACTTACTGACACCAACTACACCAGGCTGTACTTACTGACACCAGCTACACCAAGCTGTACTTACCAAAGCTACACCAGGCTGTCTCCTTAGTTGTGGCGAGAGTATCATGCTGAAGTAAAAACTTAGGAATGGAGATCTCTGGGTGTGATACCAGGAAACGCCATCTGAACATCTACAATTGAAAGTATATTTTAAAATGAGTGTCATGGCTTTTGTATCTCTACTGAACTCTCTGAAGCAAAAGAAAAGCAATTCTAATTCTATATCTTATGTGTCCTTGAGAACCAGGATTGCATATCTTTTAAAAAGAGAAAAGACAGAAGGCTTCATAGTAAAACTCCAGATTCAATTCAGGGCAAGCACACTCTTATGCAATCTGCTCCACCTCGAACTAATTGGAATGCAGTTCTCAACAGAGATGAATGGCTACAAGGCAGAGACTTCTGAAGTCTGCTATTATCGACACTTCAGACTAAGTCCCTGTTTTATTTTTAATCATATTAAAAGTAAAGCCTGCCAGTCCACACTCTCCCTCATATCCTGTCAAGACTTCATAAAAAAAAAAAAAAAAAAAAAAAAAAAAAAAAAAAAAGAATGGCTAGCCAGAATCATGATCTGTCTCTGGAAACCTTCAACAAATGTAAAAAAAAAAAAAAAAAAAAAAAAAAAAAAAAAAAAAAAAAAAAAAAAAAAAAAAAAAAAAAAAAAATAGCACCAAAGAATAAATAAGTCAAAGTAATTGAAGACTGAAATGGAAAACATCATGTTCGGAAACTCTTGAGGGGATATTGTACAGTTAAGACACATGGGAGGCTCAACATGGTCCACAAACTTGCCTTTAGAGTATGGTAGCTAACTTCATCTCTCCCAGATCTGTCCCTGTGAATTTGTCAGCTTGCTTTCTCATCTAGTTACAAATCACAGGGCCTTTGGCACAGATCAGAACAGCTGTTCTTAACCTGTGGGCCGTGACCCCTGTGGGGACTGCACATCATACATCCTGCATATCAGACACTTACACGATAATTCATACAGTAGCAAAACTATAGTTACAAAGTAGCAATGAAGTGATTTTACGGTTGGGGGATCACTACAACATGGGGAAGAAACTGTATTAAAGGACTGCCGCACTAGGAAGGTTGAGAGCCTCTCCTTTAGAAGTTAGGTGTTCAAGTAGCTCTGTGGTGAGGGCTCTGTCTTCTAGAAACTACTTCCCTTCACAGCCTCTACCCACAGAGAGGCCTGTAAAGCTCAGCTATATCAAGACACCCAGGCCTTTGGCTACAGCTGGTAGAATCAGGGCTAGACCCAGCCAGGACCAACACAGTTCCTACCCTGATATTTTAGCCATAGCAGGGCTAAGCCTCAGGCAGGGCAAGCTCAAATGGAAAGTAACCTGTGAGCATGGTAACAAAGCAAAGCATCCGGAATTAAGAGTTGGGGGAATGTTTCTAGAATGGTGTCAAGCTGACACCTCAGCTTCTTACCCTAGGTCACCTTGGGGAAGGCATAGTAAATTTTTTTCATACGTTATTTGAGCTAACTTAATTGTATTTCTGTTTCAGGCTCTTAACAAATACTTACTGATAATGAGACTTGCAGTTTGGTCTTTGGAGGTTATATAACTTTCTCTATCTTAGTGACTCAAAGATATTTTTAAAGGTAAAACCTTACAGGGAGGGCAACTTCTAGTCGGGCCTCGTGCATGGATGTTCATCTCCACTGAAGAAGCTAAGGCAGAGGTATTTCAAGCTCAAATGCATTCTGAGTGGCTTCATGAGAACTCCCAAAATAAGATTAAAGAAATTACAATGGCTAGGAATCTGGCTCAATGGTCCAGGGCTTGCTCGGCATTGAGTCTGTAAGTCCTCAAGTCCCAGAAATGAGAGAGGGGGAGGAAAAGAAGAGAAAGAAGAGGGGACAAACTAACAATAAAGAAGATTCTGTGGGAACCTCAGGCCTGAGAGGTTTTCTAAGAACTCAGGAGAGGTTTCTCAAGTCACTCATTTTCTTCCATTAAATGGGGATCTTACTGGTGGTGTGTAGACCATGCTGCAAATGGTGGCATGTTAATAATAATTAATAATTGAAAGTAATCGTAGCAAGTACTTTTATGCTTGTCATGTCCCGGGCCCCAGCCTGAGCACTTTATATTCCCAACTTGGACTATTCGTACCACAACACAAGAGGGGCGGTGTTTTCATTCATCCTTCTCTGCAAGAAGACACACCAGGCCTAGGAAAGTAGGTTCTCCAAGGCTACTCTGCTTGGCTGACAATCCCAAGCCGTTTCTGGAATCTCTGCTCATAACTCTTGAACAAACTCTCTCACACCCCGCCATCTCACTCAAGACAATTCACACTCAGGGTGAGTGTTTGCAACGATTTGAGTGTGGAGCCAAGAATACTTACTTGAAGTCTGGAGGAGTCTTTCTGAATGTGCTAAACTAGTTAAAAACTAATTTTCTCTCTCTCCCTCCCCCCATACACACACATATATGAATATATATGGATATATATGGATATATATATATTCATATTCCAGTGATCTATATTTATAAATACACAACATTGTGCTAAGAGAATTCAGTTGTATCTTAAATTTAAGATCAGTTAATGCACACTTAGAGCATGGGTTAAGCTGACATTAAGACTTTAAAATGCAGTCACCTAAGAGAATTTCTGTCTTATAGCAAGATCCAGATGTATTTTTGACAGGTCTGGAGGAAGGCTCTGCTTTTTTGTCATGGGGCCTAATGACACTGCTGAGCTCAAGTGTGTGGGGAGCTAACAGAAGGTGGCTATCATCCTTGCAGCCATATTGAGCCATATACCCTGACAAGAGACTTGATTACAACAGCCTACAACAGCTGAGCACACTCTGATAACATCTTGTTTTAGATACCCAGGATTTTCCCTTGGGTGTGTGAGACTTAAAGGTGTGTGACTTAAGGGCGTGACTTAAAGATCAGATTTAGAGAGAAGACCTAAGGGCATGACTTAAAGGCATGACTTAAAGGTGTGACTTAGAAGTGAGACATATAAAAGGCACGAGGCAGACAGAAGAAATTATTATTAAGTATTAGGCACTTGTAGTAGGCACTTGAAATGGGCAACTAGGATTAGGCACTTAGCACTTGGAAAGAATCTTGGAACTTGGAGGCACTAGGGACTAGGAACTTAAGACTTGGGACTTGGACTGGGAAGAGAGCCTGAAGAATAAACGGGATCGAATCACACTCTGTCTGGTGTCCATCCTCACTCTCTCTCTTGCTGAACCCCAACCTGCAGACCTGAGCTGCTTGGGGTAGTACGAGCCAGAACAATTTAGCCCCCAAGGCTTTTGGCAGTGTGGGTTCCAACATTGACAGAGTGGTCTGAAACATTCTGGCCCCCAAGCGTGGGGCAGAGCAGTTCTTGACATTTTTGGCGCCTAACATGGGACAGCTCGGACCCCAACACAAGTGATGGCTACTCTCACCATCACCATCTTCAGGATCGTACAGAAACAAACACCAATGCATAGACAATCCCACTAAGAACTATACCTGGTCTTGATGGGTTTGATTGTGCTCACAGCCTATTGATACAGTTGCATAGCCACACCTAGTACCAAAGGAGGCTGGGAAATGTACTTCCAAACTGTCATGAGTCCATGCCAAGCCAAAAAGGTTTGAGGGGACAGTATAAGAGTTTTGTTTTCAGAACTTCTAATAATAAGATTCATTTATCCTCTTTGGTTCTGTAAAGAACAGATGAAGATTAGAATGAAAGTCAATTGGAAAATAACCAGACAAATGGAAATGAAACTGGCATAGCAAAATGTAAGGCTTAGGATTTTCCTCTTCCTTGGAGATTGTAAGTAGAGACTGGCTTTGACTACATGTCACAGTTGGTGTTCTTGTCTGTCACTGCATGCCTCCTCTCTGACTCCAGAATTGCTGGTCCCCACTTCCCAGGCTTCTTCAGCTGTCAGGATAGAGGGAGATGTAGCAGACAGCCCCAGAAGAAAGCACTGGAACTTGACATGGGTCCTGATCAGCTTAGAGTGCAGTCTCCATTCCTTTCCTTCCATCTCCTCAGAGCAGATATCTGTCTCATCCCTCCGGCATTTCTTATCCCAGGCCCCTTCAGTCCCAATCGAATGTCATTTCCATCTTCAGATATGCCGCTTTCCCCCTATTTCATTTCCATGGTTTCTTGCAATCTTTTGTTCAGTCTTTCCACCCCTCATCCATTCTTTCTACTTATTGACTCATCAATTATCGACTTTCCCATGGCTAGAGTTGCCATGATTAATTTTATTAATATTCCTCTCCATTTCCTCATTTCCTTGCCCATAAAATGAACGTTTCTAATTACCCATGTAAGATTTTCTCCTCACCACTTTGCTCCCCATCTCGTTCTTACCTTCCCTTTGCCTTGCCCATCCCTCATCTCTGTCCGCCTCTTATCCTGCACACTGCAGGTGGCTGGGCTCCTGTTCTCTGATCCCTGCTTTTAATCCTCTTGTGCTCTTTGATGTACACTCAATTTATCTTTTCTGTACCCAGAGTCTGGAATAGGAGTTCATTCATTTCACAACTGCATCTTCCATTCCTTTATCCACCCTAAGAGCAGAATTATCCAGTAATGCTGCAAGCTATTTTCTTTCTTTATTTTTTTTAAAGAATTGAGCCAAATTTTATTTATCCAAAGAAATACTGTGTTTCAAGAAAAATACCCTAGATAAGTCTACGCTCTCATTCCCAAACACTGGTCAAAATATTTGGACAGTCTCATACAAATATGTCTTCAGAGATCAGTGTGTATGCATGTGTGTGTGTGCACGCACATGCACACACACACACACACACACAAGTTTATTACAGAGTAAAATGGAGTATTTTCAAGGGTTATGAGTGGACACTGGCTAAAGGGACCATCTTGCCAAGCTACTATCTAAGCAGACCTTACGGTATTTCTAAAGTCACCAGAACAGGTAGCTTTAACCGAGAGACAGTTTCCTGACCAGATGATAGGCCCATTAGGATTAAATTTTCCAGAAAGGAACAAATGGGAATTTTTAGTTCTTAACCAGAAAGTCTCCAGCTAGATAGTAATCTTCGGAGGGTTAGAGCCATAGCTCTGTATGACTTCACAGGCATTTCTGAACAGTATGTCTCCACTCATGGCCAGAGATGTAATTCAGATTGCGTTCATTTTACCAGTAACCAGAGCCCTATAGTTTCAGTATTTGGTTCTACTCAAGACTGAATATGGAGAAAGGTCCATTCCCAATGACAGTCACACCTATTCAGATCTACCTAGCTACCTAATCCTTTCCCTCCAGAGCTGTGATTTTAAAATGATCAAGCTACTCTGGTTACTCATACCTGAGATGGAGTGTAGAGAGATTTAAGGTCCCGGCTATTGCTGACTTTCAGCCTTGAGATCAAATCAAGGAAACCAAGACACGTGAGGTTAGATAGCCACAGGATTGTCCAAGAGTGAGTGGAGAGAGAATGAAGGCTTCAGTTAGACACCGAAAGCCCAAAGGATGACACTACCAAGATTATAATAGGTCTAAGTAATTTCATCACAAACATCTCAAGATCTAGTTCCAAAGCTCTTTTGATAAATATCCCCTGGGTCATAGATTTGACCCAGAGTCTGGGTGGGAACTCTGAGTGTTGCACAGCGGTGTTCAGTAACATACAATTTAAAAGGTCTGTTGAGCTGTGGAAACCCTTCAAATTGAAGTCCTGAACAAAGGAACTTTTAATTTATCAAAAGCTTTCTGTTCTTGTTCCCAAGAAAGGACAATTTGGTCATTAAGCCTTTTTAAGGACTTACATAAAGGCTTAGCCCAGAAATTCAAAGCCAACAGTAACCTGTTAACCTTCCAAAGGTTTAAGATATTTTCTAGTGCTAGGAACTTCAAGGGCCTACATGGCTTGGAAAGAATCAAAATAAAGAGCTATGTGTCCTAGAGTTAAGGTGAATCCAGACATAATTCCTTTCAGGGTAATAATTTGGTCTTGGGATTAGAGATTCAGTGTTCTCTGTCAGCTAGGAAATCCAAAGCTCATAGTGGGGAGTTAGGAGCCTTCTTTAAGGAAGGAAAATGGAGGAGATTATCTGTGTATTCTAAGACCATTCTACCATGTACAGTTAAGTAGCCCAAATTACTCTATAGGGCCTTCTGAGATATGGAAGTGTCTCTAAAGACCTGCCAAATAAAGACTCGGGTGACTTGTCTATTCCAAACTTGTACATCAGTCCATTAAAGAGTAAAATAAAAAATTGAGACCTGGGTGCTAAAGGGATATGAAAGAAGGTACTTTTAAATTCTAGGACATTAGAGAAAGGGGAAAGAGGGAAGACGATGTAATACAGAGGGGGAAGGAAAGAAGGGGATAACTAACACTAATAATGTTTGAAAGAGCCATAGGGAAACATTATTTTATGTTTACATAAAATAAATATACAACATATGCATATATTGTATATATACATATTATTTGTCATGAACCATAGGGGAGATCCAACTGCCTCTTTCCTAAGCAAGTATAATTCCTAACTACAATCAAAATATCCATCCTTATACTCAAAGAGTAGCCCTCATCTCTCATCAAAGAGTCTTCTTTTTATAGCAGATGGAGACCATTCAATTCACAAAATGCAGAAAGCAATAGACCATGGGGTACCTAACCTTGGTCTGATACGTCTACAACCAAACCCCTACACCTAAGGCTAAAGCAACATCATAGAAAAGGGGGCAGAATGTAAGAGCCAGGGGACCAGGATGTCTGCTGCAAGACTGTGTCTTCTAGATATGACATCAAAGTTGCACCCACGAAATCTCAAGACCTGCATAAGGACAACATCAGTCAACGTGACATGCAAACATATATGGAGGAAATCTCACAAGGCCCATCTGATGAAGAGCTACAGGCAATGAACTGCTGTGGAGAAGGAAGACACAGTCATCTGCAGGGATGAGCCCTCCAAAAGGTTATCCAATCACAAGTGGTCATACAAACAACACTAACCTCAGCTGGTTGTATCTATATTTATGTGTATGTGTGTTTCTTTGTATATACGTACTATGTATGCATATATGTATGTATGTGTGTATATATGTATGTATGTGTGTGTGTAATATGTATGTATGTGTGCATACGAAACAATGATAATTGAAGAAGAGCTCAATAATTAGAAATGGGATACACAAAAGGTAGGGTGTAAATGATATAAATGCTATATGAAATTCTGAAACAAAAAAATTACCAAAACCAAACAGCTTGATAGTGTATATTTGTTTTATTTTCCACAAAATAAATAAACAAATAAAATAGAAAATAAGTAAGTTTTTAAGGTGTAAAAGAAATTATCTAGGACGTAAAACATGAGGTGTCTGAGACAATTGGGATTGTTAATCTATAGGGGTTAGGGACTTCCATGTGTGTAAGAACACCGCATGCAGTCATGGCATGAAGGTTTATAGCGTCTGGCAGTCTCTCTGAGTCCTTTGACTGATTAGTCCTGCATGTTACAGTGTGGCTAGCATAGAGTTAAGAGCCCATAATGGAGAAATTTAGTAATTAGGGGCTGAAATTCTGCTTGGGCTCTGAGCCAGAGAAAATATTATTTATGGTTAGGAAAAGCATGAGAGCCCTTTCATTTGGTTCTGGCTTTGCAGCGACCTTTACAGACCATCTTCAAAAAAAGGTTCTAACCTTGGCAGTTCCACCGAGTTTGAAAATCCACCCACATATCTAATGTTTTAAAAATTACTGTTGGGTGCCTCTGAAAATGCATGTCTGGTCTCAGATGTGGACAGTGCACCACCATAAAAAAATATCAAAACGATATGCATGAAAGGAAGCCAAAGTGGACAGTCAAGGCTTACTTAAACACTGCCCTCAACTTGAATGAAGCTGCAGCATCCTAAGATGACCTGACCAAGGGAACCAGCACTCCCCTGCTTACACCAAAGCCACGCTTGGACGCACCCTCCTCCTCCCTTTCTGAGGCCTATTACACCATCCAGCCTCCTCGTTTTTATTCAGAACTTAAGCTTGCCTTATCTACCTCTGCATTGCTTTGGGTTTTCCATGAAAATTAATTGGTTTTGCTTTATATTTTACAGAGAATGAAAAAAAATAACCTGTGTATTTAAAGATACACGAGAATGTTCAGGTTGTAAAAGGAGATTAAAAGAGACATCACTGTCCTTTCCCAGCCCGCCTTTAACTCTGCATGCCAGGTATTAGGCTCTTCAGCCGTGTTTTCAGCTACTAAGTGTTTGGTGTTAGAAATTGTTGTCTCAAGTGTGGAACAAAAACTGAAGGAGGGGCCATCTAGAGACCATTCCACCTGGGTATTCATCCCATGTGCAGTCACCAAAGGTAGACTGATGTGGATGTCAGGAAGTGCATGCTGACAAGAGCCTGATATAGCTGTGTCCTTAGAGGTCTGCCAGAGTCTGACATATTCAGAACAGGATGCTCACAGCTAACCATTGAACTGATCAAGGGGTTCCTAATGGAACTGTTAGAGAGAAGACTGAAGGAGCTGAAAGGGGTTGTGGCCCCATGAGGAGAGCAACAATACCAACAAATCAGAGCTCCCAGGGTCTAAAACAACTGCCTGGGAGCACATAGGGAGGGACCCATGACTCCAGCTGTTTATGTAGGGGACAATGGTCTTTTTGGGCATAGGTGGGAGAGGAGATCCTTGGTCCCATGAAGGCTAAACACCAAGTGGGGGGAAATTCAAGGGTGGGGAGGTGGAAGTGGGGGATAGGTGGGGGTACATCCTTATAGAAGCAGGACGAGGGGGGGATGGAACAGGAAGTTCCTGGGGGGGAAGGGGTAAGGGGATAAAATCTAAAATGTAAATATAATATCCAATAAAAAAAAACCTGTTGTCTCAAGTGATGTGCCCCAAGACTGTCACAGATTCTCAAATACATGAACTGTCACTACACATTAGCTCTTTCCCCACACAGTGAGTATAGAGCTACCCTCAGTAGGAGCAGGGCTGTCAGGAAGTGCAGCAGCTTCAGTTGCTGGAAAAATGGGCCATTCTCACTGCGCCCTGACCACATATGAAATTCACACTCTTTCCAAGTCAGTTAGGAAGAATTGAAAGCATGGAATTTTCTCCAAACACATATGTCATAGAAATAAGTGCTGGGGCCAAAGAGGCTGCAGGAAATTAAACAATTTGCATTTCTGAGGGACTTTACAGGGCTTGTAATATAGATAATATTACATTAATCATGATAATATCATATGCAATATGATAATAGTATGATTATATATATGTATATGGCTCTCATAGGGCAATGAGGAGTGGCACTATTAAGAAGTATGGCCATGTTGAAATGGGTGTGGCCTTGTTAGAGTGTGTCACTGGTATATGGACTTGTAGGTTTCAGATGCACAAGGCAGGCTCAATCTCTCTGTCTCTGTCTCTCTCTCTCTTAAATATATATATATATATATATATATATATATATATATATATATATATATATATATTTATCTCAAGAGGTATAATCCACAAACCTCCAGTTTGGAAAATGCCATAGCATGCCTAGTTGAAGACCCTAAGTGTATCTCAAAGTAGCCAAAATTAAGGCCACCATCTGTTCCTAAGCCCATTCCCCAGAATGGGGGAAACCCACTGCATTGATTACCATAATTAGCCAACTTAATTAACAGTTAACTAGTTGTAAAAGGCAGAAACATCAGTCACCTTGATGGACCCTTCTTCGCTCCTTCTTCTTGCCTCTTTAATAGACAAATCATGCCCTACATGTGTCACTGAGTCCTCCTGCGTTCCCGATCCCACTGTTGCTGGCTTACGTCATCCCTCAGCTTGAGTTTTTTCCTCCCCAGACCCTGAACCATGGATTTGTACTCAGTCTTGTTTTGCTTTATTTTTTGCTCTGGAAATAAGAGAGGGAGAGAGAAGTGATCTGTATGCATCAGGAGGAAGAGGGAGAGCCATGGGATGTTTGTGACATGAAATCGGAAGTGGAGCAGCCTCAGGGAAGGATGTGTCAATGGCTGGAGTCTGGTAGGTGTTTTCAGATTATTGGCCTCTTGACTATTGTAAATAGTACCCCAGCCACAGCCTGAGATGCCTTTTAATGGGATCTAAGGAAAGAAGGGGTTGGTCACCAAGGGGAAGAATTTAGATGACTATTTTGGTTGATAGATTAGAATCATATTTTTTTCTACCGTGCATGTCTCTTCCCACAATGCATCTGATTTTTTATCATGTGCAGTCCAATGGGCATACATGTATCCAGATGCAGAAAGGGTTTGGGGATGGGGGTGTTGCCAGGTGCATCGTTGGGAGAGGGGTGTGTGCGTAGTGCATGCAGATGAAGGAGCCAGGCTGCCGTGTGCATTATTACAAGACCAAGTTGAGTAGCAGCTTCTTCCAGGATTAAAACCTTCTGTCTTAGAGGGAAGCTGGTGAAGATAAAAGATGTTAAAGTGAAGTGAAACAACAGGATGCTCTAAGGGAAAGTACAACATTCTATCCTTCAGGGAAACTCATTAAGTTCTGGAGGTAAACAACTCAAAGGCTTCAGAAAGACCCTAAAACTGACCAGATTCACTAGGTCCCTCCCTCCTCAAGATCAAAGTATGTTTTAGCAGTAAGGACTACTGAGAGACACTAAGACTAGCAGAGCCACCTGGAAGAAGCAGAGACCAACCAGCTAAGCTGATCTGAAGCAAAGACTACCAATTACCTGAAAGAGTCAGAAACCAGCTGAGCTATCTGGAAGGGGCTCAGACCAACTGAGCCATCTGGAAAGGACATTCTCCAATCTGTTGGGATGCCTGAAGGCTATGTAGTATCCTCCAAGTTCAGCTTTCATGAGCTGTCGCTCATGCTGGTGTGGGCTTTGGGGATGCTGCTGTCTTTGAGTCATTTCTGCTCTTGTAAGTGACCCCTCACTGGCACTCCTGTAAGTAACGCCCCAAAATTCATTGGTTCATTAAGTCGGACTTTGGTGGCATCTTTACTTTGGTCTGTTATCAGTTCTCTGCTTGAGGTGTGAAGATGCCACATGTCCCCAGGAATACTGTCACACAATACAGGGATAATGCACATAAAGATTTGGATAAAAATGGCTCTCATAGTCCCATAAGGAGTAGCACTATTAGGAGGTATAGCCTTGTTGGAATAGGTGTGGCCTTGTTGGAGTGTGTCACTGGTATATGAGCTTGCAGGTTTCAGATACTCAAGGCAGACCCAATATTCTCATATTCTCTCTCTCTCTCTCTCTCTCTCTCTCTCTCTCTCTCTCTCTCTCTCTCTCCCCCAGTGTGTGTGTGTGTGTGTGTGTGTGTGTGTGTGTCCAGACATAGACCTCTCAACTACCTCTCTAGTACCATACCTGCCTGGATGCTGCCATGCTTTCCTCCATGATGATAATGGACTAAACCTCTGAACTGTTAAGCCAGCTCCAGTTAAATGTTTTTCTCTTTAAGAGTTGCTATGGTCATGGTGCCTCTTCACAGCATCAGAAACCCTTACTAAGATACCAAGGCCAAATAGGGTCCCAGGTTAAAAGATTTCCTACACTTGCTTGCTTCAGAAAAGGGCCAGCAAGAAGGGGTGGAAGGATAAGAAGATAGTGGAAGAAGAGTGGATAAGAACAAAGCATATAGCCTGTATGTAGAAAAGAGACTATTGAAATACATTATAGAAAACATACATTAATAAGCAGATTTTCATTCTGAGCAGTTGGGGCTGAGTCCTATAGGGCCCCTTTGAGTTTCTGAGGAACACCCCATAGAACAGTCCCCTGAAAGAAGTGGAGGCCAGGCAGTGACCTTCCAGGTTATTCTACATCACTTCTGGGGAACTGACTCTCCATCTATTCTGACCCCGAGGCTCACAAGGGTCCCCAGCAACCCTGCCACATCTCCCTATCAGCATGCTTCCTGCTGTTCTCCTGAAGGTTCAGTCTCCTCACCCCTGCCTCCCTCTGGTAATATCTGTTCATTTACCTGTAGGAGGGCAAATCAGTCAGGCTGCTCTTGAGGAAGATTCTTTGAGCTGGGACTGGTGGGTATTTTGGAAAAGTGGCCCAAAAGTAAACATTGCAGAACATTTTAATGTCCTACTTTGCATATTTATCCTTCTTGTCTTCTATCCATTACTTACTTCTCTCTTGCCTTAGGGTTTTGCAGTGTCTTCTGTGTGTCTCTGCTTTTGGCTAATTCTGCATCCGTTCTGAAGTCCCCATTCTGAAGCTCTATGAGTTTGCATCGGTGTTATCATATCCGTCCTCCCCCGGCTTCTCATGCTGTTTGGTTTATTTCTATCAGGGTCACTCTTAAATGTTGCCTTGTCTTTGTTTTCTATCCATTGTGAAGCTTCCTTTCCTGGTTATTTGGTTTACTCCTGGTTCAATTGAACCAATTCTCCCTTTCCCTGTTACCAATGTGCTCGTGTGCCCTCCTGCTCTCATGTAGCATGCGGGAGGGAGCAGGGAGGCAGCTGCCCCACCCAGGGCCCTTGCTGGCAGTCAGATCTCATTTTCCCTCACCTCTCAGATCTGTACCTGCTGTAGCCCTGGGAAAACAGAAAGCCAGTTATGAGCAAGAGGCCCAAGGACAGCTGTTGATTCTGAAAACAGTTTTAATTTGTCTCTGTCTCATTAGCTTATTGCTGATGCGGCGGCCCTCGGCTGCTGACCAAGCTGAGTGGCTTGCTTTGCAACTCACCCCAAAGCTTATCCGGTCCACAGGTGAAGCTGACAGCTCAGCCATTTCCCTTTGTGACCCTGGTCCTTTGTGGTTACTCCCCAAGGACGGTCATTCATCTTTAGGCCTAAGGATTAAAGCTGGAGGGAGACCTGTTCTCACTGGCTAGCCTTCCCCAGTGAATCAGCATGGCAGGTGAAAATCACATAAATGAATGCTTACTGGACAGAAACACCTTGTCACTGGCTCTGCTTTGATGGCCAAGGCTGGGAGAATTGTCTACCTGACCTGTGGTACTGGGAGGGGAAGCCAGAATCCAGCTTGTCATAAATGTTCATGAAGATCGACCCCAGAGGGTGATCCATATTTTAAAAAGACACAAAGCTTAAAGAAATGTGTGCCTTCCACAACAAGATTTAAGTTGCCACATTTGAAAAACTAGGGATTAGGATTGAAACGGATCAAGTTAAGGATCAGTCCGGGCAGATCGAGGCAAGTAAATCTCCAAGACAGATAACAGCCCTGCTATCTCCTGGCGTGGGTGTCAGCTTCTCATGGCCCCGTGTGAAGTGGACATGACCTCATTTGTATTTACTGTTTAATGGCCTCGGTGACAAAAGATAAGTGGAGAATCTATCAGGATTCACCACCTTGGGAGACACATAGGTAATTTCTTTTTAAATTCCACAGGGCTAGAATCCTAGGTACAACGTCTCATCATTTCTAAGCCAGTGGCTCTGAGTTTTGTATAGGGACCCAGCCCTTGGGCAGAGACTTGTGGGTGACTCACTACTGTTCAGACCTAATGAAAAAGGAAAAAAAAACCAAAAACATAGGGTTCACACTCTCCACCTGTTCCATGCCTTTAGAAGTCACTTCTCATCAGTAAGAGACCACTCTGCTTCCTCGTAGCCCCTCCGCTGCCTCTGCTCCCAGGCTGGACAGCCTTGGAGGAGTTCATTGATTCATTCGTTTAAACTGTAGTCATTGGGTGTTCACTGTGTATAAGGAGCTGGCCAGCAAGAGCCACCTGTGACCCTGTGAGAGCTCTGAGCTTATAGGAACTACTTAGCAAACGACCAGGATACTAGAGGTGCCTAAAGAGAGGTTGAATGCAGGGGACAGCGTTGGGGGACATGGGGTTGGGATCAGATGAGCCCTTCCTCTGCTACTGCTCAGTTGCCAGCAGCTTGACAAGTGGTCAGCGTGTGCATGCAGCGGGGGTATGCATGCCCCACCTGCAGGTGCTGGTCAGAACACAGAGCACACAGCACATAATCATGTTTATTGATGAGTAAATCAATGTGGTAACGTGTGCCTTCAAGGACAAAAAAGACTGGACATAGTAAGTGAGGAGTGGGCGTTGGCTCAGTTACTATTTTCTTTCCTTCAAATAATTTACATATTTTTACGTCACATGGGTGAAAGAAATCAGAATACTACAGCAAGACAGACACTGAGACATTACCTATACCTGTTCCTCTTCCCATGATAAGCCGTTCTTGCCCTCTGTAAATTACCATTTTTATTAATGTTGGGTCTGTGATTCCAGTGTGTCCTTATGCAAATGAAATCATGTATAAATACAGATACATTCTCACTTTTATCCTCGTTCTCACTCTCATTTATGCATGCCACATAAATGGATTTGTTGTGTTGGTGGTGGTTTTTAATTTGTCATTATATTCTGCAGCTACTTCCCTGCCAATGCTATGAAGGACTTCATTCCCGTCTGTGCCCGTGGGTTACACCATGAGTTAGAGGGGACTCTGTGAAGGCTAACCCAGCTCCTGTATTTGAGTGCACCTTTCCTCTGCTTCCTCCATGTGCCCAAACACTGCTCTCCTTCTCAGCTGTTAAATCCCAAGAGATAGAAATGTGTTTTTGTGTAGGTGGTCCTATTTTGGAGGCATCCCAAAGGAAGTAAAATGGTATTTTCTCCTTCCTTCCTTCCACTGGGATTGATGTAGGACCTTACTCGGGTTGGGCAAGTGTCCTACCACTGAAGTATATATCTATAGCCCTTTTTGTATTTTTAAATTTGAGAATGTATCTTGCTTAGTACATGTCCCAGACTGGTCTTGAACTCCCTTAATATCCCACGCAGACTTCGAACTCGCAAACCTCCTGCTTCCATCCGTGGCTCACTAATGTTTTTAAAATGCACCTTCTGTAAGTGAAGACATTGCAGGGATTTCTGCAAAGGAGACTGATACCATGGTGATGGGGAGAGTCCCAGGTCCTGATGCAGGAGTTACCTGAGGCACTTCCTTCACTGAGGCATTCGGCCCACAGGTGAGCTCTAGCTGAGGGTAGGGTAGCTCCTTGAATCCTGGCTGCTTCAGAGTGCAAGCATTAGTAAGACAAACCACATGATTTTCCAGTTAACAACATATTCAATATAATCTACATAAATTCCTTCTAAGTCAGACCTCTGGTGTGCAGTATATACAGTATATACAATGTGGAACTGAGAAGAAAATAAAGCTAACCTCTGTGGTGGTAATTATTGCTGACTTGTGCTCTGCTTTCGTATTCTAGACAGCTCTACCGCTCTGCATGGCTGCTTTTCCCAGCTTATTTTATTTACCTGGGGTTTCTCTGCTCAGCACTTGTGGTAGTTTGTTGTGGTAGTTTGTTGTGATGGTGGTTTGTTGTTGTTATTGAGTTGTTGGTTTTCTTCTTTTCACTTCCCCAGTAAAGAAGCACCGGCACCACGAATTTCTCCCCACAGAAGGACATGGGCTGAGCGTGTGAAAGGCCCTGGTTGTGTTAGCTGCTGTTTGCTTTGGTTGTCTTAACAATGACTCCGGGTTTCTATAAACCTGATTGATCTACAACCTCTGGATCGATAAGACATGAGCAAGATGAACACGATGGCTGTGCTGTCATGCTGCTCACTCGGGCCCTCACAATTGCACAGGAAGCAGGTGACAGCTGGGGAAAAGCTCGTTCGCTTTGGATGACATAATGGAACACCTACCCCATAGCAGGGCAGAGCCCCTGCCTGGTCATTCTCCCTAGAGAAGGATTAGAGCATCAGAGACACACAGTAGAGTTTCAAGTGCTGAAGATGGAGACTTTCTTAGGGAGAGCGGGTGTTGCAGCCAGCGGCCCATTCGAATATGAAAAAGAAGGCTGTCCTGATTAAATAATGAAAAAGAAAGCAGAACAGATAAAGGACTGCATGGCTCAGCAGCCTGGAGTGGAGAGAAAAGAAGTCCTACCAGGTCACCCGGGATAACCTAAGGAGGCAGGAAGAGGGAGGGAGAAATCAAGGGTCAGCGGAAGTTCCCGGAGCTGGAATGCTCATGGCATCTCAGAGGAGCCAGTCTCACTGTAAGTTGTTCTCTGCATGTTGTCATCTGTCTCCAGCTCTTCAGCAACTTCTGCTGCAGACACCTGATGTCAGAGGTATTAAGTGAAGGTATGGGAAATGGTTTCTCCTGCATATAAGAGCTTAATTCTGCTTGCCTTTAACGTCCCTACTCAGCCAAGTCCTTCACTATACGAAAGCGAGCCTCAGAGCTGGGAGGTGGAAATCATGAGGGGAAAGGTGTCACAGTGCCAAGGTCTCCTGCAGTCATCTTACATCCTGCCCTTGGAGACACTGTCAATGTCTCTCTGACGCTTGATTGTCAGTCACATGATTGGCACAGTCTGTTCCTTCTCAGCCCTTGCAGGTCCTGATCACCCTGGGCTCTTCCTTTATCTTTCTAGGCTCTCAAGGACCAAGATGGCTTCAGGCCATCTCCACGGGAGAAAGCACTGTGAGTGACCTTTTATCCCTCCTGGGCCACCATGCCAACCATGGTAGGAGGCACACAGTTCTCAGTAGAAGCACTGGGATTGAGGCTGCAGCCCTGTTATCCTGTGGACTCCGATTTCTAAGTGCTCTTGCCCTGCAGAGCAACAATGCTGTATGCCAGGTGCATCCCACGCTCTCCCACTTCCACCACTCAGAGACTGATGGTGCAACTTTACCTCTTTGCTGAGAGAAAAGCCAATGTGAGAATGTCACTGTTTCCACACGCAATGCATCCTCAAGGTTGAACTGAGTGTCATCTACAAGGAATGCTAAGGAAATCTCAACTCCCATGTCCACAGACACCTCATCCCCCAAAGTACATTATGCACCAATAGGATACCTAAAAAGCCTTTACAATTATTTTACTGCAAATGAAGGTAATAGTTTGGGGAGGTTGGGGAGGCTTTTGTTGTTGTTGTTGTTGTTTGGTTGTTGTTTGTTGTTGTTTTATTTATTGAAAATAAGTCTGGCTTTTACTAAACTGCTTCTTTTCTGAAGCTGTCAATGACTGCAAATGCCTTATTCAAATGCCAAAGATTATTCAAATGCCCAGATGTGTTGGCCCAGTCTGCAATCTCAGTTACACTGAAGACTAAGATGGGAAAATCACAAGATCAAGGCCCATCTAGGCTACAGAGCGAGTTCAAATCCAGCCTGACGTCTTAGTCAACCCCCAAACAAAACAAAACAAGAAAAGAAAGATGACAGCCCAGAGGTCAAGGGTTTCCCTCAGCCTCGGGCTCCTTTTCTGAATATGAAGGCAGCTTCTGAGGGGAAGGTGTATGACTGGAAATGATATGCAAATTTTTCTAGGTGCCTTTTCTGAAGTAATCATCTATGTTTTATTTTTTAAAATCAGATTCTACAAAGAGTTTACACAAAAACTCATTAAGGCCAAGAAGGATTGCTCTAAGCCAAGGTCACAAATCTGCTTCCCCTCAGCTGTTAGGTCTCCCCTACATCATGCTTTGGCACACAGAAAATAACTAAAGATCTGCTCAAAGGAGAATAGTCTTCCTGTTCACCGAATTAAAACCTTAAAACTTACAGATTTTATTCAGGCTCAGGGATGATAACACCTTACAGTTCTAAAGAGAGGCTAGATGTGACACTATCACCTCTTGGTCACAAGGACTAAACACACCTGTCTCCTCTCTTCTCTGTTCCAGGTGTGAGTTCCTGGTGCTGGACCCCACATTCTCACAGAGTGTAGCTACCTGGCCTTGACCAAGGCCTCTGTTCAGGATAAAGCCCTCTACCTACCTCATACGGTTTGTGCTGCGTCACACTTCCTAGAGAAATAAAAGCACACGTTTTCCACTTCACAGGTGCAGAGTGATTAGACCATTGTTCTGCTGGTGCTTAGATCTTGAACTCCAGATAAGTGAGCTAACGAATCACTGTTCTTTAAGGCATTCAGAGTATGGCCCATAGTACAGCAGCCCTAACTATAAGTTAACACACGCCTACTTCACAAGGTTTCAAGTTGAAGAAACAAATGTGATCTTGCTTGGTATAAGATACAAGAAGGATATAAATACATAGAACAAAATATAAAATGTCCTGTTCTCTATCCAACACCCTCCTCAGTATAGCCATGGTTATATTAGATAGTTATCCTTCTAGAACACTTTGTATGTACTTACATATATATTTGTGGATATGCCCACGCATAGTTATTTGTGTGGGCATGAGCATGTTTGTGTGTGTGTGTGTGGTATTTGTGATCATATATGTGTGTGTATACATACATACATACATACATACATACATGTACATGTGGATGGAGGCTAGAGCTCCATGTTGGATGTCTGCTCTGTCACTTTCCACCTTACTTTTTGAGACAAAGTCTCCTATTGAACAAACCTGTAGCTCACCAGTTTAGCATGTCTGGTCAAACAGTGAGCTCCAGGCATCCACTTGTCTCTGCTTCCCCAGCACTAAAATTACAGGCGTGAGCTACACCTAGCTTTTTACCTGGGTGCTGGGGATCTGAACTCAGATGCTCGTGCTTACACAGCGAGCACTCAACCTTCCCTCGATGCCTCACCTTTCCTCTTTCCTCTGAGGTTTCACTGCATGCCACTGTTGTCTGGATACTGAGATAATGTTTATGGTTCTGCTCAAGAGTTCTTTTTCTTGAGCTACCTATTGAAGGACTATTGAAGGGAATGTCTCTGTATATATGTGCATGCATACACAAAGCTCTGTGTTTAAATAACCTTTCCCGGAAAGAAAGAAAGTTCAAACAAGAGGACATCCTTTGGGCAAAGTGTATAAAGTAGGAAAGCCTTAACAGCTTGCTAAGGTGGATCTACCTCTCTGTACGCAAAGCCGGGTGCTGAGTGGAAAGGAAGAAAGGCAAGTTACAGCCATTTTTTCTACCCAGCCCTCAAGGGTAACCATGCTGCCACATGAACACAGGCAGAAGTCTTTACCATAAAGCTTCTTCGAGCACCAACCCAGTTTCACCTACTAAAATTTCACGGTTTTCCCTCCTCCCAGACAGGTACTGCTCTCTCCTTCTATGGACTGGGAAATTCCTACCTTAAAAAAAAAAACACAACAAAAGAAAAAAAAAAAAGAAAGAAAGACATGCCTGGCATGCATGAAGCCCTGGGCGCAATCTATAGTAGCAGTGGCCTGTTCCCCTTCCTCTTGAGTGTGTGTTGGGCCTACGATTGCTTTGACCAGAGGCATATGGCAGATAGAACATCCTGTAAGTCCGGGCTTTTGGAGGACTATAACTCCTGCTTCCTTCCTCTTAGAGTCCAGCTACCATGCTTTGAGAAAGCCTGGCCTCATGGTTACTAAGAAGATGAGAGATATCCAGTGCTCTCATCACAAGCTCCCCCGCCAGCTCTAGCACCATCTTCCATTTTCCAAAATCAGGTGAGCCACAGAGGCCTGTTGCTCAATATGACTGAGAACTTCCCAGCTGAATTCAGTCAACCCTAAGGCATGGTGACCATGAAGAAAACTGATCAAAGCACTAAGATTTGAGGTTTGTCTGATACACAGTAGTAGACAACCTGCCTTAAAATTTGGCCCTCCCTTCCCAGGTCTTCCGGTAATTACTGCCAGACATGCTAGGCCCACTGGAGAAAAGGGACATGGCCCCCATGTTCTGCACTTGAACAAGCCAGCCAAAAACCTCTGTCCCTGCTTTGTTCTCAGGCACTCAGTGATCTGCTCTTTAGCAAAGGAGAAAAGTGGTCTTGCAACTTTTAACTAGTAAAACAGAGTGATCCTGTGGTTGGGATGGAGGCCAGAAGTCTGGAGAGTCATTTGAATTAACCCCACTGTTATTTTCTTGGTAGGAGCCCAGCCTTAATGGCTTCCTTTCAACATCAATACTAAATAGCAGTGCCCAAGGTCATTACCCATCCAAACTACAGTGGATCTGGGCCAAGGTGCTCCCAAACTGCCCTTCATGACCAACCACAGGAATGGGCTCCCTCCCCTCCCCCAGATGAGGCTCATTCAGGTCTATTCAGGAAACTGAAGTTAAAGCTTGGCAATGATGACCTTTTCAGCGTAGACTTACCTGAAGGAATGTAAGAAACTCATAGCATCTCACTGTACCAGGGCATTAGGCTTATATTCTACACGCAGGCGTGCAAAGTACAATAATGAAGTCTGCTTCCTATATGCAGTCTGATATTTCTTGGACCCATTTGACTGATGAGTTGCAGAGGGTGGAGGTGGGGCTCATATTTTTAAAAAATGAATCTGACACAATTTATGGCCTCAACTTTCTCCTCTTCCTGCCCTTTGTGGAAAGAACATCCACATACAGTGAAAGGGCCTGTGTGCAAAAGGGAAGCCTCAGACTCCCCATGCTCTGTTGCAAGCTCAACTTCCAATCTGGTCCCTGGATGTCCACCACAGGTATATATCTTGTTTCAGACCTTTCTTCATATTGCAAACTTTCCAAGCTGTTTCCAGGGGTGTCTCCCTCTATGTACACTGTGCTGAAGCTAGAAGGGCCTAACAACCCCTTGTGGGCTCCTCACAAAGATGTCTAGCTCAGACTATCTGCAGTGTCACACCTTGCCATATTGGCAGTGTCTGAGTCTAGGTTGTTTACAGGACTTTACTTGTCTTCTCCGCTACCAGGACCACTAGGACTATCAGATGAACAAGCCATTTACCTACCCTAGGGTGGAGAATTATATGTCCATGGTGCCCTCTTTTCTCTCCTCCTGTCCTCTCTGCCCCCTGCTAGGCAGTTTACTGGGGCCACAAAGAACTTCTCCGTGAAAATCTGCTATAGAATAGTGATCAGTAAATTACTAATTTTTTTAACAGGGCCATATTGTAAATATTTTGGACTTCATGATCTATGTGATTTCCATAGCCGCTACAATAATGTGAAGACAGTCATAGATAGCACATAACTAATAATTTCAACTGTTTTCAAATATCTGTATCAGTAGTGATGGATGCAAGGCCAGCTTTGATCTGAAAGCTACAATTTGCCAACTCCTGCTATGGAAATTAAAAAAGAATGTGAGTTGTACCTTCATAGATTTTTGTGGTTTTGTTGGTTATCGTCAAAGGAGCATGATGCAAAAGGTGTTGTGTCTACTCTGCCTAAGCCCTCAAGATATTCAGATTCCTCCTCTGTCTTTTACAATACCCAGTCTTGAACTGCTGAAGTGCCATGTGAAAAGTCTGAAGACTGTGGAGAGATTAAGGAGAGAGGAACTGAGAGCATGTGCAGAGGAGAGAGGCATAGTGGAGCCATTACCACTAGGGAGCAGGCATGGGAATGACATGGTCATTGGTCCTCTCAGGAGGAGCAGCTACCCACTGAACTCAACTGATGTCCCTCAGATAAAGCCAGATGGCAGAAGACTACCTAGCTCAGCCCTGTCCTCATTCATGACCCACTAGATTGCTTGTTCTTTGAAGTTAGTTTATGAATCATCAGGACAGGTTACAACAGACGGACATTCTCATAATTAATTCACAATTAGTTTTCTCTCCACTTGAAGACCCAGTATCATCTCATAATTGGCTTGTTTCTTTCTTATGTGGGGAGAAAGTGAGGTGAAGCTTCAACCAGTTGACTGTTTCTGGAGCATGATCTTGCATTTTCCCATCATCAAATTCTCATTGGAACATACATGCAAGTCAGCAGACAGCACCAGTGCTGTGTCTGAGAAGGATTGCATTCTAGTGGCATGCAGGGCTTGCATGTGGCTATATGTTTCCACAGGGAGGCACACAGGACAAGATGCAGCCCTGCAGGCATGGCAATTAGAAAGGATTACTGGTCACACTGGCTTTCTCAGCTTTCTCTGCCCCTCAAGAAGTGAGGTCCTTGCTCTCTGGTTGTCAAGACCTAGACTTAACCTTTTCTCAGAACCGGGGCAATAGGCAGATTTTCCCAAGAAAACCAGTTGGTGGAAGAGATTAGATTACACTCTGAGGAGTTTAAATCAGGGCTCTGAGGTGCAGATAGAGGCTGGAGAGGAAAGGCGAGTGAGCTATTGCAGGTGTGAGAGGAAGGCAGAGATGGAAGAGAAAACAGATAGTCATCCACCAACATGTGGGAGACACCGAGTCAGTTCATATTGGGGAAGGGTTCTGTAGTGAGAAGCAGAGACTAGGGGATAGACTAGAGTCACCGCTGCTGCCTATGGGCAAGACAGAGGCAAAGGCCAGACAAGGAGGTTTTGCAGGGCAATACAATGTCCCACCTCCGTCCCTTTGATCTTTTCTGAAAGACTAAATAGCAAGATGATTGTTTGACTGCTATGTGTGTGCACAAGCACGTGTGTGCATGAGCATCGAAAATGGAAGTGGTCTTTTTCGGGACTATCCCCAAAAGAAGCCAGAAACAACCCACCCTACAAGGTCCCTCCTATTGCATACCATTTATCATTTACTTTACATTGCTAGATGCAGTCTGGGGAAGCCACACTGACCTAAAATAATCTGAGTCAAAATGAGTCAGCGATCAGTTGGTGGCATCGGTAAGAGGAGAGTGGAAATCTTGAACACACGATGAGCTGATTTCTGAGGCCATTGCCTTGTCCATGCCGTGGCTGACCCTGGCTGGAGACTTCCTTCAAAGACCTTCAAGAGTCAAAGCAGAGAGCATGCTTGTGACATGGACGTCAAAGGTTAGCACCAACGAGATGAGCAAAAATGGAGATGAGTGGCCTAATCGTACCCGATACTCAATCCTTGAGAGGTCATTTCCAGTTATGATTTCATAGACAACATCCCAAAATTCTGGGTCACCGGGGATAGGGTTCACACCTGTAACACCAGGCCTTGAGAGTCTGCAGCAGACATTGTAAACTACAGGCCAGTCCAAGCCACATAAAAAGAGAGTGAGGTCCTTTCTCAAGAAAACAGTTGAATGAACAAATAAGAATTGCTGTTTCTCTGGTAGCTCCGTAGAAATCAATACATGCCATGGGGTCGGGGAGTGAATCAAAAAGAACATAGCCATGTTTTCGGTGATTTCTAAGTGAGAAAAATGGAGGGTTTCTTCACACTTACTCTACAGGGGGACAGGTAAACTGGTGTGGATTTGTTCTCTGTCATTTCTGTCATCAGTGTACAAAAGCTGAACTACCGTGGTCTCCTGCTCTAGTCTGTCTTCACAATTGTATTATTTAAGTCTTACCTACACAACTCAAAAGACAATAACCTTTTTGTCTAAATCTCATGTTTCCAGAGACTTCCAAATCTTTCTCACCTATAAGAATGTATTTCGCTTTCCTGGTGTGTGTGTGCTCAGCCACAGAAAAGTCCCAGGGTAACTAACATCTCAGTGTTGACAATCATATTCACAGGCTTCTTGAAATTGACACATAATTTTGCAATATTATTTTTAACTTTTGTTTTCCAGAAGGAAGAGTAAAAATTGTAATTAGGAAAAAAAAATTCTCTTGACCCTTTGTGCTGATTTGGGAGAGGAGTAGCCATGGTTAGGAATGGTTAGATTTTTGGTGACAGCACACAGGTGGCGGAGCAGAGGTCATGAATCAGCACCATCAGTCTGGGCTAACCCAAAGGCTTGCTTGGCTTACACTGGTTCCTCTCCCAGTCTTGGCTTGGTTTGCACAGGTCCCTCCCCCGCCCTTGGCTTGGTCCCTCCCCCACCCTCAATTGTATTCAATTCTCTTTAGATTTAGCTCTCTGTTGCCAGGTTACTCTTTTAGATTCTCCTTCCCTGCTTGGTGTCTCCTCCCTCATCTTCACGGACACTTTTCCCATTCAGCTTTAGTGAGAGCTATAAGAGTTAGTTCTGCTAGTCACTGGGAAACCAGGATGGGCCAGGGAGGTGGCTCAGAGGTGGAGCACTTGCTCAGTGTGCACAGGACCTGACATTCAGTCCACTTCCCATCTCCACCAGAATGAAAGAACAAACAACAGCAAAACCTCTACAAAACAATTTGATTATGAGTCAACTGCCTTACCGTTTCCAACTTTATTACTAGGTGGTGATGAAGAACAGGGAGCCTTTGGTCCCTACTCTCTGAGATTTTGTGACTGTTATACTTTTACTCTGCTCAGACTTGTGTGGCTCAAAGTAGTATTCCAGCAACACCCCAGTTCCCACAATGGCCTTGCTTTTTCCCTCTGAGAAGTCTTCGGTGTTAGCAGGGTCCTGAGCAGAAGGCTCACACAGCATCCCATGTAGGTCTTAGTGTAGACCAATGTGTGTCCAGAGTGAATAAAGCCTGACTTGGGTTCTAAATAGTCCTTGACCACCTAAAGGATGCCGTGAGCCTCAGCACGTCTTGTGTTTCTTTTCTCAGTTTTATGTACTGAAGGAAAATGAAAAGGTTACAAAGCAAAGCCTCACTTTATTCTGAAAATATAGTCAGTCTCGTTAGCACTCACTTGAAATGGTATTCCTGCTTGTTAGAAGCCCTTAGTAAGTCCCCCTCTCAAAAAAAAAAAAATCTGTATAGCAATAATATGTGTTTAAAAATAAAAGCCAGCTGCTCATCACACATTCACAGCTCCTCCAGCTTCTTCCTTCACCCCACCCCCTCTTTTCTCTGCAGGGCACACAGGAAGTCAAATTTTCAGTTTTGTTGTTTTGCTTTTTAAATTTCTTCTACTTCAAAGCTATTTTATGTGCCCAGTTATTTTCATGCCCTGCCTCCCTAAATAAAAGAGCTGTTTATCCGGTTAACACATTGTCTGTTTCTACACTTCTTAGGCCAATGGGAAGGAACAAGATTCTGGTGCTATTGCATGAGTCAGGAAAGCCATTGTGTTGGTTACTTTTCTTGTCGCTGGGATCAAATACGTGACCAAAAGCAACATAAGCACAAAAGGACATGCGTGCCTGTGTGCGTGTGTGCGTGCGTGCGTGCGTGCGTGCGTGCGTGCGTGTGTGTGTGTGTGTGTGTGTGTGTGTGTGTGTGTAGGGGGTGGATAGCATCCATCAAGGTATGGAAGGCACAGCTTGAGGGACCAGGTGCTGACATGGTGGCTCTTGGGTCCCACACATCAGGAAGCCGAGAGATAAGCATGGTTCTGTGGCACTTATCCTCTGTGCTCGGTTTTCTTCTTTGGTTCACTCTGGGATCCCAGCCACTGGGACAGCACCAAGTCCTTTTAAATTGGTCTTCACTCCTCAGTTAATTCTCTCTGGAACCGCCATCACAGACACACTCAGAGGTGTGTCTAAAGCCAGCCAAGTGGACAGCCGATTAACCATTGCAGCCATACCTTAGGATAGCACTCTGTTCTACCGTCTGCTTTTTCTTTTATTTTTATGAGAAAAATTTCTAAAGATATTAGATTCAGTAAGCTGACTGAAAAAAAAAATGACCCCATTCTCTCCTCTTTCTACTCAGGCCTTTGGGAAAGAGACTTTTCAGTACCTTTTTTTTAAAAAAATGGATTATTCTGAACTACTTTTGAATAAGGACTGGTCTTGTGGGCTTCTTGAGCCAACAAGGCAAGCACGGTGGTGTGCCAGTTTGAAGCCTGCTCCACAAGGGGCCTGGAGTACTTCTAGTCTCTCCTTAAAGTTTGCAACCACCATGTGAATAATAGCATAAGGCTAAAACTCTAGTGGAGAAGAAACTCGGAGGAGCTAAGCCAGATCACCCAACTGGGCCCATGCTGGACCAGGCAGTCCCTCGGTCAACTTGCTGGCTGCCCATAGACACAAGAAAGACAGTATCCCAAGCCAGCCAACTTTAGCCCACATCAACAGAACTGCCCAGCCAACCCACAGCTTTGTGGAAAATAATGACGAATTGTTTTTAAAGCACTATATTTTGGGGAGGTTTGTTATGTAACAACAGCTATTTGATGCACTGTGTTATTAAATATTCCTTTTACATATGCATGTGTTTTTCAGGGTGTGTGGGCATAGATGGGACTGTATTGTGCCTTGGGATAAAGAGTTGGTTTTAATGTGCTCAGATCCTAGCTTTATCACTCAGAATGTGTGGCATGACAACCTCTCTAAATTTTGGTTTTTTATGGCAAGTAAAGAAAACTAGTAGACTGAATATTAGAAGGATAAGAGGTGTGTGTGTGTGTGCTTGTGTGTGTGCTTGTGTGTGTGTCTGTGATTGTGTGTATGTGTATGTGTGTGTGTGCTTGTGTGTGTGGTTGTCTGTGTGCAGTATCTGGCAAATATTTGGTGTTTGATCAATGAAAGATACTAGCATGTTTATGTACATACGTAGCATTAAGCTTAAGTGATTCATACCTAACAAATCCCATCTGTCTGAAATTCTGAGATTCTAGCTACTAAACGGCTAACTATGAAGGCAGTCTACATATCTGGTCCTCTCAAGGATACCTTCCCACACCCCAGCCTCCTCAGTAACTTCCTTTTCCTAACAATACATACAGTACAATCAATGTTCCCTGAAGACATCTGGCCCTGGCCTTCATTTTCCATCATCCAGCTAGCCTAGCTTCTACTCATCTGCCGCATGTCAGCCTGGCTGACTGGCCTTCATCCATCTCTCTGGGTTTTGTTTATGACCGCTAACACATAGCACTGTAGCCCAGGCTTCTCCAGTCATTAACTGTCTGTGTATTCGCCTTATTATATTTTTATCAGGTTTCTATCATGACAAAACTTGACTAGATACTCACTGAACCTTTTTATCTCTCTCAATGAGATCTTCTGCATTTCCTAGTCCTCTCATATCTTCTGGAGACACGTGAATGGTTCTTAATGGGACACCTTTGACCCAGGAAGTGATGCACACCTTCTAGAATTAAAAATTCAAAACACACTCTTCTCTGTTTAGCTGTTTGGAAAGTATGGAGTATAAGAAAATTACAAGACAGAGAATTAAAAGAGTGGAAATATGCTGACCTGCCTGGGTCACATCCTGCATCACAGTCACCCAAAGAACAGCCTGACTAGGCACACCTGCATGCCATCTGTGTATCCTGTTGTGTTGAGTCTCTGAAATTTTTTGGTTTGGTTTTTTTTTAAGATTTATTTGTTTTCTTTTTATGTACATGAATGTTTGCTTGTGTGTGTGCATATCACATGCATGTCCAGTGCTCCTGGGAACCAAAAGAGGATGCCAGAGCTCTTAGAAGTAAATTTTCAGGTTGCTATGTACTGCCATATGTGTGCTGAGAACCGAACCTGGGGCTTCTGAAAGAACAGCAAGACCTCTCTACCACTGACCCAGCTCTTCAACCCCAGAGCCTCTGACTGTGAAGCACTCCAGAATAAATACTGACTAATCCAATCTCTAAACTTGGTAGCCCCAATTTCTTCCTTGTGAGACACTCCCAGCATAACAGCTATAAATTGCCTCATTGCTTCTCCAAGATTCGTTGTGATAAGTTCCTTAGGTTCCCTAGAAGCTGGGGCGCGGGTGGGGGGACAAACAAACAGAAACTGACTCAAATATTTATTGAATGCCTAGCATCTTCAAATTAGTGGACCAGACACTAAGGATCACTTAGAATGACATGTCCCAGAGGTATCTTCTCTCTCCTTCACATAACACACACACACACACACACACACACACACACACACACACACACACCCTGCTTTCACCTGACCCAGAATAACCATACAAGATAGCTTCAGTTACAAGAAGTAGACCCAACATAATCTTAATCTTGCTGCTTTATCCTTTGAAAAATTAAGTAGAGACTGTGAAAAATTAAGTAGAGACTTTAAAATTGACCCTCCCTCTCTGTACCAACATGCCAGGATTTCAGAGATGACCACGCGCACGCACGTGCGCACACACACACACACACACATGCACACACGTGCACGCATGTGCACACACAGACACATATGCACGCACGTACGCGCATGCGCACAAGCATGCACACATGCAAGCGCACACAACACATCCCCCACTGTAGATGGAATCTTTGAACCTCACAGCTTGTCTTACCATCATCCTTTTCCCCTTGTTATGCCAAAGCACAGATCACAAAATTGGACTCTACAGACTTCATACCAACAGAGAAAGCTGGCCACAGTGTACCTGGCAGACACAAAGTAGGTACTTTCCAGACAAACGAAGTCTTTGTTGAAATGATGTATAGCCTGTTTCCTACTTTAAAAGACAAGCTACTTAGATAAAGAGGGATGTTTATGTCTTTATGTCTTTCTCCCTCACAGAGGAAAGACAAGGTTGCTTTGGAAAAACAAAAGCCCCGGCAGAGATACTTACTCAATCATAACCAATTTGCATTTTTCCAATTTAGCCTCGTAGTCCTGTAAACATCTCTCCTTCCAAAGATTTCTGGGTTTTCATCTGCTACTAAACAACATATTGCTAGATAATTAAAAAGCCACATTTGAGCATTTCTGTGTGGCTGGGACAGAGGGACACAACTTTAGATTAAATTTGCTTGTTGGGCATTGCATTGCCAAGGCGCATTTGAAATCAGAAGTGTCTGCTGGACACGGGAAGAGGGAGCACCCGGAGCTGGGCGCCAGCACCTGAGTCCCGAAGCGTCTTTCAATCGCTTCTCTGCCCTCAAGTGGAACACTGGGAGAGGAAGCTGGTCATGGGGCCGTCATCTGTTTCTGGGCTGTAGTTCTGACAGAGTGAGATCGGCTGGCTTTGATACTGGATCTGTTGAAAGCAGATAATTGATTCGCAGCCTGTGTCAGTTAATCATTGTTTCTGCTCTTTCCCTAGCTTTCACCAGGCTCCCACGGACCTTCTGAGGAGCATGCGCACTGAGCACACACATGCTCTTCATGCTGTCAGATCCCATATGCTTTTTTTCTTGGCAGATTTTAGGTGGGATTTAAATAACAACCGCCACACAGCGTTCTTTGCTTAAGAGTAACTAGATTCGACCTCAATTTACAGACTAAAGGTGTACATAAGGATAAATCTACACTAATAATACTACAATATGCGATAAAAAAATCCCAGTTTTGAATAGTGCCAGTTAATTAGCTTTCTTCCATGTGAATAATTTAAAAGTCCCTCACTGAAGAAAGCCTCGTTTCAGATTATCATGCAAGTGGCACAGAATAGTTCATCAGTGAATTAAAATGATGAATTTTCTTTTGGATGTCAACTTAAACCGTATTTTTTGAAAGATATTTTTAGAAGTTTGAAAAAAAGATGGAAAGACTGACTCTAATTGTCTGCCTCTTAAGTCTTAGAACCTGAAGGCTACCCCAGAGAAAACCACTAACAACGAGCCATGAACTGGAGCCTTCCAGAGTCAGTGTGGTTGAAGTGGCTGTTTTCCGTGGACATGACTCTCCTTTTCAGAACATTTCTCCAGCAGGAGTGCCTGTCACATGGTTATTTTTCTTAAGTACTGAATTACATTGCTGGTGGAGATTTAGGCTTTGAGTGTATCCCACGTGGGACATTTCACATGGTAGACAGAGTGCCTGTGCTGCCACAAATTGTAAACTATGGGGAGGAAAACTGTGTTTCTCCATTTGTTCCTATTCAAGCATAATATTTCTTATTAGTGCCAAGTTGATAAATTCAACTGAAGTGAATACATTGTTTGGTCGGTTTCCCTGTTTCGCTTTTCTGGATTTCTTCCTTTGTTAAAAGAACATTCAGAAGGATGTGCCCTTCAGATTAAAATTCTGATGGAGATACAGGAAATAAAAGGAGGACACATGATCAGTGAGAAACAGGAAGGGAAATAAATGATGCTTCAATGTTGATTCTGACTTAAGCCTCTGCTCACTGTAGGGTTTGACCCCAAGGGGACAGGAAGACTTATGGAGGTTGGTTGTCATGGTTACTAAGGAGCCTCCTGGAAATAGCTCCAGGTCTGGTCATTGCTGGGACTCAGAAACATCTGGGTACTTCTGGAGGACAGGAGAGAGAGCATATGGGAACCCAGGAGGAGAAGTAGGTTGAAGAGCCCATTCATTTAGACATGCTTATCCTAAGAAAAACAGGTCCCGTCTCTTTAGTCAGTTCGTTCCAGCCTTTCCCAACCCAGTCTTGCTCCTCCCCACACTACGAGCGATCACTGCAGCTCATCTCGAATTTCTTATAAGTGCAGTTGCATAGCACATATCCTCTTGTATCAGGCGTGTTTCATTTGCTTTGAATTTTAATTAAACATTAACATACTGGAAAAAGAGAAAAGTGTCTATACACTCCAGCCTTCAGTTAGCCACCAGCATGATGACAGGACTGCTAAAACAAGAGAATAGCTACTGTTGGACTCACCCCACCCATAGCCACATCTTCAGACCTTGTCTGAGTCTCAGGAGAAGAAAACTAAGACATGAGATTTTTGGTAGCATACCAAGTGCTAGGCACACATGGTTAGGCTATCAAAAGTCGCATGTCTTAGTTTTCTTCTCCTGAGACTCAGACAAAATCTGAAGATCACACATGGCTAGGCATTAAGACAAGAAGTTGGGTTTTTGGTCTCCACCCAATTATCAGACCTGAGTGACTTTGCATGTGGTCATTGGAACATTCCAGATTGGTGACATGTCTGGTGGCTATAGGACAATGTGAAAGGAGAGGGTACAAGGGCCATAGAGGAGAGCATTGCTGCTCATGTGGCCATAAGACTCATGAAAGACACCTTCCAGGGACCCCACCTGTAATTGGGAAGTGGGGTTGGCATGTCAAGACACAGGAGGTACTGTGTGAGAAAGTAGACACACAAAGGCCAGCCCAGAGTCTCAGTGGGAAACCCACCCCCTTCATCTTGAGAGACAGCTGCAACCTAAAGATACTTGCCATGACGATAGAAGAGTCCAGAGAGAGATGTCCTAATAAAGGGAAGGGAACCAATAAAAGTTTCACTGTAAAAATCCCAGGAACCCACAGAAGCACTGAAAAGCCCCGTGCATGAAGGCTTGCGACTGCCGCTTTCCACTGCTTCCTTATCTGATGCCAACTTGCTCCAGGAAAGGGCATCGCTAGTCTTATTTTGCACATGATTAAACAGAAGCTCAAGGGATTTAAAAATAACATTTATCAAATCACAAAGCCAGGGATGGTGAATGCTTTAACTCTAGTCATACATTTCTCACTCAGTGCTTTAGCCAGTCCATGGTTTCAGACCGAAAACAATACAAAAATCAAATGGACAAATGTTGATATGTCTCTGTGAATTGGGTCAGGAGTCATGGTACTCCTCCTGTCATCGCTGGGGAAATACGATTCTTTTCCTTAAATAAAAAAATATGTAAAAATATTTTGGAAGGTGGAAGGAATCTATTCCATGCCCTGTCACACTCAACACGTGATTGCCTGTTCTGAGTGCCTCTTTTATAGCAGCTACTTACTCACCCAGTGTCACAGGCATGGGAAGAATTCTAAACAGGTGATGGATTCATTTCCCAGTATTCCCATAGTGAACTGATGCAAACTGGGGGCTTAAAACAGCACAAATGTCTTCCCATAGTATTAAAGGCTAGACGTGTGACATCGAAGTCCCAACAAAGACAAGATTCCTCCAATGTCAGGTAGATTCCCTCCTTAATTCCTCTGCCTCTGACAGTTGCCCACATTCTTGGCTCCTGGCCGCACACCTCCAGCTTCTCCTAGATCTTTCTGTAGCCCTCATCCACACATCTTTGAGCTTGAAAAGATGTGTGGATCTTTTCCACACAACTCTATAAGTAAAAGGTATCAGGTTTGATCCCACCTTCAATCTAGTATGACTTCATCTTAGCTCTGTCAGATGAGCAAAGAGTCAATTTCCAAATAGGGCCACATTCACTGCCTTCACAAAGCCATGGACTTAGGGGCAACACAATTCAACCCAGTGCAGTGACTCAACATCCCCACCTTCTAGTGTCCATGCCCTGTGCAAAGCATGACATCAAGGGCAGACGGGATGGATGTCTCTCTGTGTTCCTGTTAGGTCACAGCAGGCAGAAGAGATCGACACCCGTTGGCTTTGAACAAGGACACTACTCTGTTTGAGAGGTCCACATGGCTGGGACCTGAGGATAAACTTGGGGAGCTAAGAATGACCCCAGCTAAAAGCCAATGACCAAACAGAAACTTATTCTTACAACCACATGGAACTGCATGCTCGCAACAACCTGGATGAGCTTGAAAATGGACTTTTTTCCCCCCAAAGGCTCCAGATAAGAACCCAGCCAGATGAGAGCCTGAGCATGGGACTCAGGTAACCATACCCAGGTTCCTGTGCGTGGTGTGATTTTATCATAGAAATGCTGCTGAGTTTGTAATGATTTATGTGGTAGTTAATCTTAACTGCCAATCGACAGCATTTAGAGCTACCATTAAAACAAACCTCTGGGCGTGTCTGGGAGGGGCTGTCTAGATTATTGAATTGAGGTGAAAAGACCCTAGCTGTAGGCTGCAGTCCCAGACTGGATGGAAACTAGAAAGTGAGCTGAGCCCCAATGTCCCTCTCTCTGCTTCCTGACTGTGGGTGTGATGTGACCAGCTGCCTCCATGCCTTCCCCCACCACGATGGACTGTACTCATAAACTCTGTCCCAAAACAAACCCACTTCTCTTAAGTTGCTTTTGGATTAGGTACTTATCGCAGGGGTAGGAAATATAGCTAACACAATGTGTCACATGGTGACGGAATACAAATGCATCCCCTTGGTGACTATTCCTGCAGGCTCCTCGTCAAACAATCAGACGACAGATACATAAATTCTGGAAGAGACACAAGGCTGGAAAACCTCCCATCCAATTACATATATTTTTTCCTATTTAGAACCAGTGTGAGTGACTTTAACACAGTTCTGCCGTTCCGGTATGATATAGCTTTCCCGGTAAGTTACCTTTTCTCCCCTTTAATGAGCTGGAGTTGGTTTTGCTGTTCTTTGTGACCAAAGGAACCCCAATTAACACAAAAGAATGTTCTGAAAGTTTATAGAAAATAACCTAAAGGGTAGTGTGAACATCAAAAAAAACAAGCTGTGATCTTTAAAGAAAGGTTTTAGCTAAGAAAAAATAGCTCGGCTGCTGTTGGAGGGGGCAGAGTTTTTATTAATTGAGCCAGTTACCAGGCAATCTGCTTTACATATAGAAGCCTCCTTAATCTTTTCAAAGACCTCATCAGATAGATAGCTGCTGCTATTAATCTCATTTCTCGTTGACAGATTGAAAAAGTGGCCAAGCTGGGACCTTAACCCAGGTCTGTTGGACTCTAGAGCCTGCTTTCCCAGTTACTAAGCAATATTGTTTCTAACAAAATAATTAGTGCCCCTTGTTGGCCCCAAGCCATAGCAATGAATTCCAGTCTCTCCATGAGATGAGAGATTAAAACCTCCCTTCATAAATAACCAAATAATTCTAGTGCAATTTCAAAAGTTATCATCTGATAATACCAAACGAAAGCCATCAGTGCTGGCGTAGAATGCATTAAACTCTGCTTCCTTTCCAGGGACTGCTGAGTGGCCCTTTGCACCAGGAGGGATGCTGTAGACCCCACGTGTGGCTCCCACTGCTCTCGTCAGTGGAGATGAGGTTCTCAGCTCTGGCTGCTTTTTAGACCCACCTCTTAACAACTAAAATCCCATGGTGTGGCACTCAGGTTTGGTGAGTTCTTTCTGGCTCTCCGCACAATGCTCTTCTGCTGCCAGTGGGAGCCACCGCTCAAGGGCCATGCTGACCTTGGGTGGGATGGAGACGATTCAAAGATAGTGGTTGCAGTCCACTCAGCTAGGGACACGGGCACAAAACTGGGCTTCTCTGTATAATTTTTTTTTCTCTATCCATTTACCGGAGGATTTCATTTTTCTTTACAGCCAAGTCATGTTCCATTCTGTTGTATATACACACCACATTTTCCCTATCCATTCATCAGGTGATGAGCATCTTGGTGGATTCCATCTCCCATCTCTTGTGACTTGAGTCATATGAACATGACGCACGAGTATCTCTGTAATTAGGATATGAAGTCTTTGCGTATATGACTGGGGTTGGTATACATGTGTCATATGGTGGCTCTGCTTCTACTTTTAGGATATCTACAGTGGCTACACTAGTTTATATTCTTACCCAACATATAAGGGTCCCACTTTCCCCACGTCCATACCAGCGTTGGTTGTCATTTGTATTCCTGATCTTGGCCTTTCTGACTCGGGCAGGATGGAATCTTAAGGCAGTTTTCATCTGCATTTTCCCGATAACTGAAGATGTTGGGCACTTTTTAATGTGTTGGTTATTGTTGCTTTAATAAAGCAGTACGAGCAAGAACAAGTTAGGGAAGAAAAGACTGATTTTAGTTTACATCCAAGGGGATGGAGTCCATCATGGATTGAAGGAATGGCTGCAGGAGGCAGAGAGATCAAAGAGGCAGTGTGGCCACACCATACTTACTCAAAGCTCACCCCCAGTGATGTATTTCTTTCAGCAAGGCTGCACCTTCTACGAGTTCCACTGCCTTTTCAAATGGTGCCACTCACTGGGGATCACATGTTTAAATTCATGAGCCCACAGCGGACATGCCTCATTCAAAGTACCACAGTAGCCATTGGTGGCTATTGTTTTGATAACTTCCGTAGCCCATTATTAACGAGGCTGATTCTTTCTTGATGTTGAGATTTGAAGGTTCTTTAGCTATTTCAGACATTAACGCCTTGTCAGATGTGTGACAGACAAAGCTTTCCTCCCAGCTTCCGGTTCCTCTTTTGGTGGTTCCCTTTGCTTGAGCAGAGGCATTTTAACTTCATGAGATCCTGTTGGTTGCTCATTAGTCTCCCTCCCTGTACTATCCAGAAAGTCCTTGCCAATCGATACCTGCAAGTTGAAGCATCTCCCTACTTTATTCTGGAGCACTTTCAGAGTATCGGGTTCTGTTGAGTTCTTTGACCCATTGCAGCTGGAGTGTCATAGAGTGAGAGGTCAGGGTCCAGTTTCACTTTTCAGCAAGTTGAAATCCTTGTTCCCAGGCACCCTTTGTTGTAGTTCTATCTTTTCTTGGTGTTCATTTTTAGGCACTCCCCCCAGGTAGGTTTTGTATGTGTGTGTGTGTGTGTGTGTGTGTGTGTGTGTGTGTGTGTGTGTGTGTACAAATATCAGGATCCTCTATTCTATTCTATTGATCAGTGTGGCTGCTTTCATGCTAGTATCATGCTGACTTGAATACTATAGCACTGTACATATATATGTATATGATTCCAAATCAAATATACAAATGCTATTTCTCTCTATTTTCCCCAAGTTGATAAAAAAAAAAACATTAATAGTTGGTAGCTATGAGTGTGTGTGTGTACATGTGTGTATTTGAATTTGAACAGTTTTAGAGACTTTTTGTCCATTGTCATGAACTGCTGTGTTGATATTACATCTGTTATTGTATTGGCAAGTTTGAATATTGGTTTCTGAAGGCTGTTTATATAGTAATAAAGAAAACCCTGTAAATGATGCAGCTGCAATACTCTCCTGCTTTGCACCTTATCTTTTAATTTTCACTTTTGGATTTTTTTTAATCAACCTTTTGGGAAAGGATTGGATCAAACTTCATAGTAGATACCAGGAAACTGATCTGAGACCAAACCCTGCCTCTGATTTTTACCAGCTGTGCCCTTTCAAATCGTAAAACGTCTCTAAGCTTCGGCTTTATTATTTTCAACTTATGGCCAGGCTCTAGTGACAGACTCATTGTAAATAGGGAATGAGGTAACAGGGATGAGGCCTTTCTTGTCTGTGTCAGGAAGTGAGCAGCCTGCCAGGAATCATCACCTTTCATTCTTACAGCCGCCTTGTGGGAAGCCCTCCACAGAAGATCACAGAACCTACAGCAGAACTTGCAGATGCAGCCGCTGAGGAGCCCAGTCTTAAAGAAAGCTGGCCAGCTTTGATTGTCCTCTTGTTGCCAAACATGATTAATCATAAAAATGACTTTCATAGAGAACCATTAACTAGATGGTATAGTCACTTCAAAGATAAACCTGTCTTTAAATTCAATTTTATTATGGGGTAATTATATAATTCATATGTAATTGAAAAAAAAAAAAAAGAATGCACAGAGAAAGAAACAGAGGCAGGCTGGGCCGTGCATAGCTGCAATCCCAGTACTCTGGAGGGAGTACTGGTGAATTTTAGGTCAGCTCATGATCCACAGAAAGACCCTGTCCCGGAAATGAGAGAAAGAGGAGAGAAGAGAAAACAGCGAAGAAGGAAGAAGGAAAGGAGCAGGAAACACAACCACACATCCAGTTCCCTGTGGTAACACTGAAAGAGCGTCACACAGCCACACAGCCAGGACAGAAGCACGGACACAGTCAGACACACAACACTTCATCACAAGAGTCCTCATGCTTGTTTACAGCTATGCCCACCAGCCTCTCTGTAAGACATTTTATTCCAGAGCTGCTGTACATTTTATAGACCCACAGCAATACATGACTGATCGAACCTCTGCAAGCATGAGAAGCTGGCCCTGTCTTTTATGTTAGAGAGTAATTGGCGTGAGTGTGATACTTCACTGCTGTTTGAATTTCCGTTTGCCAGCGGCTGATGTTGAACATCTGCTTGCTTTCATCAGCTTGATGCTTCTTTGTATCTTTTGCTCGTGTTCTAACTGTATTATTAACTTTTGCTTACCTTGAATTTAAGAGTTATTTATCAATTTTAGATCACAGAATACATAGGTTCACAGTTGTATCTTTGTCAGAGAGATATGAAGCTTATACTTATGTTTTCTCACCATGTAGCTTTTATTTAATATACTTAACAGTCTTTCATAGAACAGAAGTTTTTAATTCTGATAACATCTAATGTACCCATCATAGTGTTCCTACATTTAAGACTGAATGGCAGGCAGTTCCATTTCAGCATCTGGTAAACAGAGAGACACCTTTCTGGACATCATGGCCCCTGATATCCAAATTATTTGTGCCATATAGAGAAGGATTCTCTGCTCTTCAGTGAAGAGACAAGTGCTTTATCTTCTTTAGTTTCTAATAACTTAAACGTTATAGATTTTGTGAATTTGGGGGTGGTTATCCTTTAGGAATTACTCAGCATTCAGATGTTTGGTTTATACCTCTTGCCCAGTTAGAAAGTTTCTGCCATTATTTCTGAGTATTTTTCACCTATGCCATCCCTCACTCTAACTGCCTGGAAACATCTTTATTGCTGGCAAGGCAAGGAACAGACAGGATGCCTCTGGGTGACCTTAGAAGGAAGCACAGCCATTCACTGACCTAGTCCATAAAACTGGCCACAGTGGTATATAGACCTCTGGTCTACTGAGCTGCCCAAAGCCATCACCCTAGCTGGAGGACAGCCAAGTCTCTCAGGCTCCAGGCAGGGCCACATTCCAAGGGCAAGCATCAAGCTTACAATCTAAGTAGCCCCTCTGCTTCAGACACTCTGATAAGTCAATATTCTACCTTTCCTGTAGTCCTCTGGTCCCTAGGGTCCTGTCCTTTGCTGTCAGATAATTTCCTTTTTGCTGTTTAGGAAGTCATTTTTGTTACTCCATTTAACAGTAGAATACTCTTTCTCTCTATCCCCATTATTCACTGAAATTATTTTGTGACTATATTGCTCAATTCTAAAAGTTGCTTTTGATTTGTTGTTGTTGTTGTTGATGATGATGATGATGATGATGGTTTGGTTTGATTTTTGAGACAGAATTTTACCCTGCAGCCAGGCTGGTCTTGAACCCATGACAATTCTCTTGCTTGTCCTCCCGAGGGTTAGGCTTACAGGTATAAGGTACCACACCTGGCTCAACTCTTCTTTCTACTCTCGACTCATTGCTGAGGCTTTCTGCCTTCCTGTTTGTGCCAGCCATGGTCATTCATACTTGCTGATGGGGATGTTCCTCCCATAGCTGGTCAGAAATCTTCATGACATGATCCTGTTGTTTCTGTTAACCTTGAGTCTTAGTCACTGTGTTGAGCTTGCCAACTGTTGCTATGATGAGTGACTTGCTATTGACACTTAGTCATGTTCATAGTATGTCACAAGATGACGGGTCTTATTTAACCTTCTGTTGTGGCGCTCAGTCCACCCCCAGTGGAAAGGGATGAAGGATGCTGTATCATTCCTGCCATGTGAGCGTAGAGGCCACATTCTCCATCCAGCCACAACTGTTTGCCAAAGAGGGTTCTGTCATTTCTATGAGATGGTAGGGAGCCCTGGCTCTTCATGGGGATTTTGCTGCCAGCCTTAGTTGGGTGGCCTCTTTACTGCTGGCAGCAGTGATGGTCCTGCCTTTCCACTCGGCCTCCTATGACATCATTCCCAAGGGAGGAAGGAGGACTCCTTGCTGCTGCAGGAGACAGGATGGAAGTCTACCCGCCCCCAGATGGTCCCCACTGTCATAGAGTGGGTAGGGAGCAGCTTATGACCAGCTGGCAGGAAGGAAAGTCCCCTGCTACTCCCAGTCCTCTCTGACCTGTTTCCTTGTCTCACCCCCATGGGAACATTGACTCACCTCCACCTCCCTCATCCCCCTACTCCAGGGCAGAAGTCCAGACTCTCAAACTGCCTTTGGGAGTAGTGGCTGGAGCAGAGAACCACAGTGCTTCCAGTGACTTTTGACAAGAGGAGGATGGTCACCATGTAGTAGCTTGTTCTCTAAGCCCAGGCTCCATAGCTGCTGGGCATTCTCTCTACCCTCCCAAGTCTTCAGGTAAAAAATTCAGAGTTTTCAGTAGTATTTAGAAGAGTATGGGATGATGCCCATAGATCTCCAATTTCCCCAAGGACTTTGAAGGACTACTCTGAGACCCACTCTTCAACATGCTACAACAGCCCAATGTGTTCCAAGGAACTTGTTACTTGTAATTGTGAAAGAGTTAACAGCAGTGAGTGACTGGCTCCGTGACTGATTATAACGGTCAGAATTACCTCATCTTTATTCCATCGACTGGTTAGTTTTCCGACTAAATTATCCCAACTGCTAGTTAGGATAATCAATCAGCTTCCTAAAAGACTCACCATTTCTTTAGCTCACAGTGGACTGGAATCTTGGGCTGGGCTCTGCTGTGCTCATACGGGGTGACTCAGTTCTTTCTCTCATGCCCAGGACTGTCTTTGGATGGCAGAACTGGCTTGAGGCTCATTTGCACAAGCTCTCATCCCGGAGTAAGTGAGCAGACTTGTTCAAATGGGAGAGTCAGGAGTCCAGGAGAGAAAAAGAGAGAGCAAAGGTGTGTGTTATTCTTGAAGTCTGGGGCAGACATGCTGTCACTGTCCCCCAAAACCCGCCCCTGGATTCTAACAACCAAAATAAGGTATAGCGTAAGACTGTATTGAAAGAGGAAAAATAAGTCCACAAGTTGAAAGCAGAGCAGCAAGGAAGCTTAGTGGAGATGGGATATGTGGAGTATGGTGACCATGTCGTTATCCACCCCCCTGTGTGGTCCAAAGTCCTCTGTTTCCCAATGTGCTTTCTTGAGTACGTGGAAAATAATAGTCCAGTTAGTGGCTATAACTACTCTTGGGAGACTCTCACATGTGTGAGGTCATGGGTGGTAGTGAAAATAGCCAAGAGCTATTCAAGGTATTCTTCAGGCCAACCTGAAGAATAAATTTGATCACATCTCTTATGGAATTAAGACTCTTCAATGCCTTCCCAATGCACAAAAGACCTTGCATGACCTATGAGCTCTCCTAGAGGCTGCACAGCCTCCTGCCTCCTGCCTGCTGCTTATATTCTAATATATGGATCTAATATAAGGACTGTCTCGATGATCCCCTGAAGCCCCTGTGTACTCCAACTTTCTTTTTCTTACAGTAACCTGTCTCCCAACCTTCTTTCCTATCTGACAAACTTTCATCTTTTTTCCAGGCCTATCAGGACCCTCAGCCATCTTCTCTATCCATCCCTTCCTCAAAGAATGGATTTCACTCCCTCTCTGTGCTCAAAATGTACCCTGGACGTTGTGCTATATGTTAGTTGGCTTTCCATCACTGTAACAAAATACCTTGGACAATCACCTTTAAAAAGATGAAAGGTTTATTATGGCTCCTCACAATTTAGGTCTGTGGTTGTTGGCTGGAACATTCAGCTTTGCTTTTCTACATCTTTCTGTCGGCTTCTCTTGGAGTCCCTCCAGCCTCTTTGGCTGAGTTAGCTCCAGGTTTTGCATCCACTTTTGGCAGAGTATACCTTTCTCTCTCTCCAAGAGGAGTCAGAACTCTCCTAGTTATTTAATGACACTTCGGCTCCTGCTCTAGAAGACATTGGAGGTGGTGGTGCCTGCCTAAATTTACACTGTGGTTTGGAAGAGAGTTGAGAAGTAATCGCTGAGCATTGCAGATAAGGAGCTAGGCCTGAGGGGGAAGGGAGGGGCCAGGTGAACACCATACTCATTGTACAGAGCACACAGGAACATGCACTCAGAGGAAATGGCCAGCAGTCGTTACTTGTGACTCCAGGTTCCAAAGACGTTTGCAATAGTAGAGAACCAGTGCTCCTCAGCTGTGATCCAAAATCAAACATTCCAGAAGCCTCTCCACCCCAGTCAGTCCACACAGCATGGAAATTTCCAACGCAGTAGATATGGACAGGACCTGGCTGTCTGTATATCAGGGTCATGAGTGACGATGTATTGGAGAACTGAGGTACCTAACCATTGCCCCCTGAAGCAGGTTTTCCAAATATTCACCAAAGGCAAAGAACAAAGCTGGAATCTTTTAATCAGTCACGTGCTGGATATGCTTTCAGTGACTGTTCGGAATTCCCTAACCAAAGCTTGACACATAATGGCAGTTCATATTTACACTATATACAGCACAGTTAAATAAGGCTGGCATGGTGCCACCTGGGGAAACTTGCTGTATCATAGTCTTGTCTCTGTTCCCAGGTGTAGCCTCCCTCTGGATGCCCTGATTTAAGTATTTGGGATTATCAAACTTTCTGACTCCAAGGTCCAGATCACAGTTCATTAATCTCCAATGATGTGACCTGTGGAGGGACTGGATAATATTCCTCCAGCTTGAATGTCTTTCTGGGCAGCTGGTGACCTTGTTGCCTGGCTATTGGGAGGACTGGTGTCCTGTGCAATTGTTGTGTGGCCAGCAGCTGTCCCCAGTAACTGATGCATGTAGGAGACAGACCTCTGATCAAGCCTGAATACAACAGCTAACACGCGGATTAATCTGGGAGCTTTACCTCATTTGACGGAGGTGCAGATTTTCTGTCTGACATCATTGTTGGGTTAAGTCTGTACTTAATGCCAAAGTGCACGTCTGTCGGGGCTCCATCCATCACTGCTGGCTTAACTCAATCAGCAACCTCTTGTGCCCACAGCAGCCTGCTGGTAATCACAAGGAATTATTCTCACCAGATTCTTCAGAGTGGATGCAGAAGTAACATCTGCCTTCTTCCATCTCACAGAGGAAAAGGGCTGAAAAATTAAGAATTTTAAGTGAAGGATCTATTAATCAATCCCATTGATGTTGAGTTTTCAATATAGCCCAGAGTCTTACTTTTCTAAAACACAACAATGCCTTCCAAGTTTGATGGGGAGTTCAATAAATGGTTTCTTTAAAATATTCATTCTCTTTGCCTCAATAATGCCATCCTTGGTGCTTCATAAACTGCCTTTCCTTTCCCAAGAATAAAAGAAGGGAGGGGTGAGAGGAGAGAGAGGGAGACGTCACACATAGATGTGCTCTGGTGTAGAAATTAACTAATCAATTTCGCTCAGTGTTTAATGGATGGTTATAAGATTATCATTATAAGCAGCATAGGATGACATGAAAGTCCTAATGTTTACATTAAAATACCACAGTACATTTACATTAGGCATTGTGAGTGTGGGCATACGTGTGCGTGCATGCATACACACACACACACACAAACGCACGCATGCAAGAACCATGAAAAATAAAACACTGACATTTGGTACCCACAGAAATCCGAGGACTTTATTTTCATTTTTGAAATTTGTATCAATGCTGTTACAATATACTTTCTGAAAAAAAAAAAAAAAAAAAAAAAAAAAAAAACTCTTCTGGCAACAGTTTAAATGTTTCCTGATAAGTAGGATCTAACACTGAAGTGTCCTCTACAGGATATAAACTCATTCTACTTTGTGAAGGCTTGAAGCTTCTCAAAGATTTAGGACACATATATTTAATATTTATAACATGGGGAGGATGTATATATCATTATTCCTTGCCTGATAAATGAAGGCTCCAAGGTGCTGGGACATGGATGGTTTGGCCAAGGCTGCACCATTTATCAATGACAGGCAGAAGTGGAGGGAAGAGATCCGTAAATCTCTGAGTCCTGAGTCCATTGAGTTGACTGTCTACGCTGTAGTTTTCAAAAAGCTCACCGTAGAGTCACATGTTCTATAAGAACTTAGTGAACACTGACCTTTTGCTTTTAATTTTTCTTTCAATTTTAATTGACATGGTGATGACACATGCTTGCAGAGCAAAGAGCTGGTGTTGGTAGGACAGATCATTGGCTCGTCTTCCTGAACGCAGCCTCGCCTTTGTAAACTTTGTTATGCACATGCCTGTGAGATGGATTCCCTCCTGTCACCACCACACCAACATCCAAGAAACAGTAACAGCTGCACTTACAAGTTCAGACTCAAGATGGTGGCCTTCAGAACGGTCTGTTGTGGCCCAACTGAACTCTAGCTCATCTCAACTTTCACTTACAAGGACCTGGAGGTACCACTCCTTCCAGGCCACCAAGCACCCTGAGCTTTCTGAGTGCTTGATAATCCCATATAAGGACTTTGGGGTTTTGTTTTCATTTTCAAGCTAACATAAATGGAGTTGAATATATTTATTTTTAACTCAGGGCTCTTTGGCCAGCCCCTGACAACTGAATGTGACAACTGACTTCAGTGTTGGGATCCTGTGGGAGATTCTACTACAGCCAATGAGAACAGCTCCCATGGCTATAGCTGATAGGAAAAGGACAGAATGCCATGGTGCTATGGCTCTGTGTCCTGCATGCCAGCCAGATATCTCTGTACCTGCACAGTGCAGGTTTCCTGCTAGCTGAACTGGAATCAGAATTGCCAGGGAAGCACGTTAACACACAGTATGTGAAAGTCAATTTCCCAAAGGCAAGCCCTGTAATATCACGTTGATGTCAGCATCAGCTGGGATCCTATAGAGCATCATCTATTAAAATAACCTCACCTGTGTAAACTGAATGCTACTGTTTGTGGTTCTATTACTGCATTTGTGGATTTGCTTTGGTTTAGGCACTAGAGTGCCTTTGGTGATTGTTCCATTCACTGTGGCCGAGTAAAGAATCACCCTCAAATTTCATGGCCTAACGACAGTTTAGTGCCACGTCTCAGCGTTCTTGTGGGTGACTGGATTCAATAAGGCAGCTCTCACACAGTTACTGGACTCCGGGGGCTCTCTGGAGGTTTCTCAAGTGTCCGATGAAAACTGGGAAGATGAAAGAGCTGGGTCTGAGCAGCTGTGGCTGCCTAGGTATGTTTCTCTAAACCTAAGTACACACTCTCTCCACATGATCCCATGGTTGTTTTAGACAGTAGCCGAATCTTATACAAAGTAGACTGGTGTAGTGACCAGTCTTGGTTGTCAGTCTGATAGCACCTGGGATCAACTAAGTCTGGATCCTAAGTCTGGATCACAGCTTCTGGTGCCAGTCTACATAAAAGGACATGGAAGGGGGAGCTTTTGTCTTTTGACTGCTTGCCCTCACTCTTGCCAACAAGTTCATCTATTCTGTTGCCAAGGTATTTTTTAGCTGATATTAGAACCTATTTCTTCAGGATTCCAACAGACTGAAGACCAGTACCTCTCTAAGAATCCTCTGGAACTCCAGCACCAGATCAGAACTGCTGAGACATCCAGCCTCTGAATTGAACAAATGGGATTCTTGGCCTTTCCATCAAGAGAGCCACTGATGGGCTAGCCAGACTACAGTCTGTAAGCCACTCTAATAAACAACTCATTAAAAACTAAATTATATGCATACACACACTATCAGTTTTGTTCCTTTAGAGAATCCTGACTGATATAAGAAACCAAGACACAAAGGAAGGAGAAGATGGGAAGGAAGATCTCGGTAGCTAGATAAAGCCATCAATCACTCAGATACAGATATGTAAATAGGTATTTGCTGCTTTAGTTGGTGTGAGCCTGGGAGAGTGAATCCTAAGAATGAGCCAGACTAAAGTCTCGTGCATAGCCAGTTTTATTCGGAGCATCGGACAATTTATAGTCTGAGGGCTAAGAAGAGTCTCATGAGTAAAGTGTCTAGTTACAAAGATAAGTCATATGTGGTGAACAAGCCACACACATGGCAAAAACATGTTTTTCCATAGATTCACATAAACATGTAACAATAGCCAACAACTGTAAAGAATACTCTAAAGCAAACTCACACATATCCACTACACCTGGGAGGGGCATGAAAGCACATTCCAAGAACAATTCTGTGATTTTGAAGGAACTGGGGTCAAAAGACTCTTGTCTTCTGGAAGTTTTCTCACAGGCGCTCAGAATTCCCTTGCACAATTCCATACTTGGACCATTTTCAACAGATATGTGTGTAGGTAGACGATGGAGAAAGGATGGATGATGAATGGGTAGATGGACCAGCAAGCTGTATATCTCATTTTATAATCTAGTATCAGAAGTCCCCCAGGCTCATTTCTACCATATTCTACTCAGTGGAAGCATCAACAACAGTGCACATTCAGAGCAGAGATTCGACTCTAACTTGTGGAGCATGTGACAAAGAATTTTCAGGCATGTGAAACCACCTTTCTCCCCTTCTAGTCTGCTTATCAAAATTATGGTATCCTTTGCAGCACCCTTGACTATTGTTGCTGATATTAGCCACAAAATACAAGTGTTCTCTAAGTAGATATGTCAAATGTGCTCTAACCAAATTAAAATATGTGTAGCAATTCTGTAAGTGGCATCACATTAACCTCACTTTACAGAGGGAATTCAAGGGAGCTGAGTGAATTTCCCAAGGTCATTTTTTTGCTGGCTAAAGCCTGTCTGAGGCCATGGTCCCCTTCTCTTAAGCACAATGCCGTATGCTACCTCCTGTAATTCCAGTTGTGTTTGTAGAGCATAATTGGAAAGCATAAAAGGTGAGAAACAGAACGAAAGGTGGAGGGAACAAACAAAAGAAACATGTGAGGACTGTAATGTCAGAGGACCAACCACTGTGACAGCTTCAAGAAATGCCAGCACACAGATTAAACCCCCCTACTGCCTACATTCCCATCCATCTCTCCATCTTTGAAGTAGCAATCAGAGAGTGCACCCTGCATCCTTAGTGACATTTAAGAGGCAAGGCTCTTTGCAAATAAATGTAAATGCTAAATGTGTCCAGTGAGCACTCAGAGATGAAAGGTATGGGTGAAGCTGGCTCTCCAGCTAAAGATCTTCATGCTGGCTCGATACTAAGTTCAGGGAGACCATAAACCCAGAAGTCACTCAAGTGCACAGGTGATATGGCCAGCCACCCACTGCACCTGGCACAATCCATTCAAAGCTCTCATCTAAATGTCTCTCAGAAAGATCTCTGGAGATTGGGCTGCACTAGCTGCAGCACGAGAATTTCCATAGCACAAAAGACTATTTCTGGCAAATTGCAGCTACTTACTCAAGAACCGACAAACACATTTCACAGATTTATCACTGTTGGAATGCGTTTATTAGCGGATTTATTAGAGGCATCACAGATTTGTTTTTCATTAACGTAATGAGCAGGATTTAATGGTTGAACAGGACTTGAAAAATGCCTGCCAGTTAGGTGAGGTGCACGAACTCCCTCCCTCCCCAGACCCAGGCAACCCCATTAGGAGGATTGCTTATGGTGAAAGGAGATCCAAGGGTCTAGTTACATCCTCAGTTATAATTATGCCACACAAATGATGCTGGCCTGCCAGAGCCTGAAAGCTGAGCAGTGTGTGATATCACAGAGCAGAATCAGAAAGCTGTGTGTGGACCACATGATTAAGAAAAAGAGAGGATAAAGTAAGGACTAAAGAAAATACAGTGGAGTAGCTAAGGGGGCAGCCTTGGAGCATCTCTCATTGCTACTAGCTAGATGCATAAGTTGCACAACTTACACAAGTTAAGTTCTCTAAACATGAGTCTCCTCATCTAGAAATTAAAACGTGTTTCAATTTATTTTGATTCCAAGGGGAAGTCGTAGCACCTCACCTAACTGGTAGACATTTTCCAAATCCCATTCAACCATTAAATCCTGTCCATTATGTTAATGAAAATACCCATTAGATGGCAATATCCATAAAAGCACATGGACTGTTGACAAGCACAAAGTGAATATTCAATAAACAATTTTCATCATCTGAGAATCGTGTTTCCTCTAATATTGGCTTTGTTATAATGAGATTATTTAATTCTTTGTGACTTGTGAACTTTCCAGAAGCTGACAGTGAGCTATAGCATGCTTTAGAGACAGGACACATAGGTACCTGATTGACAGTTTGTAATTTCAGAGCATAGAAGACTCACTAAATTAAAAATATCTGCTCTTGTCTATCTATTCACTTCTGCTTTGATTTTGAGATCACATGGCTTTCTGTATTTTACAGCTTAATTGGTTTTCTTTAATGATAGCCTCTGAAAATAGTCAACTATAAAACCACTAGTGTTTGTTTAAGACTTGAAAAAGATTTGAGATCACAGTAACCTGTTAATCTGGACATTATAGGCTATCCCTTTTCCAGAAGAGAACTCAAGCAGCACTGTTGTTGGGTTAAAAATGGCAGCTCCATCAGCTGTTCCAAGTCCAGATCCAAGTGTAACAGACATGGAACATACCTTCTCCAACAAACTTAGGGGTCATCCTGCAGTCTCCATCTTTGATTATTGCCTCAATCAGTCATGCATTCCCCCACACCCCCCCTCCACCTCAGTAGTGAAAACCCACGAGTCGGGTGTGCTACAGACTGCCTGTTTCCCAAGCCCTCACCGAATCCCACATGAAAGGCTTGGCTACAGGATTTGTTGTGGCACACCACAGGTGAGCTGCAGTTTTAGTGTAGCCTGTGTTTCACAGAGGCTTCTTAGTCATTCCTTTCTCCTGTCCATAAAGAGCCTGTCCTAGCAGCAGCTGCCCCTCCAGCCTGCATCTCAGGCTGCAGAGCCAAGTACAACAACCCAGGGCAGAGCAGATGCTAATATGCAGTCCTCACACACTGATCAAATAGTAAGAGCATCCTGTCTATTATTCCAATTTGGAACTGTTACGGTGGCAATCCCGGACCAACACTGATGGCCTTAAGAGCATGTTAATTTCTACCTGTTAAGGAAGCAGAACAGTTGAAAATGCCTTTTAACAACTGCTGGAGTCATTACGAAGGTTGGGGAGTACTTTGGCCACTTGGGCTGCATTCACAATATTCTACAGGTTTTTAGGGGGGCACTGAGCGACAGAACTCTTTTTCTGACAGTTCTTCTGAAAGCTCAGTGCCAGTTGATTTGGCTGCTGGTGAGAGAACTTTTCCGAGGCTCAAGAATGAAGGCCTTCTTATAGGAAAAGTAATCCCATTAGCAAAGGCCATGCCCTCATGACTTCATCATCCCCCAAAATCCCCTTGTTCAAATTCTACCACAGGGAAGTTTAGATTTCAACATACGAATAAGTGATTGGGGGAAGAGAGTGTGATTAAGTCCATAAGTCTAGGATGTGAAGCAAGATACAAAGATCAAGATGTTTAGATTGCTAATGAAGTGTCCAATCTGCTGGATAACGGGTTTGTGCCATGCTCTGTAGAAAGAGGCCTGTAAAAAAGTGATGGAGTTGGGGATCATTTGACCTTCAAAAATTATTTAAGGGCTGGGAATATGGCTCAGTCTGTAGAGTGCTTGCCTTGCACACACTAGCTCACATTGCATGGAGGTTCCTCTGAAATGCTAAATAGGTTTGAAAGGGAAGTACTGCTGTGAAATGGAGAACTGTCAAGGCCTGAGGGCTGCTAAAGTTGCAACCGTGAGAAACTGGAGAAGGTAGACTTTGGAGCGGCTGAGAAGAAGCCAAGGGAGACCAGGGTCATGGAAAGAAGCTGGGTCCAGGGCACTGAGTGTTCTGAGTTCTGAACTCTGATGTAAAGATGGGAGGAGCCTCTGAGAGAATGATGATTCCTTCCCAGCCACAGAGCACCCAGCCATAGAGCATGGGAAAGCAGTGCACCGACAATTCCAAGAAAAGTAATGACCTAGCCAACATGGAGCAAAAGGAGGAGCAGGTACCACTGGATCCGAGAACCAGCTCCGCTGTAGGCATACTTACATTATAAGTTGAGACATGCCTAAGAGGAAAAACATCATGAATCTGCCATCATGACACCCCCTGCCCCTCAAAAATAACCCATGCAAGGCTGGAAGGAGAATGTAAAGTATACTCTGGAAAAATCCAGACCCATTCTTAAAGCCAGGCTCCAGCCACCACGGTAAGCCATTAGTTGACTTTTCTCCATTAACGTTTGTCCATCTGATGCTTAGCTGATGTCCCGAGGCTGTGGGAGGGCTGAACAATTCTGCTGAGTGTCTACTTATGCTCAGCAATAAAACTTCCTCCCAACTTCTTTCTTGCTTCCTCTCTGGTCTTGAAAAGAACTTAGAAGAGGAGTGGGGGGAAGAGTAAATTGATAAGCCGCTGATGCTGTGTCTTCACTGCATCCAGATGGAATTCCAGGACCTCAGAGGTTTGAGCAGGTCTGCCCAGCTTGCTTGATGAGTAGATACACCAAGGCTGATTATTCTGCAATATACAATTCTCAAAACAAATTTTAGTATCAAGATAATTTTTTAAGAGGGCTGACATTTTATTAAGGATGTTGGTTCTAACCGCTTTTCTTTTTTTTTCCCCTCTTTTATTGGATATAATATTTACATTTCAAATTTTATCCCCTTACCACATTCCCCCCACCACCCGGGAACCCCTTATCCCATCCCCCCTCCTCCTGCTTCTATGAGGGTGTACAACCCCTACCCTCCACTCCCCCTACCCACCCTCAGATCCCCCCCCCCCCACTCAGTGTTCACCCAGGTTCAGAACTAAGTGTTTTAGTTAGGATAGATGACAGAGGTTCTGGTTAGTCAACAAAATGATAGACTGGGTATTAGGACTATCTTGTACCTCACTGGTACAAATTGGCATAATCATGCTCTAATTGTATTTAGAGAGAAAAGTTTTATTTTAACAAGAAGGGTGATATGTAGGAGGAGCTAAGGTGGGAGGAGTACTGAGAGGAAGAGAAGGAGTAAGGAAAGGAAGAGAAGAAGGAGAGGATAAGCTAGGTGATGAGAGAGAGAAAGAGGGGGGAGACAGAGAGGCAGATATTCACGAGTCTCCACCAGTCAAAGATAGTTGATATACCTAGGTTGGGTAGTGGGTTACACCTCTGATTGAGCATTACCAAACTTATAAAGCCCTTGATTAACATTTTTTTAAAAAAGTGTATAAATTCAAAAAGGAAAAGGGGGCATGGGATAGGGGCTTTCTAAGGGGGGGGGATGGGAAAGGGGATGGCATCTGAAGTGTAAATAAAATATCCAATAAAAAATGAAAAAAAAAAGAAAGAAAAAAAAGAGAATGCTGGCACACCTGAAAAAAAAAAAGGAAAGGAAAGGAAAGGAAAGGAAAGGAAAGGAAAGGAAAGGAAAGGAAAGAAAAGAAAAGAAACGAACTTAGAAATCCTGGGAAGTTGAAGTCGGATCTAGAGCTGAGCCCTGACTCCCAAGCCTTCTCTCTTGGTAACGAAATATAATTACTAAATTAAGTCAAATCAATGTTCATTTGCTTGTTTATTGAGACAGAGTCTTACTCTGTAACTCAGATAGTCTTGGAATTCACCATGCAAGCTCATGGCAATCCTGCTGTAATGACTTCCTAAGTGCTGGGATTACAGGAGTGAGATACAATGACTGGCAATACAATACAACTTGGAATTCAGGCTCCTCACAGTGCTCTGTGAGGAGTTTGTGACTGTTGAGTAAAGACTACAGATCAGACCGCCATTAATTCCGAGTGTGTCAGAGCTTGTAACCTCATAGAGCCAACAAATACGTGACACTGGGGCTGGGAACATAGCTCTGTTGGTAAACTACCTGCCTAGCATCCACTAAGACCTGGGTTCTGTCTTTACTAAGGTAAAAACCAGGAGTGGTGGCACATGCTTGTCATTCCATCATTGGGGAAGTAGAGACAGGGATACCAGAAGTTCAGTGTCATCTTCAGATGTGAGGATGAGTTCAAAGCCACTCTGGGAAACATGAGACCCTGTCTATAAATAAGTAACATTGTCTGAGGTCTTTCAATTCATCTGTCTATCCATTTCTATTTTCTGCTTGCTTGCTTGCCTGCTAACAGTTGGGGATGCGGAAGGAACAAGATCAAGTCTGCACTCCTGGAGTGCTTCTCTCTAGTAGGCTAGAGAGGCATTAATCATGTAAACAAACAGGGTAATTGTCACCTGTGAGAGTGAAATTAGGGAAGTAAATAAGAAGATGAGATAAGCCAGAGAATAGCAGACCTAAGTAGCCACATAAGTCATTGCTGGAAGGTTTGTTGGAATGTTCGTTCGGGGAGGGGGGGGGGGGGGGCGGGGAAGAGGGAGGGAGGAAAGGGGAGGAGAGAGAGAGAGAGAGAGACAATTTGTACATCTCAGAAGTCCCTAGGTAATGAAGATATTGATAGTCCAGGGGTTGGATTTTGAGAACTAATCAGATAGAGAGTAAGTAGTGGACACTTTTTAGATCAATGTACAGGGGCTTTATTATGTTCCAGGTACTATTTTAATTTGCCTACGTGAGCTACATGTGTGTCATAAGTGTGTGTCATAATCCTTATGACAACTTTGTCAAGGAGGTGACTATCATGTGACTATTTTGGAGACAAGGAAAAAGACACAGGCATACTAGATATGGTATCCAGGGTCTTACAGCTCTTAGGTAGAGCTGCTCGGAGTTTGTCCAGGTTCTAATTAGTTTGTTTTCTTCCCATTTCACTAAGAATATGGACACAACCCGTAATGTATCTTCTTGCATGTTGCTGCACATAAGCTATCTTAGGCTTCCCTCCATCAGCTTTTTGCTACATAACAAATTGTCCCAAATTTTGTAGCTTAAAGCAATAGATTTTTGTTATCTTATCTTCTGTGTGTCAGGAATTAAACAGTGGTGTGGGTTCTAGTCCAAGTCTCACAAGGTCACAATGAAGGTGTCAGTGTGGGCTTTAGTTATGGGAGGCTCCAGTGGTTGTGGGGTACCAGCTTCTAAGATGGGCATGCATGTGCCTGCACTGCTAAGGCCTCAGGTTCTTATCACGTGGGCTCAGCTGGAGGGCTGCATGAGGGCCCTCAACCTTGGCAGAGGTGAGCCATCCACCGAAAGTCCTTCCCCTCTTTCATATTTGATAAAAAGCAGTTCAGAAAGTCTAGCCCATACTCAGAAGGAAGAAAATTAAACATAGTGTTTGGGACAGAGGAACGCCGAAGTATTTGTAGATGTATTTCAAGACCCGCACTAGTTTAGCAAACCTTCTTGTGCTCAAGGGTATCCATTGCTCTGGCCACTTTGCTCCATTCCTCCTACACCATCCATCTTCACATCTCTACTTGATTATTCCAGTCATTACATAAACATGTTCTTATTTCCTCACCTTTAAAAAATTCCCAAGAAGCACTCTAATCTTTCTCACTTTTGCAATAAATTTCTCACACCAATGTTTCCATTAGTGTTCTCCTAACCTCTCCAAACCCACTTTAAAGGGTTTACTCCCCCAAAAGGCTCAGGGAAGCTCGCCTTCAATGGCCTCAGTGTCGTTAACTCCAATGGTTTATTTCAATCCTTGTCTCACTTGAAAATTAGTCACAATAGCCCCTCTCCTTAGCACTGAGTCTTTACCTGGCTTCCAGCTTGTCTCGATCTTTGTCATCTCTGAGTCCTCTTCTCTCTGACTTCTTGATGATGCAATGCATAAGTTCTAGGCCCTGTCCTCTCTTGCTACCCCACCCACATTAGCCAGCTTGGTGACCTCACATAATCCTCATGGCTTTTGGTCCCACCAAAAAACCAGGACTGTGCAGATGTGCTGACCGAATGTTCAACTGCTTCCTCCGAATCATCTCCTCTCAGGCATGTGACAGATGTCTCCAAATCATTGCTAAGACTGGTGTCTATCTCCCAACAGAAAGTTGCTTTGCATTCAGCCCTTCTCAGCTAGACTAATAGCAACTCCATCCTGCCAGTTATGGAAACAACGCTCTGGGAATCATGTTTGATTCCTTTTAGTCTCGTACTCTACAGCCAAATCATCAGTAAACTCTGTTGATTCTTCTGTTCAAAATATCCCCGGAATGTAACTTCTTTATACTGTGTCCATTATCATCCAGGTTCTCCACATCCTCCCTCAAATGTCACCCTTCTCATTGAGGTCATTCTGACCATGCTACTTTAAATGGCATCCCTCACATATAATCAAACTTACCCTGCTATGGCCCCTACCCGTAAGTACACACCACCTCTATTCTTACACACTATATAATTTGCTTAATTGTTATGGTGGCTATTCTTCTTTCTCTCACAGAGGCAATGGCATTTGTTCTGTGTGTTGGTGTATCTCAACATCACTTGCTTTTCCCCAACTGGCATGTGTTTTATGTGTGTACGCCCAGAAACATTCATGGTACATGTTAGAGTTTGGGTATAAAATTCCCCCAAAGGCTCATGTGTTGAATAACTAATTGGTCTCCAACCAGTTGTACTACTGAGAGGCAACTGAATAGCAAGAATGCCCATTCAGTGGATGTGTTGATGAATTCATATTCCTCAATGGATGGGCCATTAGGCAATGTGGCCTGGTTGAAAGAAATAGGTTACTGGAGGTAAGGCTTTGAAGGGTGTATCTCATTCCTGACCCCTTCTTGGCTCTTTCTGCTCCCTGGCTGCCTTGAAGCGAACCAGAACATCTTTGCTGTGTCCTTCCTCCATGATACTGCTGCCTCACCACAGACCTAAAAGCAATGGTGCCAGTTGACCACATACTCATCCTCCCAGTCATTGGTTTACACCATGAAATCCCTCCTGTGAAGTATGACTTATGTCCAAATAGAAAACTCCTGGTTGCCCTGTAGCTACCATTCCACTCTTGCGCCAGTGGGTGCATTTTGCCATCAGGTCAGTTTTATAGTGTACAGGGTCTAGTGCTGGGCAAGACTATTGCTGTCTTCTCCTGGCAGCTTCCACAGCACCCTCTGGTTCTCTATAATCTAGCCAGCATAGAAAAGGTTACATGGTCAGCTTGCGGCTGATTTTCTTATGTGAGGCTTTCAAAGGTGAATGACATCTTTAACAACAACCAAGGACAATGACAACAACCTGTGCTACTTTGGCTGTCTCAGACTATGTCAATTATGTTTCTGTTATGAATTTAGACATACTTAAAAATGATATGCTTTTTGTATGAGCACTCAAGTGAACAGTGAATATACTAAGTGCTACAAATTCAAGAAAAAAAATGTCAGAAGAAGAAAAATATTATGAAGATCACCAATGTGGACATACTAAGTGTATGTGTAAAATCTACACCAACAATGCAGATGGAGCTTTGATTCTCAGCTTTGGTTCACATTTGGGCAAAACATAATTGCTCTTTCAATGGAAGTGCCCACCCATCGCCTAAGAGTGAATTTCAACTAAATAGCTGGACACAGGAGTTGGTGATAATGGGAGAAGATTGGCTGGATGTGTACTTGGGAGAGTCCTGGGTATAAGGGCAATATTGAAAGCCATCACCCTAAATGAGATCATGAGGATTGGAGGAGACAGTATCCAATACAATGATACAGAAAAAGAAAGGCCAAGGGGGAAGGGAGACTAAAAGATGCTGAGAAGTCATAGGAGATGAAGATGCTTTGTCCATTGGCATGGGGAAACAGAACATTTAGAAATGTTGGGCCTTTCAAGATCCCAGTACTTTCATTGGTAAGGTAAGGTGAACAGGAGAATCTCTGCTGGGGCGTTTATGAGGATGACATCTGTAATGTATGTAAACCTTGGCATTGTGACTCGTGATGGGCACACAATCAATGGCTGTTACCCTCCTGCTGGCTGTGTTACCAGATCCTTAGGGAAAGAGAATCTTCCAGACAACCTTCTTATATTTTTGCAGTCTGTGTTGACTCAATATGGTAAATAGCTACTTGTCTGAGAAAATATTTATGCAGGATGAATAGGACAAATATTGATTTTGTTCTACCCTGGTATCCATATAACTCAAGGACAAGGGAGACTCTGCACATGAATTTTTGAAACAGTAAATGTGCTACTCCGACTCTCAAGCCTGTCTTAGTAATGAATGAGTTAACACATGTTCTGTGAACAAATGAATAAAGGACTCGAGTAAGAGGGAATGACATCATGTCTATTTCAGGGCAACATTAAAGTGTGTGTGTGTGTGTGTGTGTGTGTGTGTGTGTGTGTGTGTGTTTTAATTATCATAAAACAGTCAGCTCAGTTGATTTCTGAATAGGGTTACAAATTTAGTATTACAAAACCATTTCGTATGCAGGTATCCACCTTGCAGTGCATCAGTGGCTCACCTATCACCATTGTAGGAAATAAGAAGGGGCATATGGAATTCACACATATCATACAAACTAAAGCCACATTGCTTTCTGCAGCTCTGACTGCAAGGAGACATGAAGATATGTGTCCACATGGCTTGCTGATTGAGGTAAATTCAGGTCTCTGCACAAAAGAATGAAAAGCCACTCTCTGAATAGGAACCATCCTCCCACAAGAATCAAGCAGATAAAACTTTTACCGAAACCTCCAGAACCTATAAGCTGGAGTGACAGTGACATAGGTGTTTGTTTTATTTATTCTGCTTTTGAGTTCTTGGAGCCAAGCATTATTTTCTCATTTGCTAGTGGCTCTTTCATTTTTTACTTCCTCTCTCCTCCCCACCCATCTTCTTTTGGAGTCTCCTTAATCCCATAGTGATAGTCAAGTAGTGGATACAATTATGACCCCGCCCATGTAGAACTATTCTGACAGTGTCGGGTATATGAGAATGGTTTGCAACACATTGTATTCCTCCATCTTTTCCTTCATTAGTGAATGGCTTCCTCACAGCCTTCAGGGGATCTGTCTGGATAATAAAAGGATTCAATTTAAACTTATTTTTAAACAGCAAGAAACATATAGTGGGTTAAAGACTCTATATTATAGCTGCCTTCAGCCATTCTTTTTAATCATTCTTCTATGCAGTGTCCCTGGAAAGCCATCCATTTACCCAACACAGGGAGCAAAAACTCCCGCAAGGAAGCATTTACTTGGCCAGTGACACACACTGGAAACACTGTTCCAGTGGTTCAACAACCTTCTGTCTGTCATACCCTTTAAAAGCAGACTGGTGGGGATAACGTTGAGCAGATCACATCCCCAGAATTGCATGTAGCAGAATGGATAGAATCCAATGAAGAAGACCGGAAAATAATGGCCATATTCAAGAAACCCTGGTCAGAAATGCAATGTTTGTTAAATGGGAAAGGAAGTAAGAGCCTATCCTCCAGTGTCTGCTAAAAACTTAATGATTTCGCTGGCATGCGTTAAAAGAAGAGCAAATCATAGCTCCAAGTTCAATTTCATGTGGACTTTTGAGAAAATGAGACTGAAAAAAGGTTCTCCTCAGGAGCAAGATTGTCTGGCAGGTTTTCCCTTCCAACCTGTGTGCAGCAGCAGAGCAAGAAGATGAAGTGACTTGTTCCTCCTTCAGTGCCTTTGGGAGGCGAGGTGACCTGAAGGGGGATGCAGAACTGCCAGGAGCTTGACCTGCAAAATCCAAGCTAAGCACTGAAAACAAAAGAAGAGACTGTCAGGAACCTTGTCAATAGTGCTGTGTTCAGACCACACTGGAACTTAAATTAGGAGGCGAGAGAGGACAAGTGGCCTGTAGCTCCAGGACCGCTTGGTAGTGTGGGGTAGCAGAGGAAGGCGGGGCTGGGATAATGATTATGCAGTAATAGCTGAGTTTTATTAGGCACTAGCTACACCTTATAGTTTACCAGATACATCACACAAAGTCTTTGTAATTTCATAGAGATTGGCTACAATGGTCACTTCTTGATAACGAATAAAGAAACTGGGGCTAAAATTAGTGAAGGTCTTGCCCAATGCTGCCCCCTTGAAGCACAAGTGAGCCAAGATCCAAATCTTAACCCCAGAATTTGGCTTCTTAGTAAGTGGTGCTGGATCAGGTCTCCAGAAATTCAGCAGGAGGCTTTTTATATTGGGATGTGCTGAGGAAAACCCACCCTTCTGGTTTTGTCCTCTTCCCTTGGCTGCTGTTCTGTAGTCAGGTTTGAAGGTAAACATGGATAAACGGTGTCAAGAGCCCAGCAGAGAAGTCACATGTCTGGAATGCAGGCTGCTAGAAACAGCCAGCCAGAAGAAAAGAGAAGAGCCTACCTCATAGGTCATGCAAGCTTCTTAGAAACCTTTTGCCTGGACTGAGAAGATGGCTCAGTCGGTAAAGTGCTTCCTTGTGAAGAACCAGGAAGACCTGAGTTCAATCCTTAGAATCCACATAAAAAATAACTGGATATGGTGGCACATGCTTGTAATCCCAGTTTGGGATTACCCATTGGGGAGACAGTGACAAGAAGATCCCCAAGGCTCAAGGGCCAGCCAGCTTAGCAAGTCCTATGCCAATGAAAGATGTTATCTCAAAAAAATAATGGATGGTATTTGAGGAATGACACCCAAGGTTGTCCTTTGACCTACACATGCACATGAACACACATGCATGTGCATGTGTGTTCATGTACACACACACATTAACCTAATACACACAAATCTATTGGATTCTATTTCAAGCAAAATTGACTCCTTTCTCTATAGTATTCCCAGTTGTTTCATCCAAGAACCAAAACATTGAAAGTGGTAAGAGTGGAGCCAAAGCCACAGGACAAGAGGTGCGTTTTCACTGACCACACTGTACATCTGAAATAATCTAGTGCTTTGTAAATTGTATACTCTCTTCAAATGCCCAAAGGATTACCCAGTGAAAGTGCCCTTTGGTTCCATGAGTTTTCTTGAGGTATTCATTCTGACAAGAAGAGCTATCCACTATGAACAGCCAAACCAACTCCAGCCCCTAAAAACAGACTCCACTCCAGGGTTCAGCTACAGAAAAGACAGATTGCTGGTCAGAACTTGACTGTACATGGCAAGCCCTGGGAGGTTGTAGGAAGTGCCAATATCTCAGTCACACTCCCAGAAATTCTTAATTGATTTAGAGTGGAGTCCAGACCCTGGGGGCTTTCTTTACAGCTTCTGCAGAATGCTTCTCATCTGCAGCAAAAGCCAAGGGCTGCTGAGGCAGATCTCTCACTAAAAGAAGACAAGAAGGTGGCGGGTTCCGATTATGACCAAAGTCTTTCCTAAACTTTTGAATTGCTAAGATACTTCTCTGTGTTTGCTCTTGATGGTTACTATTGATGACTTTATGATCAATTATTACTGAATGAGGGCTACAATATTTTACATGTAGCAAGATGGCAAGCTGTATACAACACAAAAACACATCAGTTATATCGGATTCCTGTCTTTTCAAAGTTATGTTCAAGGCAAAGAGGCCAAGAAAATGCACGATAAATTTAGACTGTTATTAATGTGAAACCACCCTTCTCCCCTGGCCCTATGTCTGGGCAGAGGGACTTCCTGCAAACAAACCCTAGCAGTGCTCACAAATAAACTTTCACTGAGAAATAAAAACTAATTGCTTCAAGGAAAAACATAAAAGACTTTTGACTTAGAATTTTCCAGAAGGGGACGTGAAGAGTGTGGGGTACAACTGCCTGCTGAAAGCAAAGGAATGAAGTGAGTGTGTAGCCTCTGCTCTGTACCCTTGTCTATTAGATCACTTTTCTCACTCCTAGCTCTAAGTGTTCTGTTTGGCAGACACGGTCAGAATCCCTTCAAACAGCAGTCTGAACTTCACACAAGGGCCTGAACTCATTCCCACAAAGGGACTTCAAACCCTTGCTGCCAGCTGACTGTTTAAAGATAGAAGCACAGGTCCTGTACCAATATAACTGCCTCAGTAGGTTCAAGGGGTCTTGCCTAGTAGAAACAAGTTCTGGATCTGATTGTAGCCTGCCACAATCCTGCAGGGTGACTTTGGACAAACTATAGCTCCCTTGATGCTTCAAAAACCCTTGGGGAGTCAGCAGTCACAGAGACATTCTGGCTCACTTGCACAGGAACATTGAGAAGGCCAGAAATGCTTCTGAAGAGGCCCTGTTCTTGGCAGAAAGGAAGCAAGGAAAGAAAAAAAAAAAAAAAAAAAAAAAAGGAAAGGAAGCTTTGCTGAAGTCCCCCTAACTTTGAACTTGATGCAGCTTTGTGGTTTGCATTGTGGGCAGGGCTGTGACAGACAGTGGAGTTAAAGTGGCAATGTTTGGCACTTGTGCACAGGGGAGCTCAGGAGGCTCACGGCTGGGAGATCACTGCCGATAAAGTAAAGATGGAGAGCCGAACTATTCCTGTGTGGAAATGAGGCGTTCACATCACATAGCTAGCAAATCAATTGCAAACTGTTAGTATTGAATTCGTCAATTTTTTTTTTGAGTGAAGCTGAATGGGTTGACAAACAAATAATTCTCATGCGTCATGTGGAGCCCAGGGAGGTGAAGGATGCTGGGAAAGGAGAAATGTCACTCATATATGAGAATAAATGTCTGAGGTCTCAAAACTATCGGAATCAGCCTTGCAGGCAGGTAAACAGGATTGGCGAGAGCAGAAGGCGGTTGTTAATGAGCTATCCTGCAGCCTGGGAAGGCAGCAAATGGCAGGGAAAACAGAAGGAAGCTTGAGGAAAAAAGGAAAAGCAAGCCAGAGTTCCATCAAGGAACAGGAGTCAACCCTGATCCTCCAGTAAGGAACAAAAGCACATTTTTTTAGGAGGAGGCTACAGCACATCAAACCCACTGACAGACACTTTCCTCAGAGACACTGGGAAGAACAATTTGCCACTTGATTCAGAATCCGTGCCACCAGCTCTGACTCTCCTGCTGTCTTAGGCAAGGAAACATGTTTGCCAAGACTCCATCTCATGCCCCTGCCTGCTAGTGTCTGCCCTTCTCCCTTCTATCTCTGCTTCACCAACTCTTGTGTCCAAAGTGGGAGTGTGAGCGAACACAAATCTCAAAGAAGTCACATGTGCCACAATGGTCTCCAGCTCCCGCTAGGCTCTTGGGGCTGCTGGGTAAAAGAATCAGCCAGTTCATCTCTTTTTGTCAGCTTAACACAAACTGAGTCACCTGGGAAGAAGGAACCTCAGTTGAGGAATTGCCTCCATCAGATTGGCCTATGGGCATGTCTGTGGGACTTGTGCTTGCTTGCTAATTGCTTTTTGTAATCCACTGTGGGTAGTGCCACCCCTGAATAAGTAAGTAGTCCTGAATCACATAAGAACGATAACCGAGCTTAAGCCAGAGGAAGCAAACCAGTGAGTATCCTTCCACCATGGTTTCTGCTTGAGTTCCTGCCTTGACTTCCCTCAGTGATGAACCTGGAAGTATCACATGGAATGGACCCTCTCCTCCCAGAGCTGCTGCTGGTCATGGTGTTTATCTCAGCAACAGCATGATTCTCGATGCAACTTAGTTACTCTAAGCAAACTAGAAAGCAAATGTTCCTTGCTTCGGTCATCACCCAGCAGCAAGCTCCCTTATTCCATCCTCATCCCAAGCCTCCTTTTCTTCCTGTTCCCCGCAAGCTAACTACCTCAAAGAACGAAGCTGAGACGATATCAGTCCTTCTTCTAAGCCTCACCATCAAACTTGTCTGCATCTGCCTCTACCTCTCCTGTTTCCCCTGGTCAGGAAGGAAGAAGGGACCTTTACTTGTTTGACACTGTAAAAGCTGCGGTCTATTTCCCACTTTATCATCTCTCTAACAACCTTGTCCCTCCGGTGGCCCTGGCTTCCGTTCCTCGGCTTCGCTCATAGTATCCCCAGGGCTTCCTTCAGTGCTTCAGCAGCCTCAAATTGTCCGTGTTCTTCCCTTTCCAGTGAACCATCTTTAATTGCGGTGCACGCCCCTTGCTGCCAGCTCCTTGCCTGTCACTTGTGGGGATACCTGACCTCGGCTGCTTCACTGGAACTACACTGGCTAAGATCACCTGGGACCAACTTGGATACTCACAGGAATGGCTTCCATGTTTATTCTCTCTCAAATTACTTCACTGGGAGCCACTTCTCCCTGGGCACTGGGGAGCCCATCTGCACTGCTCCCACCTCCCTCGGAGGCTGGCCGCTTCCCAGATCCACTTTTCTCTGCTCTTTTATGCTCTGCTGCTGTCTTTGTCTCCACTAGCACCTGTCGGCGGCCATCTTTTCCAAAAGACAAGCATGAGCATATCAGCACTACCTAAAATTCCCTGGTGCCATGCATCACGTACAGAACATGGGCCCCTCTTGTGAAATGAGGCTCCCTGTAATCCGATCCCCACAGTTGGATAGGCTGCATTTCCATCCTGTCCCGAAATCATAAAATCAGTGGCTTAAGCCATCCTGAAAAGCCTGTTCAAGCCTTACCAAACCTGAGCAAAATATGGTAACTAGAAACCAGTAAATGGGAGAGCACTGTAACAAGAGTGATTCACACAGGCTTTGATTAATGCCTCTTCATGTTGCTATTGTTTCATATTTAAATGAATTTTGTCCCCCTCCAGATAGACTCTCTCCTGTCTCTTTGTTTCTGCACAGCTGTTTCCTCTGTCTGATGTGGTCCTTCCCACCTGGTGAATCACTCTTCTTCAGAATCTATCCTAAATCGATGTCCTGCCCTTCACAAAATCATTCGTTTGCCTCTCCACAGCCTTTCCTTGCCAGCCCGGCAGATTCACTGGTTTTTTCTCTTTTATCCATAGCATCTTGAAACAGCTACACTACAGCAGTTGTCCTATTGTGCTATAGTGTTTTATGGAAGTGCTTGCTTCCCTCACCGGGCTGAGAGCTCCCTGACGGCTGGGATGATGTTTGAATCTGTCCAAGGCCCCAGAAGCAGCCATGCCTGCCACCTAGCAGATGCAATGAATGATGGATTTCATTAAGTTAGGTCATACAAAATTGCCGTTTTTATAGGTCACAAATGACCAAGTGCCAGCAATTTCACATCATCCAGCCTATTAATATATATTCAGTGTCCTTCTCACACTTTCTAAGCACCTTGCTAACATAGCGTTGTGAATCCTCAGGGAAGCCTTGAAGGACAGGATAAGAAATCATGATGGTCACCGTGCAAGTGGCACACTGTTGACAGAGCTGGAACCACAACTTCCGACAGTTACAGCCCACACCCTGGGTCCAGAATACTGGACTCGTGGAATCCTAGTGAGAAATAAATTCTAAGGGTCACCTGCCTGGCAGCCCAGAAAGCCAAGCACATAAATCATTCGTAAACGGCTTTCTGTCTTTCCTATCATTTGTCCAGTGTTGAAGATGATATGTTCTCCCACAATAATGATTTAGTATTTCCCTCACACCTCACCAAGGAGTCCATTCCTAACCCATCACTCTGTTGCTCCAGCGTGTCGATTTCTGACTTTATAGAGATGAAGTGGAGGATGCGCCAGGCTTAAGTAACCCTCTTACAGCTCACCACCCTGGCGCAGCCCTCAGCTTTGCCACACTCTCAAGAGAAAGTTCCTCTTCTAAGCTCTGTTCATATGGCCCTCATGCCTTCTAACCAGATAAGTCAGGATTATTAAACAATGTCCCTCGGTTCCTTTAGCCCTCTTTAACAACAGAACACCCCCTCAGTATCCTGACAACCTAATACAAAATGAGATGACGTTGTGGAGACAGGACTCCAAGATATTTTCTTATTCCCTTTTAACCATTAAAATAAAAGGCAGATGTGAGTCCCTAGTAGGATCTTGTACCCCAGTCTTTGTGAGCTCACACTTCTGTTTACATACCCACCATTCCAGTTATCTCCTGCCAAAGGCTCAAAGCTGCCACCTCATTCTCAAAACACACCTGTGCTGTTACAGCCTTGCATAATAATCAAGCTTTCACTTCCTGCTCTGAGTAACAATTCAGTTTGGGATTAATTTGCTACAAATGCAATCTTGGTTAGATTCTGTGAGAGGCTCAGGTGGGGGGTGGGGGGTGAGATATAACTCTAATTTCCCCCGCCCATTGTTTTAAATTCAACCTTTCTGAAGGCTCACAAAACACTGTGATCCCATCACCCCAGATTTCTGAGCCTGCACCCCTCAGAATCGCTGTCACCTCTATATTGTATTGTAATGCTTTCAAGTGTGCTGCCTTAAATTAATTGAATTTACTTTAAGCTGTGAAACAATTTTGCTGGAAAGTTTCCTGATAATTTCCAGCAGTTCTTTATTGTACACTTGCTATATGCTTGAATTCTGTGCTAGGTGTCGTCAAGACCGCTTTCAAAGCCTACGGTGAGGGAGAAAAGGCAGCTCGTACACAGCAGCGGTTGACTAGCAATAGTAGGTATCATGCTATTAAAAACATAAAAGAATCGTTGAGAAGTCAGTGTGCTGTGCATGTCGTAAAAGGAAAGATGCCACAGCTTGACCTGGCCTGTGGTCTGAGAGGTTAGGAGGGCTGAAGGGTTTGGAAAGAATGAGAAGGGAGGTGTAGTATAGAGACAATGACAGGTCCCAGTGCAGTCCACCCCCGGGGCCTGTACAGGCGCCTAAACAAATGTCGCATCAGTCAGCCACAGCCCCTTTCTTGAGTCGTTATTAACTATTTGTGTTTCTACCTCCTGGTTTTGCAATCATGATGACAGAAGAGTCTGTAGCTCCCACACGTGCGCACGGATTTTGAGCTCCTCCTATGCACATGCTCAGTCAGTACACCTTGAAATGTCCTCTAAAGGGACCAGTTGCAGAAGCTTCAGACAGGCAAATGGACGACCATTTCAGCTTCCTTGGATGACAGCCGTTGAAGTCTAGCTTGAGAGTGGTGATATACAAAGTGACATATGGGGATTTTACCCGGAAACAGTGTTTGAAATGAACTAAGGAAAGGGAGGGGCGTGTCAGAGGTGGATAAAGAAGAGTTACCTCACTAATCTCCCACCTGGTGCTTTATCTCTCCCCCAGCCTCACTGACTCACATCTCTAGAATGGGTCTTCAGTGTTTTATTATCTTCACACCCTCTGCGCCCCTCAGCCTGTGCTCCTGCCTCCTCTCACGACTCAGTAGTTACCAACCCAGACTCTGCAATGTTTACTATCAACACCGCAGCCTGTAAAATCGAGATCTTTGATTATGTGGTTATTATTATAAAAACAAAACTTGAAACAGTACTTAAAATGCAAAGAAGCAAGTAGAGGCTCAATCTCCTCTTCCAAAGATAATCGCTATCCACACTGGTGAACATCCTTCTGCGTATCTCTGCGTACATGCTCAAGCAGACGGCTGGCTCTGTGTGCACAGGGATTTACATAAATTAGATCACGAAATACTCATTTTTTTAAAAAGTAACTGCATTGCCCTTCCTGAACAATATGCATAAATGGCAGTAAGCATGGGCCTGCATGACTGACTGGGGTGCATCCTGACACCTTTGTATGTCACCGCTTATGTAACAAGGTCCCTGGAGAGTGGGGGAACACTTTGTCTCTACTTTTGCTGTTATGAAGGTTGCAGTGGACATGTTTATGCATTTATCTTTCTTTCCCATTTTGCCATGGTTTTAATGCGACCATTCCTTAAACTTATCTTATAAATTATACATTTGAATAATATCTGTCTCTTGCCCATTGCTTCTACTTTCTCCTGGTTATACCACCTTTCTGGGATAACCAGAGTCT